>NC_138305.1:72890000-73397500 GCF_965601325.2 Salmo salar
ATGGGTGGCATTTGGCTATGGTGGTGAAGGTTTCAGCAAGAAGCCACAATAGGCAACAGTAGGGGATGTTGCGAAGGGTGCTTGATAGGAACGCCATATCCCACGTATATACATACCCAAGGACCTTGTGCTGTATGATCAGCTAGTGATGCTGCTGAAACCTGAGGATACCGGTTTCATGTCGTTCCCTGACTGCCTGCCTAGCTGTCTTTTCACTGGCTTATGTGAGAGCAGAGAATGAGGTGAGTTGGCATGATCAGTGTTGAAGAGCTGCCTCCTAAATGCTGACTGTTCACTCCGTGCAGACCTGGCTTGCTGACTGCTCCCCGCCATGCACAGAGCCACGGGACTCATACACTCATTAACATCAAAGTTATCTGACCTGATTCGCAGGATGATAGCGACAGAGGAGTTTTTTTGGTGTCAGGTGAAAGAAATTGACTTTTAACTTATCGCCAATTACTATTCAAGGAAGGCTATCTACATTTTCTGTAATTAGAGGGAAGAGAAAAAGAGGGAAGAGGAGTGCAAAGATAATACGTGAGAAATATATACACAACCGTGTATATCCCCCCTCAATCGAACACCGCTACGGCTCTCAAGAAACTACATTGGACTTTGTGCAAACTGGAAACCGCATATCCTGAGGTCGCGTTTTTTGTAGCTGGGGATTTGAACCCTTTGATGCATGCAATCACATAATTGTGATCATTGTCGAGTGGTCCCTGTAGTATACCATCGCAAATATGTGATTGGAACAGTAGCAACAGAACGTATGATGCAACTAATGTGTCTAAACAGCATTGCTGTCTGAAAAGCATCCAAACAATGCCTTGTACTGATGTGAAATAAAGGTCTTCACTACTTTATTCTTAAATTTGATATTTTATTGTAAAAGATAAATGCGAACTTCATCATCCAAACATCACACGGAACACATCCACAGCCAAACTAATCCCATAAACCAGTCTAAATAACATGTTTCACTGACAAAAAAACTAAACATAAGTTAGCGACCTAACAGCTAGACTTGTTTACAATGTACAACATCTCTGGTGAGCACAAGGGAGAAATGTAATATTGTTTAGAAAATAAATGCGTGTCAGCTAAGCTAACAGCAGCGAAATTCTTTATGATGGCAGCCATGTTTGACATCGAAAACTCCCTAGTCCCAGAATGCCATTCACTATGAGATGCAAATAAACAAAGTCAAAGTCAAAAATGGCTGCGCCCATTGCCAGAAAAATATTAACTTAGTTCGGCCACTTTTCAACATATTACAAATCTTTGATGTAGTTGTTACGGTGTATACAAGAAGTCATTTACAGTTTTTGACAAATCACAAAGCAAATAAAATGTTATCGCTTCACAGATCATCACCCCAAATACAAGCCTACTGCCTAGCTCAGGGGTGGGAAAACGTTTTGGCTCGAGGGCCACATTGGGATTTTGAAATTCAACGGAGGGACGCATTTTTTGGGGGACCAAATGTTTGCTAAAATTAATTTGCGGGGGACTCCCGAGTGGCGCAGTGGTCTAAGGCACTGCATCGCAGTGCTTGTGGTGTCACTACAGACCCGGGTTTGATTCCCAGGCTGTGTGTCATAGCTGGCCATGACTGGGAGACCCATGAGGCGGTGCACAATTGGCCCAGCGTCGTCCGGGTTAGGAGAGGGTTTGGCAGGCTGAGATTTCCCTGTCCCATCGCGCTCTAGCGACACCTGTGGCAGGGCGGGCGCATGCAAGCTGACACCCATTGGCCTAGCCTCACCATAGCACAGAAGCTAAACAGGGTTGCCAGATTTGGGGTAAACCATTTTAGGGGTTTTGTGGGGGGGGTGTAAACATGGAGGAAGGTATCATGGTTGTATAAGAAGCAGGAAATATTGATATGCTGGGGATTTACCAATAAATGGGGGCAGCAAACACAGGAGAAGTTTAAACTAAATAAAAATAAAACCCCTTTTAAGGGGGGGGGGGTCTGAGCTGGCAACCCTGCTTAACGATAGTTACAATCTAAGTCAATCGAATGAACCCTCCCTTCACCTCGTTTTGTTATAAACTCTTTGGTCTGACAGACAACCAGAATGTATTGTATGATGTCAACAAACATGGCGCCACACATAGCTGGCATTTAGCTTAGCATTAGCTCATCATAATCAGTACAACCTTCCAAAAAGTATTTTACACACATTATAAGTGTCCATTACAATTTATGCAAGAATACAATTTTTTTTTACCAGTACTTGAAAACGTGAATAAAACAGTAAATACATTATGCTCCATACATACGGTGTGCTACATTAGAAACAACAACACAATATACAGAATCTATATTGATAATAAGGCACTTACTTTGATAGGACAAACTCATGTCCAAAATTATTATTAGTAAGGAAAACAACAATGAAGGCAATGCGGGCAACAGCCGGAAAATGTGCCAGGGGGAAAATGTTTGTGCAAGTTCTTTTCTGACTGAAGATGCACAAATGTCTGCTTCAGTATTCTCTCTCACAGGCGGTTAGCCATTGGTTGGCTTATGCCAAAGGAAAGCTGACGCAGAGATGGTCGCCTCGCTTCGAGTTCTTAGGGAAACTATGCAGTATTTTTTTTCATGTATTATTTCTTACATTGTTAGCCCAGAAAATCTTAAGTATTATTACATACAGCCGGGAGGAACTATTGGATATAAGAGCGATGTCAACTTACCAACATTACGACCAGGAATAAGACTTTCCTGAAGTGGATTCTTTGGTCGGACCACCACCCAGGACATTGGATCTAATCCCAGAGGCCGACCCAAAACAATGTCGCCGCAGGAGAGGTAGACGGAGCGGCCTTCTGGTCAGACTTCAAAGGCGTGCACACCACCCACCGCTTCTGAGTATATTACTCGCCAATATCCAGTCTCTAGACAACAAGGTGGACAAAATTAGGGCAAGGATTGCCTTCCAGAGAGACATCAGAGATTTTAACATTATCTGTTTCACGGAAACATGGCTCTCTCTTGATATGTTGTTGGAGTCGGTACAGCCACCGGGTTTCTTCATGCGTCACGCCGACAGAAACAAACATCTCTCTGGTAAGAAGAAGGGTGGGGGTGTACACGTCATGATTAACGACTCATGGTGTAATCATAACGACATACAGGAACTCAAGTCCTTCTGTTCACCTGACCTAGAATTCCTTACAATCAAATGCTGACCACATTATCTCCCAAGAGAATTCTCTTTGATTATAGTCACAGCCATGCATATCCCCCCCAAGCAGATACCTTGACAACCTTTGAAGAACTTCACTGGACTCTATGTAAATTGGAAACCATATATCCTGAGGCTGTATTTATTGTAGCTGGGGATTTTAACAAAGCTAATTTGAGAACAAGGCAACGTAAATTCTATCAGCACATTTGACTGCAGCACTCGCGCAGTCAATACGCTGGACCACTGCTACTCTAACTTCCACCATGCATACAAGGCCCTCCCCCCGCCCTCCCTTCAGCAAATCCGACCACAACTCCATCTTGCTCCTACCGTTCTACAGGCAGAATCTCAAACAGCATGTACCCATGACTAGAACCATTCAATGCTGGTCTGACCAATTGGAATCCACGCTTCAAGATTGTTTTGATTCCGCAGACTGGGAATTGTTCAGGGAAGCCTCAGAGAATAACATAGATTTATACGCTGACTCGGTGAGTGAGTTTATAAGGAAGTGCATTGGAGATGTTGTACCCATTGTGACTATTAAAACTTACCCTAACCAGAAACCTTGGATAGTTGGCGGCATTCGCGCAAAACTGAAAGTGCGAGCCACCGCATTCAACCATGGAAAGATGTCTGGGAATATGGCAGAATATAAACAGTGTAGTTATTCCCTCCGCAATCAATCAAAAAACAAAATGTCGGTATAGGGACAAAGGTGGAGACGCAATTCAATGGCTCAGACACGAGACGTATGTGGCAGGGTCTACAGACAATTACGGACTACAAAAAGAAAACCAGCCACGTCACGGACACCGACTTCTTGCTTCCAGACAAACTAAACACCTTCCTTGCCCACTTTGAGAATAATACAGTGACACCAATGCAACCCGCTACCAAGGACTGTGGGCCCCCCTCTCCTTCTCCGTGGCCGGCGTGAGTAAGACATTTAAACGTGTTAACCCTCGCAAGGCTGCTGGCCCAGATGGCATCCCTAGCCGTATACTCAGAGCATGCGCAGACCAGCTGGCTGGTGTGCTTACAGACATATTCAACTGCTCCCTATCCAAGTCTGCTGTCCCCACATGCTTCAAGATGGCCACCATTGTTCCTGTACCCAAGAAGGCAAAGATAACTGAACTAAATGACTAGCACTCACTTCTGTCATCATGAAGTGCTTTGAGAGACTCGCCAAGGATCATATCACCTCCACCTTACCTGCCACTCTAGACCCACTTCAGTTTGCATACCGCCCCAACAGGTCCACAGACAATGCAATCGCCATCACATTGCACACTTCCCTATCTCATCTGGACAAGAGGAATACCTATGTAAGAATGCTGTTCATTGACTACATCTCAGCATTCAACACCTACCCTCCAAGCTCATCATTAAGCTTGAGGTCCTGGGTCTCAACCCCGCCCTGTGCAATTGGGTCCTGGACTTTCTGACGGGCCGCCCCCAGGTGGTTAAAGTAGGAAACAACATCACACATCACGGACAAACTGAAATGGTCCACCCACACAGACAGTGTGGTGAAGAAGGCGCAACAGCGCCTCTTCAATCTCAGGAGGCTGAAGAAATTTGGCTGGTCACCTAAAATACTCACAAACTTTTACAGATGCACAATTGAGAGCATCCTGTCGGGCTGAATCACCGCCTGTCGGGCTGTATCACATGAATTTAATGAAGTGTATCACTTCATTAAATAGTCCCTTTAAAACACCAGTCTCAACATCCCTGACCACTGACTTCAAAATGGCCCGAGTCGCTCCCCTTCTCAAGAAACCAACACTCGACTCATCTGACGTCAAAAAATATAGACCTGTATCCGTTCTTTCTTTTCTTTCCAAAACACTTGATTGTTCTGTCTCTGATCAACTCTCTTATTATCTCTCTCAGAACGATCTTCTCGACCCTAACCAGTCAGGCTTCAAGACAGGTCACTCAAAAGAGACTGTTCTTCTCTGTGTCATGCAGGCTCTGCCAAAGCTGACTCTCTCACCTCTGTTCTCATCCTCCTAGATCTATCCACTGCTCTCGACACCGTGAACCGCCAGATCCTCCTCTTGAGGTGACTCTATTACCGCTACACCAGCAGTCATGAGTTATGACCGCAGTAAAATTATATTTGACCGTTGGGTACTACATGCTTTGGTAGTACCCAACTTGCTAACGACCATCAGGTCCTCATGGCCTGGTACTCAGGGCTCTATTGTCCCTCCAACCACTCTGACTACAATGCAAATGCAATCAAAAATCACATCAAACATGTATCATCCAAACAGTATCATGCATTAAAACTCACCTCACTGTGATGCTCAATTTGAAGAAAGAAGTTCAACAGCAGGTTGAAACTGAGTGTAAAACATGGTCGTTGTGGATGTTGTTTCAAAACCTTACACAAGGAAATGGACAGCTTTCTAAACAGCCATATACATATTAGAGCTTATTCATACCCATAGGCTTCTGAACCCAAAATATTGTGCCGTTATACAATACATAGCCTACTGCATATTACGCATGGCAGAAAAACATACAACAAAACTGATTTAAGATGTCTTTGGTACATAATTGGTCTAGCCTATACTCCAATATTAAACACATTTGAGTAATCGCCTTCGAGTGTGGACTGTATTATTATGCATGCTGAATGGTTACCTTATGCTATGCTACAAAATGTATATTCAGGAGCCTGGGAGAGAACGGTTCATTGATTGTGGAGGGCGATTTCGAATCACCTAGTAATAGGGATTTTTTAATATTTTCATTATTAATTGGGTGACATTACCTTTAGCTATACAGAATATCTCAGCATCATGCGTTTTCATCTCCTCCTCCCTCTCCTTTGTTGCTTTCTCGAGCGCGCAGTGGGGCTGTCTACAGTTTAGTGAAATATGTTTTGTTGCGAAAACATGTTACTATCGATGTTGCTGAACAGATTTTACTTGGTTTCCCAAATGAAGCACTGGTTAGCTGCACGAACAGGGTTGGAGAGCCAATGGCATACAGAGTTTCGGTGGACAATCACCTGTCGCACAGCGAGAGCATGCTCCTCAAAGAGCGGTTGATGCATGGAGTGAAATAAGTGTTTTTATATATTATTTTATATTTTTATTTATTCTCAGATGCTCATTTTAAGCACATGCTCAGCAATAAAACCGAGGTAGCCTACCAGGCATCATTGAAAAACGCACTAGCGGGAAAGCGCGCGGCCTCCATTCGCTATCTGAGTGCATACAGATAGCTTGTATTTTTCCCCCTGCCCTATTTCCTGCCCATTTGATAAATGGGCCATTCTAAATCAAAACCAATTTTACATATTAGTTAAGACAAGATAAAATTGAGACTAGTCTGATGGGTGAAAATATGACCACTTGATGAGAGAACTGCTGTGCAGCCTGAGGCGAGGATCAGAGCTCAAGCTTTCTTTGCTACTTTCTGAAATCATCAAAAGCCTATAGTCTCATCATGTTTTTCATTTCTAAGACATTGTTAGGTTTGTATTATTCACAACTAACGTTGCCAAATAGCTCTAAATCTAGCGTATAGGACCTGTTTCAAACGATCACTTTTACGCTCAACATAGCCACTTAGTACGTGCACTCACTCCAGAATGGTGTAAGGGCTGTCGTTGCAAGAAAACCAAGATGCAGCGGAGGTTGTGGATTCATTATGAATATTTAATAAAATGAACCACTATAAACAAAACATAAAACAGCAACAATAGCAAACAGTCCTGTCTGGTCAAAAACAAACGAGACAGAAAACAATCACCCACAAAACCCAAAGGAAAAATAGGCTACTTATGTGTGACTCCCAATCAGCAACAACGAACTTCAGCTGTGCCTGATTGGGAGCCACACACGGCCCAAAACAAAGAAATACAAAAACATAGAAAAATGAACATAGAACGCCCACCCAATGTAACACCCTGGCCTAACCAAAAATAAAGAACAAAAACCCCTCTCTATGGCCAGGGCGTTACAGTACCCCCCCCCCCCCCCCCCCCCCCCCCCAAAGGTGCGGACTCCGGCCGCAAAACCTGACTCTGAAGGGGAGGGTCCGGGTGGGCCTTCTTACGGCTCAGGTGCGGGATGTGGCCTCCGCTCCACCCTCGGCGTCGCCCACTTAGGTGGCGCCCCTGGCCACGCCGGAAGACTGGTGGGCGACCCTGACTGCGCCCGGCTGGCGGGCGACCCTGGCTGCGCCCGGCTGGCGGGCGACCCTGGCGGCTCCGGCGGCTCCGGGCTGGCTGATGGCCCTGGCGGCTCCGGGCTGGCGGGCGGCCCTGGCGGCTCCGGGCTGGCGGGCGGCCCTGGCAGCTCCGGGCTGGCGGGCGGCTCTGGCGGCTCCGGGCTGGCGGGCGGCTCTGACGGCTCTGGCCCAGGATTCACCAGGCTGGGGAGACATGAAGGAGGCCTGACCCTGGGCACAGGCACAGGACTCACCAGGCTGGGGAGACATGAAGGAGGCCTGGCCCTGGGCACAGGCACAGGACTCACCAGGCTGGGGAGACATGAAGGAGGCCTGGCCCTGGGCGCAGGCACAGGACTCACCAGGCTGGTGGGCGGTTCTGGACAGGCAGGCGGCTCTGGCGGCTCTGGACTGGCGGGCGGCTCTGGCCCAGGATTCACCAGGCTGGGGAGACCCACTGGAGGCCTGGTCCATGGAGGAGGCACAGGATAAACCGGGCTGTGGGGGAGCACTGGGGTTCTGGCACTTAGGCCATTTACCCACACTCCAGGCTGAATGCCCACTTTGGCCCGGCACGGGCGGAGCGCAGGCATTGGGCGAACTTAACCCTCCCAGCACCCTGGAGACACAGTGCGCAGAGCCGGCGCAGGATAACCTGGACCGAAACGGCGCACTGGAGACCAGACGTGCTGAGCTGGCACAATCCGTCCTGGCTCGATGCCTGCACTCGCATGGCACTTGCGGGGGGGCTGGCCTATAGCGCACCGGGCTATGCACACGCACTGGAGACACCGTGCGCTTCACAGCATAACACGGTGCCTTACCAGTACCATGCTGCTTCCGGTAAGCACGGGGAGTTGGCTCAGGTCTACCGCCTGACTCCGCCAATCTCCTCGTGTGCCCCCCCCAAAAAAAAATGTGGGGGGGCTGCCTCTCGTGTCTGCTGTGCTCCCTCGCTTCATACCAGCGCCTCTCAGCTATCGCCGCCTCGATCTCCCACTGCGGGCGGCGATACTCCCCAGCTTGAGCCCATGGTCCTTTACCGTCCAGCAATTCCTCCCAATTCCACGACTCATGATAGCTCCTCTCCTGGTGCCTCTCCTTCCTCCGCTGCTTGGTCCGTTTCTTGGTGGGTGATTCTGTAAGGGCTGTCGTTGCAGGAAAACCAAGATGCAGCGGTGGTTGTGGATTCATTATGAATATTTAATAAAATGAACCACTATAAAAAAAACATAAAACAGCAACGATAGCAAACAGTCCTGTCTGGTCAAAAATGAATGAGACAGAAAACAATCACCCACAAAACCCAAAGGAAAAATAGGCTACTTATGTGTGACTCCCAATCAGCAACAATGAACTTCAGCTGTGCCTGATTGGGAGCCACACACGGCCCAAAACAAAGAAATACAAAAACATAGAAAAATGAACATAGAACGCCCACCCAATGTAACACCCTGGCCTAACCAAAAATAAAGAACAAAAACCCCTCTCTATGACCAGGGCGTTACAAATGGGAAAAATATCCTTTCTATTTTAGTTTGATCATATTCTTCTTACTTTAAAATCATATAATATAAAATAATGGCGTGGGACTTACAAGCATATCTTGTTAGCTAAATGAACAAGCCTATGGCATGGAGCATAGCCAGATAACTCATATTCTGTTCTTCGGAAATACATTTTCTTTATATCATAATGTTCCTTTAAACCTGACTAAAATAAATAATGGATTTATTGTGATGGTGTATATTCAGTTGATTTATTATACTATTTTGAAAGTAGATGTTGCAAAGATGCATTTCAGCTGCTTGTATGTGTGGAGGCCTGGAGATGCTAAACGTGTTTATGTTAATTACGGTCAATTAACGTGAGACCGGCAGTCTTTTGCATAACAATAACCGGCTGACAAAATTTCCTGACCGTGACAGCCTTAGGCGTGACCCTGGACAACACCCTATCGTTCTCTGCAAACATCAACAGCAGTGACTCGCTCCTGCAGGTTCATGTGCTACAACATTCGTAGAGTACGATCCTACCTTACACAGGATGCAGAGCATCTCCTAATTCAGACACTTGTCACCTCCCTTCTGGACTACTGCAACTCGCTGTTGGCTGGGCTCCCCGCTTTTGCCATCAAACCCCTGCAACTTATCCAGAATGCTGCAGCCCGCCTGGTTTTCAACCTTCCCAAGTTCTCTCATCTCACATTACTCCTCTGCACACTCCACTGGCTTCCAGTCAAAGCCCGCATCCACTACAAGACCATGGTGCTTGCCCATGGAGCAGCAAGGGGAACTGCCCCTCCCTACCTTCAGGCTATGCTCAAACCTTACACCCCCAACACGAGCACTCCGTTCTGCCACCTCTGCTCTCGTGGCCCTCCCACCCCTACGGGAGGGTAGCTCCCTATCTGTCCAGTCCTGAACTAACACTCACACTTGACTCTGACTTTGCTGATAGCTACTTCATTGTGGGAAAGGGTACTTACTATGCCTTTGATATGTGGTTGTCCCACCGCACTATCTTAAGATGAATGCACTAACTGTAAGTCGCTCTGGATAAGAGTGTTTGCTAAAGGACTCAAATGTAAAAAAAAGAAAAAAGAAAAAAAAGACAAAGAAAAGGGAAACATAATGACGGGGCAGTGGAGGCTGGTTTAACTCACTTGGAGAGCCGCCTCTCAACAGCTGAAGGTGGGGTGGGAAAGCAGGCTTTGACACAGGGGAGGACATCCCTGGATCTGTAAGAGGAGGAGGAGCTGTGAGCTCATTATCTCTAGATTATGAAGTGAATCTACTGCCAGGCTGCGGTTATTTACTCAGCAATCAGTCTGTTCAGCAGTCCATTTGTGGTTAAATTGCTACTGGATATTACTCATTTGTAAACTTACTTTCTTTAATCCCATAAGTCAAAACTTGGACAAATAGACATATTGGAAGGTTCCAATTACAGTAGTGATTGACCAAATGTTTCAAACACTTGATATGTTTAAAAAGATCAAAGAGGAGTACATGAATGAATATACTTGTTGTGGTGTTAACATGTTTTTTTCTCTTGTTTGTGTTTCCCAGGTCCAGGAGTGGCTCTGTCTCAACTGCCAGATGCAGAGGGCGTTGGGCATTGACATGACCACCGCACGATCCAAGAGCCAGCAGCAGATCCACTCTCCATCCCACCAAGCCAAACCCATTGTCCAGCCATCACCTGTTCATCCAGCCCAGCTAAAATCCCATCCCCAGCCCCCACTGCAGTCTTTACCCCACTCCCAGCCCCAGGCCCAACCCTATGGTCAAACTCAGCCCCAGGCCCAGCCCTACGGTCAATCCCAGCCACAGTCCGTTGGCCAAACTCAGCCCCAGCCCTATGGTCAATCCCAGCCTCAGCAACAGCCCTACAGCCAAACTCAGCCCCAACCCTATGGTCAATCCCAGCCCTATGGGCAGTCCCAGCAACAGCTCTATGGTCAATCCCAGCCCCAACAACAGCCCTACGGCCAAAGCCAGCCCCAGCAACAGCCCTTTGGCCAAACCCAGCCTCAAGCCAACCCCCAGGCTCAGCATCAGCCACAGCCCTCCCCTGGCCTACAGAGACACCCTGTCGCCGGCTCAGCCTCCCTGCCCGGGTCTTCGACAAGCTCTCCCCAGCACATCCCATATGGCCAGAGAGGGCCTGGAGGTCCCGGCCAGCCCCGGATACCCCACCCTGGAGCAGTTCCCCTGGTGGGCATGGCCAAGGCTCCCTCCCAGCCAGACCTGGGTAGAGGTACCCCGATACACCAGGGCGGCCGCCAGGCTGCCAGCGCTGGCTCCTCCCCCGCACATCGACCCTCCGCCCCCCAGGGGCAGCCCCCCCAGGACGGCCTCACCAAACTGTTTGGCTTTGGGGCGTCGCTCCTCAACCAGGCGGCCAGCACCCTGGCATCTGTGGACCCCCTCTCAGGGCCACCGTCCTCCCAGCCCTCCCCTGCCAGGGGTGGACCTGCCAATAAACAACAAGGACCTCCTGGTGCTAAACCTTTCCAGACAGGTGGCCCGCATGCACCCCAAATGGGTAGCCCCCATGCACCCCAAATGGGTGGCTCCCATGCACCAACTCAGAAAGGGCCCCAACAGCAGCAGTCGCCTGCGCATCAACACAAGGGGCCACAGCAGCAGCAAGGGTCTCCCCTCAAACAGCAGCAGCAGCCGGCGGCCAGACAGGAGCCTGCTCCCAAGCCGGTGGAGCCTGTGGAGCCTGAGAAGCCCAAAGTCAACTGCCCCCTGTGTAAGACGGAGCTCAACATCGGCAGCACAGCCGAGCCGCCCAACTACACCTCCTGCACCCAGTGCCACGCCCAAGTGTGCAACCTGTGCGGATTCAACCCCGCTCCTCACCTGGAGGTAAGCAAGACTTTCCCTTCTTCCACATACTCTACCTCCTCTCTCACCCTTTCTATCTGTTTCTATTCCCCTCTCTCTCTCTCTCCCTACCTCTCAGTCACGTTTCTCTCTTCTTCCAACTATCAAATCTGTATTGTGTCCCTTTCAGGGAATGTGGCTTGTATCTCATCTCAAGCTCAACAGCATAGCATCACCACATAGTGGTGCGATCTCGCTGTAATATCCTCCTCCCTTTCTCACTCTCTCTCTCTCTCCTTCTCTCCCCCTCTTATTGCCCTTGATCCTTCACTGAGAGGTGTGCTCCTGTTTGTCATTACTTTGGGAATAATGCGGCTCGACCAAACTTATTTACAGCAATCACACCTTGACAGTGTCACGGCAGGTCAAGCTTTATATCTCTACCATGTCTGCCGCTGCAACAATTAATTTCTTCTCTTATTTTGCCGTTCCAATTGATAGAGGCAGTTTTTCAATTTTGGCGAGTGGTTCTTCAAGGATACCTGATTAAAGGGGTGCGTGGGAAACACAAAACGTTGGTTTTTCCTCCCATTCATTGGTATTCAAAAGAGTTGTTCCAATCACTTATAATGAAGCCCTTCTTCCCTCTCAGAGCTCTTTTCTGTAGATAAGCACACAGAACTTGAAAAGCATGTGCATACTAATGATTTGATGGTGGAGTGAGCGATGAAAGGAGCTGGACAGACAGCTGTTGAGTGGCTTAGTAAAACCCAAATGTTTTTATTTTTATTTAACCTTTAGTTAAGAACAAAATATTATTTACAAACCTAACCCGGACAACGCTGGGCCAGTTGTGCGCTGCCCTATGGGACTCCCGATCACGGCCGGTTGTGATACAGCCTGGAATCGAACCAGGGTCTGTAGTGAGATGCATTGAGATGCAGTGCCTTAGACCGTTGCGTCACTTGGGAGCCCCCTAACATCAGGGATGTTCAGTCTCAAGGACCTTTGTGGGTGTACTGTACTTGCCTGGTCTTCTCTTTACGTTGGATATTTTCGGGGGGAAAACACGGCCTGTGTAACAGTAGCTATACTCTATGGGGCGGTTTCTCGAACACAGATTAAGCCTAGTCCTGGACTAAAATACATTTTTGAATGGAGATCCTTGATTGCGCTTTCTTTTTAGTCTAGGATTAATCTGTGTCCTGGAAACTACTGTTGTCTCTCATACAACTTGTTTATTTGGTAGGCTATACAGTTATGAAAGCTCTCCTCATTGTCCTAAATATATTAGTGAATCGTCCATAAACGGATGTCAGATGAGACGTTAACCAAATTGACGAGGGTCAGCAACTGGATTAGTTGATATTCTCTCCCTCTCTGCAGAAAGCCAGGTCAGAAGTCTCCCTAAATGGGGGTTGAGGAGTCTGGGAAAAAGGTTGAGTAAATCACCATTGTGCATATCTGCAGGTTGCCAATTAAAGGCTGGGAGATGGGAGATGTATTTCTCTCTAGCCTCTATGATTCAGGGAGGTTCAGGCTTTCGTCTGTGTGCATGTGACCAGAATTTAGAGTGCTGCCGTTGCAGTGTACCAATTACTGGGTGTTTTTAATCCTCCCCACTGACTCACAGCCTAGCAGAAGGAACGTCAGAGAAATCATAAAGCAGGATTTAGATCCCTGGGTTTGAATTCAGACAAACCTACTCGGCGTGTCTTGGTTGATGGGTAGCTTTGTGAAATATGGGGGTGGGGGAAGGCTTGTAAGATGTTATTAGCTGTCTCTATTCTCAAGTTGTCTCTCTGAAACCTGATCATATTTACCTAATATAGGCCTTTGTGATTTCATACAGCTATATCCCATTGTCAATCACAATTTCATCCCACGTGTTACCTTGAAATAACTTCATAGTTTGAGTACACAATAGGATTTGAACTCCGAATATATACTGAACAAAAATATAAACGCAACATGTAAAGTGTTTGTCCCATGTTTCATGAGCTGAAATAAATGATCCCAGAAATGTTTCATTCGCACAAAAAGCAAATTTGTTTACATCTCTTTTAGTGAGCATTTCTCCTTTGCCAAGATAATCCATCCACGTAACAGGTGTGGCATATCAAGAAGTTGATTAAACAGCATGATCATTACACAGGTGCACCTTGTGCTTGGGACAATAAAAGGCCACTCTAAAATGGACAGTTTTGTCAAACAACACAATGCCACAGATGTCTCAAGTTTTGAGGGAGCGTGCAATTGGCATGCTGACTGCAGGAATATCCACCAGAGCTGTTGCCAAAGAATTTAATGTTAATTTCTCGACCTTAAGCCGCCTCCAATGTCGTTTTAAAGAATTTAGCAGTACGTCCAACCGGCTTCACAACCGCAGACCACGTGTAACCACGCCAGCCCAGGACCTCCACATCCAGCTTCTTCTCCTGTGGGGTCGTCTGAGACCAGCCACCCGGACAGCTGATGAAACGGTGGGTTTGCAGTTCAGCGTCGTAACTGACTTCAGTGGGCAAATGCTCACCTTCGATGGCCACTGGCACGCTGGAGAAGTGTGCTGTTCGTGGATGAATCCTGCTTTCAACTGTACTGGGAAATGGCAGACAGCGTGTATGGCGTTGTGTGGACGAGGTGTTTACTGATGTCAACGTTATGAACAGAGTGCCCCATGGTGGCAGTGGGGTTATGGTATGGGCAGGCATAAGCTACGGACAATGAACATAATTGCATTCTATCCACCGCTATCACCTCATGTTTCAGCATGATAATGTACGGTCCCAGGCCGTAAGGATCTGTACACAATTCCTGGAAGCAGAAATTGTCCCAGTTCTTCCATGGCCTGCATACTCACCAGAAATGTCACATATTGAGCATGTTTGGGATGCTCTGGATTGACGTGTATGACAGTCACACCAGATACTGGCTGGTTTTCTTACCCACAGCCCTACCTTTTTTTTTAAAGGTATCTGTGACCAACAGATGCATATCTGTATTCCCAGTCATGTGAAATCCATAGATTAGGTCCTAATGAATTTATTTCAATTGACTGATTTTGTTATATGAACTGTAACTCAGTAAAATCTTTGAAATTGTCGCATGTTGCGTTTCTATTTTATTCAGTGTAGATCATGAAACCATTGCTCCTTCATTTTTTTTTTTTTTTACATTTTAGTCATTTAGCAGACGCTCTTATCCAGAGCAACTTAAAGTAGTGAGTACATCCATTTTTCATACTTTTCATACTGGTTCCCCGTGGGAATCAAACCCACCAACTGAGCCACACGGGACCCACCTAACAGTCAGTTTTGCAGATCATAGATTAAGCATTGTGCTCCCCAAAGGTCTATGTGAAATGTTGTACAGTACAATGGGTCAATGCCAGAGCCAGCCAGACCTAAAGACAATGGCAGGGCTATAAATAGACCCCAGAGTACAGCTTGAGTGACTGATTGGGGACCAAGATGCATTGGATCAAGTGATTTAAACCGAGAGGAATCCCAGCCCATTCAAACTGTTGGAGCCACACAGACAGAAAGGGTCTGCGGCAGTTTGCTGAATATCGGTTCTTTCAAATAAAGGAGGCCAGGAATCTTTTAAGTGTAGTGGGCCACTGCAGGAGCTTCGGTAGGCTGGCTTTCAGAATTGTGTCGTGGCCTGTCGTGGCCTGTCGTGGCCTGTCGTGGCCTGTCGTGGCCTGTCGTGGCCTGTCGTGGCCTGTGACTCCTCAGCACGCCGGATGGAGAGACAGGCTGAGGAGGAGACTCTGAAAGGTGCACGCTATACTGTAGCTGGGTCACGTGGCCAGTCCAGAGGGAGAGCTGCTTTAGAGAGACAGATACAGACCAAGAGGGAGAGAGGGGGGGGAGAAAGATGGGGAGGGAGAGAGGGTAGTGGAACGGATGAGAAGTGAAAAGATGGAAGGGGAGAGAGAGATAAAGAGAGAGAGAGAGAGAGAGAGAGAGAGAGAGAGAAAGGAAAAGAGAAAGAGAGGTAGAGGGAAGACATACTGATGTATAGTAGGATCTTAATTTGAGTCAGTTTGCTACAGCAGGAAAATAATCATGCAGCAACAGGAAATGTGATTTATTACGTGAATTATAATTAATGGACATTTTTGTACGGGTTGATACATTTTTTGTAAGGGAAAACAAACTTCAGAAGCCTTTTTAAACCTCAAATACACTACAAGTTGTACATTTCCTGTACTCCTGCAACAGGGTGATCAAATTAAGATCCTGCATCTATCTGTATGACGTCTAAAGCAGTGTCTCAGCAGAAACGAAAGAATGAAAGGGTGGGGGGAACAAAACATGGCAACTTTTCTGGGTTGGATTTCTTTATTTTTAATATTATTTTGTATCTTTCAAATACTTTTAGCGTTTGCTCTAGTCTACCTCGAGTGCCTGATGGGCAGTTTGCAACGGTGGGACTACTCAGGCAAGCTCAATTAAGCCCAAATAAAGTATTTGAAAGGATTTCAAATAGTATTTGAACCCAGGTCTGGAGGGTAGTCAGTGTACAGTACACCGTGCACCTCTACATATTTAATCGTTCACTATTTATAAAGCACGTACCCCGGTGAATTATTAATCAGCACTCTTCTTCTCTCTTTGCTCCGTCTGTTCGCTGTTCACAAAAATGGTTGTCACTAAACAAAATGTGGACGTGCACTTTGTCAACTCTACCGACGTGCACTTTATCAACCAAAGGACCAAGTCTTGGCATCCTCCTCCATTTCATTCAGAATCCTCCCCTCCCAGGCTTGTGAAAACCATTAGCTTATTCACTTGGGAAATGTCTCTTATGTTGTGTTGTTATGAGCTGGACAGTAGTAGATCACAATGTAACAAGGGTTGCTTGAACATTCACCGTGAGAGATTTCTCTCATTGTCTCGCTTTTCATCCTTTTCCTTTCCCTCACTACCACCTTCTCTTTTCTCCGGTAACCTTTTCTCTCTTATGAGAATGAAAAAAAAAAACCTCTCTTCTCTCCTCCTCTGTCTGCACCCATGACTTGAGAGCAATCTTCATTGTACATTCATTCAGATGGTATCGTGGAAGGGAACCTTTTTCTAGCGCAGAGTGCCCTTTGGAGACAGTAGCTCAGTGGAGCCGTGGCTGATCCAGCAGCCAGCCTTCTCCCATGCAGCCTGTAATGAAACATGAAAGGACATGAAAGAGAATAAGACAGAGGACAGGGAGGATGGGACAGTGACGGCAACAAAGCCAGCACTGGGCATCCAGAGGACCGGGATGATGACACACTGTGAATCACACAAACACACACACACACACATGCACATGTGCGCATACGCATCCAGGGATGCACGAAAGCAGGTATGCATCCGCACACACATGCATGCATACAGGCGTAGACTGATACACACACATAAACACACACACTCCGACTGGCTCATCAGGCCTTGTAGCACACTTCCCTCTCGTTATCAAATACATCTGAGTCGCTCCCAAAGCGACCTTCACTTTATGTTGAGCTGAGAAAACTTCACACCTACACTGTCTTTTTCATCAACTCTCAAGCTATGATAAACCTTTTGGTGCATAACAATGTTGTGTATTTTTACAATCTCATTTTAGATCATTTTTTTGTTAGATAATGGTCGGTCATTTCTTAGAAATCTTAGTGCGAGGAATAGACTGTGTTCGTGGTACTGGTAACAAATACATACCAACTTCTGTCAGAGTGTCCAGAGAATGGTCAGAGTATACTAGTATAGATTCAAAAACAACTACTTAAATGGCAGTCGTTGGTGGACTCCAGTCTCTAGCTTTGGAACCAGAACAGTAGGTGAGTCAGGGCAATCAGAGCCGGCAATGCGTCCGAAATGGCACCCTATTCCATACAAAGTGTACTACTTTTCACCAGGGCACATAATGGTCAAAAGTTGTGTTTTATACTCTGTAGGGAATAGGGTGCCATTTTGGACGCAACCTATATGTGGCTGATTGACAGGTAAAATGTTTAATCGACTCCAGGGGGAGGGCGCTGCAGGTGGAGGGGAATTATGGGAGGCAAAGAAAAACTGAATGAGTTCATCATCCAGGAAGTGTCTTGTCTGTCACAAAGGACTTCACAGCTGCCGTCACAAGTGTCCCAACAATTACTCTGTCTCTCACTCACCTGTCTGTGTCTGTGTGTGTGTGTGTGAAAAATGCCAAGGGGGGTGAAGCCACTGTATATATGCACTTGCATATGTATGGGTGTGTGTGTGTGTGTGAGGGGGGGGCATGCATTTCTTCAGTGATGCAGCCATCCTGACCTAGTTGGCGGTTGTCTGGACACTGTGCTGTGGTAGTCCTACATTACTTAGCAACCCTGCTCGCACACGTCTTGAAATAGTATTGGTGTGTATCATTTTTACTATGGTATTGGTGCTAATATTGTAAGCAACATGCTGTTGCCGTTAGCAGGTGGATGTTGACAGACACAGGACTCCCTCTTAGTTCACTAGAGGTGTGTGAATCTCAGCGCTGGAAAGGTTAGTAGCACAGCTAATTAAAAGCCACGGTTGTTACGTGTGTGTGCTTGCAATGCGTACGTGTGTGTGGTGTGTGTGTGTGTCTGTTCGTGTGCTTGTGTGTGTTCGCACGTGTACATCTATGTGTGTGCGTCAATGTGTGTGTGCAGGTGTGTGTGTGTGTGTGTGTGTGTGTGTGTGTGTGTGTGTGTGTGTGTGTGTGTGTGTGTGTGTGTGTGTGTGTGTGTGTGTGTGTGTGTGTGTGTGTGTGTGTGTGTGTGTGTGTGTGTGTGTGTGTGTGTTTGTGCCTGCGGGGATGGAGGCAGTGGGGACAAGGGGTCAGGGTATACCACGGAGATGATGAGGATTGTTAAAGGTAATTGGTTAGCTTGTTATCTGTATGTGGGTTAGCAGGGCTAGTAGTAGAGTGTATGCCACCCTCCTATTTCATAAAGCTTTACTGACATCTACCTTATTAATGACCTTCCACCAGGGATGCATCTCAAATGGCGCCCTGTTCCCTACGTAGTGTACGACTAGGACACATTAGGACAGGGATACTCAAATAGAGATACTGTTCATGCATGTATATTCCTACCATTAGGATCGCTGCTAGAACAATTGGCCAAAGATTGCTTCTCAATTGGTTAATCCCAAGTCTGAATCAGTCCCTGATTGGAGAGTAAAGAATGAAAATCGTCTGTGCTTCAGACTTTAGAGGAAAGTGGGGGGATGGTGGGGGGATGGTGGGGATCTCTCGCTCTCTCTCTCTCTCTCTCTGGTTCTTCTCTTACAGATTAGAGTTGTCCTTGTCATAGCATTTGCTGGTGAGAACTCAGTGATTCATCATGTCCAGATGCTCCTCACTGCTCTGTCGATGCAGTCTTCAATCTGTCCCTCCGATCTGTGTGCGTTCTCTGCTTGCTGGGCTGCAGGTGGGAGATGTATGACTCACATGGCCAGTGACTAACCAACACAGTGTGCGCCACACACACACACACACACACACACACACACACACACACACACACACACACACACACACACACACACACACACACACACACACACACACACACACACACACACACACACACACACACACGTGTGAGTGTGTGCGTATGACATGGAGTATGGATTTGTAAGTGTGTGTGTGTGTGTGTGTGTGTGTGTGTGTGTGTGTGTGTGTGTGTGTGTGTGTGTGTGTGTGTGTGTGTGTGTGTGTGTGTGTGTGTGTGTGTGTGTGTGTGCATGTGTATGTGTGTGTTTTGCTAGTTTTAGTCTGTGCCCCTGTGTGCTAGTTCAGCTGTCTTTGTCACCTCTCCAAATTGGAGGAATTAGTATCCTGTTGTATCGACTGATCAACAGCTCATGGCCTTCGGAAAGTATTCAAAATTGATTTAATTGTCAACGATTTACACAAAATACTCTGTATGTCGAAGTGAAAAAAAAGTAAAACACATATATCTTGATTAAATAAGTATTCAATATACATGTATGTTAGAAACACCTTTGGCAGCAATTACAGCTGTGAGTCTTTTTTGGTAAGTCTCTAAGAGCTTTGCAGATCTGGATTGTACAATATTTACGCATCATAATTTTTTGAATTCTTCAAGCTCTGTCAAGTTGGTTGTTGATCATTGCTAGACAGCCAATTTCATGTCTTGCCATAGATTTTCATGCCAATTTAAGTCAAAACTGTAACTAGGCCACTCAGGAACATTCAATGTCATATTGGTAAGCAAATTTGGCCTTGCGTTTTAAATTATTGTCCATCTGAAAGATGAATTTGTCTTCCAATGTCTGGTGGAAAGCAGACTGAACCAGGTTTTCCTCTAGGATTTTGCCTGTGCTTAGCCTAGCTCCATTCCGTTTCCTTTTATCTTAAAAACCTCCCTAGTCCTGGCCGATGACAAACATAGCCATAACATGATGCAGCCACCACCATGCTATAAATAGGTAGAGTGGTATTCAGTGATGTGTTGTGTTGGATTTGCCCCAAACATAGTACTTTGTATTCAGGACAAAAAGTATATACTGTATCTACGCCCTGTTTTTTTCATTTGTTTTATTTAACTTTAGTGCCTTGTTGCAAACAGGATGTTTAGGAATATTTTTATTCTGTACAGGCTTCCTTCTTTTCACTCTGTTATTTAGGTTAGTATTGTGGAGGAACTGCAATGTTGTTGATCCATCCTCAGTTTTCTTCTACCACAGCCTGTAACTGTTGAAAAATTACTATTGGCCTCATGGTGAAATCCCTGAGCAGTTTCCTTCCTCTCCGGCAACTGATTTAGGAAGGAAGCCTGTATCTTTCTATTGACTGGGCGTATTGATACACCATCTAAAGACTAATGAATAACTTCACCATGCTCAAAAGAATATTCAGTGTTATTTCTTTATCCATCTACCAATAGGTGCCCTTCTTTGTGAGACGTTGGAAAACCTCCCTGGTCTTTGTGGTTGAAAATGTGCTTGACTGAGATCATTACAGATCATTTTATGTGTGTGGTGCAAAGATGGGTTAATCATACAAAAATCATGTGAAACGTTATTATTGCACACAGAGTGAGTCCATGCAACTTATTATGTGACTTGTTAAGCACATTTTTACTCCTGAACTTATTTAGGCTTTCCACAACAAAGGGGTTAAAAACGTATTTACTCAAGACATTTCAGCTTTTCATTTGAAATTAATTTGTAAAAAAAAAAAGTCAAAACACAAAATTCTACTTTGACTTAGATTAGTGACACAAAATGTCAATGTAATACATATTACATTCAGGCTGTAACACAACAAAATGTGGAAAAAGTCAAGTGGTATGAATACTTTCTGTAATAATGTGCTAGCGCCCTACACGCACACGCACGCACGCACACACACACACATCCCAACACCGGAGAGAAGGAAGGAGAGATCGATTAAATGTCGGTAGGTTTTGTAGGTTAGAAATCAGAATTTGCCCTATACCCATGTGTGAATGTCAGATATTTGTTAATCCCCTGATGGTTACGGTCGGGCTTGGGGGTAATCTGATCCTAAATCTGTGGCTGAGGGCAACATCTATCTCAAGTAGTTTTACAAACGCCGGCGGTCTCTGTAGTGTACTCCTTCCTTCATGCAGGAGGGAGCAGTGCGCTGCGATTAGCGTTAGCGTGACGTTCCGTATTAGGCTAATTTACAGCCACACCTCCTACGTCCACACTGCAAACCTCATCAATCACAATGTTCTCCTAGCCAGAGCCATGAATACCTTAACACTGCCACAGATCAAGATAAATCATGTCGAGAGAGAACTAATGATCCTGTATGTGTGTGTGTGTGTGTGTGTGTGTGTGTGTGTGTGTGTGTGTGTGTGTGTGTGTGTGTGTGTGTGTGTGTGTGTGTGTGTGTGTGTGTGTGTGTGTGTGTGTGTGTGTGTGTGTGTGTGTGTGTGTGTGTGCGTGTGTGTATGTTTGTTTGCCTATGTTTGTGTGTGAGTGGTGATATTCATTCATCTGTGATGGTGGTGAATACCAGTCTGGTTTAGACCAATCAGACGAATCAATTCATGCAGTCCACAAGACCAGCTGCATCCGCGTCTAGCCCTCCAAATGAGTTACTCAGAAATAGCCTGAAAATGGTTGTGTGAACCTTGGAAATAGTGTGTGTGTGTGTGTGTGTGTGTGTGTGTGTGTGTGTGTGTGTGTGTGTGTGTGTGTGTGTATGTGCAGGAAAGTGATCTGTGTCTTTGTATGTAATAATTACCACTATGGATAACTAATCCATCCCACGTGTTAGAGTGTGTGTGCATGTGAGTGTGTGTGTGTGTGCATGCATGTTTGCTCTATTTGTGTTTTTTTTTTACGTGTGTAATCCTGCTCTCCGGCACGTGTGTGTGATGAAAGCACTGACAGAAACCCCTGTCCCATTTATTATTCCCCGTCACAGAGAGGCTGGAAATAGACTAGCAGGAAGTATAGAACAGCTGTCACTGTCATGGCTGGGCTTTCACATGGAAGGAAGACTGACTGAGAGTGAGAGGGGGAGTCAGAGAGAGAGAGCTGGAGAGGGTTTGAGGTAAGCAAAGCGATAAAGACCCAGGGAAACAACAGGGCGATTAGAGAGAGAGAGAGAGAGAGAGAGAGAGAGAGAGAGAGAGGAAACAGTTGAAAGAGAAAGGTAAAGAGAGAGAGAGAGAAAGAGAGGGAAGGTACATTAGGAAGAGAGACAGGCCTCATCGGGCAGTATATAATTAGGTCTATATTGGCACACAAAGCAGAGCGCTCCACTGTGTGTGTGTGTGTGTGTGTGTGTGTGTGTGTGTGTGTGTGTGTGTGTGTGTGTGTGTGTGTGTGTGTGTGTGTGTGTGTGTGTGTGTGTGTGTGTGTGTGTGTGTGTGTGTGTGTGTAGCTCACTGAACTGCCTCTGCCTACCGTAAGTACTAGCTTATTATTAGGCCTCCATCCTGCTTCAAATGCCTTTTCATTTCTCTCTCTCTCTCTCTCTCTCTCTCTCTAGCTCTCTCTCTCTCTCTCTCTCTCTCTCTCTCTCTCTCTCTCTCTCTCTCAATTCAAATCAATTCAATTCGCTTTATTGGCATGACGTAACAATGCACATATTGCCAAAGCTTTTTTTGGATAATTACAATATAAAAATAAATAAAAATGAGAATCAAAATTGTCAACGGGACAACAGTAACAACAATAACCAAGGGTCAAAATAACTATATATTGAACAATAACAATAAGCATACAGTAGAAGACATGTGCAGGTTGATTGGTCTGTCAGACACTGTCCCTCATCTTATGGCAGGCAGCAATGTAGTGCGCTGCCAACCCACAGCTCTCTGCGTCCTCCCCCAACAGGACGGGTAGCCTGTCCTCATCAGAGAGGTCTTTGAAACCTTGAATAAGGGTTTCAAATTTAGGGAATTGACACTCTCTAATTGTTTTATATTTTTGACATTTTGTCAGGAAATGCAGCTCCGTCTCAGGTTCTGCTGTTGTGCAGTGGTTGCACAAGCTTTCCTCTACAGGGAGCCAGGTTTTCCTGTGTCTACCCTTCTCAATGGCAAGGCTGTGCTGTGTCTACCCTTCTCAATGGCAAGGCTGTGCTGTGTCTACCCTTCTCAATGGCAAGGCTGTGCTGTGTCTACCCTTCTCAATGGCAAGGCTGTGCTGTGTCTACCCTTCTCAATGGCAAGGCTGTGCTGTGTCTACCCTTCTCAATGGCAAGGCTGTGCTGTGTCTACACTTCTCAATGGCAAGGCTGTGCTGTGTCTACCCTTCTCAATGGCAAGGCTGTGCTGTGTCTACCCTTCTCAATGGCAAGGCTGTGCTGTGTCTACCCTTCTCAATGGCAAGGCTGTGCTGTGTCTACCCTTCTCAATGGCAAGGCTGTGCTGTGTCTACCCTTCTCAATGGCAAGGCTGTGCTGTGTCTACCCTTCTCAATGGCAAGGCTGTGCTGTGTCTACCCTTCTCAATGGCAAGGCTGTGCTGTGTCTACCCTTCTCAATGGCAAGGCTGTGCTGTGTCTACCCTTCTCAATGGCAAGGCTGTGCTCACTGAGCCTGTACTATGTCAAGGTTTTGATCAGTAACCATGGTCTCTCTCTCTTTCGCTCTCTCTCTCGCCCTCTCTCTCTCTCTCTCTCTCTCTCTCTTGCCCTCTCTCTCTCTCTCTCTCGCTCTTTCTCTCTCACTCTCTCTCTCCTTCTCTCTAGCTCTCTCCCTCTCTCTCCCTGTCTCTCTTTCTCCCTCTCTCTCTCCCTCTCTCTCTCTCTCCCTCTCTCTCCCTGTCTCTCTTTCTCCCTCTCTCTCTGTCTCTCTCTTTCTCTCACACATGACTGTGCAGAAGGAGATAATTGGGTGTCATTTATGATATGCAAGATAAACGTCTTTTTTCAGCACTTCTGATTGATGATTGATGTGGATGCGTTGTAGAACGCCTAAAATGGGTTGTGGATTTTGGAACAGTAACTGCAGAATTCCGATGGAATCATGTTGAATTCCAAGGGGTCTGGGGCCTTTAAACATCCTGTATCCTAATGGCCATGCTATATCCTAATAAACATCCTAATCCAAATAAAAAGTCCCGTGCCAGAAAGCCCCGTCTGATTGCTCTCCGCCTTCCCTCTCTCAGCAGAGCTGACTTGGAAGTGTCAGGTTTCAGACCCCACTTTTGCATAGGGAGGGACGTGTCATATTTTCTGACCTATCCAGACAAAGAATCAATTTGTTCTTCCTCTGAACGATGGAGCCAAGAGAAATAATCAATTATCTTTTCCTCTGAGCGAGCGAGCCCAACTTGGGAGAAGGCAAACGCACGTTTGGGTATGTCTATTTACGCGGGAATCTACATTTTTCCCTATCATTCAACTTTTTAATGGAGTCCCCATCTCAGTTCCATCAATAATACAACATGCTGCCTTCCTCCTCTTCTTTCTCCTCTTCCTCCTCCTCCTCCTCCTCATGCTCCTCATCCTTTCCCCTCATACAGAACCCATACAGAACCAACTGCCCACGCCCTCAATGCCCAAGCGCCTTGCCTTGCCCTGCCCAGCACAGCCCAGCTCATAACTTATTCAATCAATGTAACTCCAGCAATGTCATTTTTAGATGCCATGTAATATTTACAGTGGTAGGAGGAAATTGCAAGACAGACAAGTTTGCTGTGTTGCACCGGCTGTGCGGCAAATTAGTCATCATTCATTACGCAGCTCAAAACACACCGCAAGTTCTCAACTCCCCGCTCTTAACTTTGTGTCTTGCAATATTGATGGTGGTTTCCGTGCGTCACAGCTAACATCTCTCGCCAAGCATTCTGTGGCTACGTAGAGAATACTGTAGCTCATTGCTCCGTAAAACCAGGAATGAGATCATCCATGTCACCTCACATTGCCTCTCTCCTCGCTCCATCTGCGCCCTCCTGCCTCTTCCCTAGACCTGCGAGGGAGAGAGAGAGAGAGAGAGAGAGAGGGGGGGGGGGGGGAGACAATAGTGCATTGATTTTGACCACAGCCCTATGGGGATGTGGATGAGGAATGGCTGTCCTGTCTGCCACTGAGGTCCATGACACTTCCATACTCTACTCATATACAGTTGAAGTCGGAAGTTTACATACACTTAGGTTGGAGTCATTAAAACTCGTTTTTCAACCACTCCAGAAAGTTCTTGTTAACAAACTATAGTTTTGGCAAGTTGGTTAGGACATCTACTTTGTGCATGACACAAGTAATTTTTCCACCAATTGTTAACAGACAGATTATTTCACTTATAATTCACTGTATCACAATTCCAGTGGGTCAGAAGTTTACATACACTAAGTTGACTGTGCCTTTAAACAGCTTGGAAAATTCCAGAAAATTATGTCAATGCTTTAGAAGCTTCCTTTAGGCTAATTGACATCATTTGAATCAATTGGAGGTGTACCTGTGGATGTATTTCAAGGCCTACCTTCAAACTCACTGCCTCTTTTCTTGACATCATGGGAAAATCAAAAGAAATCAGCCAAGACAGAAAAATAATTGTACACAAGTCTGGTTCATCCTTGGGAGCAATTTCCATATGCCTGAAGGTACCATGTTCATCTGTACAAACAATAGTATAAACACCATGGAGCCACGCAGCCATCATACCGCTCAGGAAGGAGACGCGTTCTGTCTCCTAGAGATGAACATACTTTTGTGCGAAAAGTACAAATCAATCCCAGAACAAGAGCAAAGGACCTTGTGAAGATGGTGGAGAAAACAGGTACAAAAGTATCTATATCCACAGTAAAACGAGTCCTATATTGACATAACCTGAAAGGCCGCTCAGCAAGGAAGAAGCCACTGCTCCAAAACCGCTATTAGAAAGCCAGACTACGGTTTGCAACTGCACATGGGGACAAAGATCGTACTTTTTTGAGAAATGTCTGATGAAACTAAAATGGAACTGTTTGGCCATAATGACCATCGTTATGTTTGGAGGAAAAAGGGGGATGCTTGCAAGCCGAAGAACAGCATCCCAACCGTGAAGCACGGGGGTGGCAGCATCATGTTGTGGGGGTGCTTTGATGCAGGTGGGACTGGTGCACTTCACAAAATAGATGGCATCACGAGGAAAGAAATTTATGTGGATATACTGAAGCAGCATCTCAAGACGTCAGTCAGGAAATTAAAGCTTGATCGCAAATGGGTCTTCCAAATGGACAATGGCCCCAAGCATACTTCCAAAGTTGTGGCAAAATGGCTTAAGGACAACAAAGTCAAGGTATTGGAGTGGCCATCACAAAGCTCTGATCTCAATCCTATAGAAAATATGTGGGCAGAACTGAAAAAGTGTGTGCGAGCAAGGAGGCCTACAAACCTGACTCAGTTACACCAGCTCTGTCAGGAGGAATGGGCCAAAATTCACCCAACTTATTGTGGGAAGCTTGTGGAAGGCTACATGAAATGTTTGACCCAAGCTAAACAATTTACAGGCAATGTTACCAAATACTAATTGAGTGTATGTAAACTTCTGACCCACTGGGAATGTGATGAAAGAAATCAAATCTGAAATAAATCATTCTCTCTACTATTATTCTGACATTTCACACTCTTAAAATGAAGTGGTGAACCTAACTGACCTAAAACAGGGAATTTTTACTCGGATTAAATGTCAGGAATTGTGAAAAACTGAGTTTAAATGTATTTAGCTAAGGTGTATGTAAACCTCCGACTTCAACTGTAGCTCTACTCTTAATGTATTCCATACGTGTAAGGTGCCATCTATGCAGGGGCCAGTTGGTGCGCCACTCTGAAGACTGGGCTGTTGCAAAATGGGTTGTTTTGTCCCTACTCAGGTGTGTGTGGAATTTTGGTCTGAAGGAACTAATGTTTTCTCTCCAGCAAAATGTTTTGCTCCTGGTGCCAACTTCCCACCCGGAGTGTGTGTACATGCCTGTGTGTGTGTGTGTGTGCGTTCATGCTTGCATAGTGTGTGTGTGTGTGTGTGTGTGTGTGTGTGCACACGTGCGGGCATGCCGACCCCATTTAGACAGTGGTTATTGTTGTCTTAAGAAGTGCCATACAGCCAGGCCGTAATGGAGGGTTTAGAGAGAGTGGCCCCCCTGGGAACCATGAAGCTAAAGAGAGAGAGCCTCCCTACTTCAGAGATTGGGGGGGGGGATGAAAGACATTTCACAGTCGTACTATATATTCTCAGACGACAAAGCATGTGCAGGCGATAGAGACCTTCTCAATGAATGACTCTGTATGTAATTATATGGCATAGGCTTCCAGACTGGGTTGGGAATTCAATTACATCGTCAGTACAGTACAGCCTGAAGCAGGTTATCTATCTTTGGCAGAACAGGTATAACATCTCTGTGTCCCACAGAGAGCTGTTAGCGAATCAAGATGGAGCAATGCGGCGCGGACCACGTGATTGGTTGAGACGGGTGATTTCCCTGGCACATTCCACCTCTGCCCGTGAAACCCTGGATCTAAATAGGTCAGCCAGCAAGGCAGATGTCCCCAGGGCCTCGCTGGGATGGAGAGCGCAGGAGCTGCTGTGCAACTGATGCGCGATCGGAGCCGGATTTGGTGGAGCCGGGTAATGCTGTGCTACAATAAGACTGAGCCATAATAGAGTTGCGGTTGCCTACTCCACTCTCTCAGTCTCTCTCTCTCTCTCTGTGGCATTGTGTTTGTGTTCATATCACAGGCAAACACATTGATCTGCCCCCACACTGTTAGCCCCCCCCCCCCCCCCCCACGCTTACTGAGTGACTCATGTGCTGTGTTGGAATAGAAGGGCCTCACTCTTGTATTTTCATCAGGCACATGTGAAGAGGACATGATCCTTCGAGGACCCCTCCAATTCGTTCTGACTCATCACCGTACTGTCAGAACGCTCAATGACTCAGAACGGCCTTGTCTTCTGCTACTCCCTCTATCACACCCCTCTTTCTTCACTCTTCCTTTTGACGCCTACCTCCCTCCATTACTGCTTCTCTTATCCTCCTGGCTCCCTTGCTTTTGTCTGCCTCTCAACAAGAGAGGGAGGTGTGTGATGTTGGGTTTCTGTCACGGAAAAGCAGAGCATTGATTCACACCTTTTACTCACTCTTGTACTCCTCTGGATGGGAACCAAATTCTCTTCTTCCCTCTTCTGTGCACTCAGTTACTATATGCTCTAATGTGTTGGACACCAGTCACCTTGGCTTTGAGATGTGTTCATAGTCATTCACACAGGCAGATTACATAAATCATTCCATGCAAATGTTTGTCTTTCACTCATTCAATACAGTGTCTGCACAGATTGCTTCGTCTTGGTCACTTAAGGAGAAGTTATTCGGGATGCCAGGTAATTTGTAGATCGGTGACGGTGCACAGCGCCCTCTCGGACGAGCTGTTAACCTCTCTCTGTTGGCTTTCCCGTGATTGGCTGGTAGAGAGCCGGGGGAACTGTGGGATGTGTATGCATATGTGTCAGTCATTAGGCTGTCTCTCTGAAGGATAAATGGTGATACATATTCCTCTACAACCCCACCTCCAAACAGCTTCGTGTACAGCCCTGGGCGGGAGGGGGGACAGTTGATTAATTCCAGCTGACAGCACTCAACCCCCCCCCCCCCCCCCCCCCCCCTGTAGGAAGCAGCCGCACCACCGCAGGGAGAGATTTACCCTCCACTTCCTCTGTTTTTAGGGTGTCTTCTGAGAAACAGACAAGGGGGCGGATCGGCACGCCAGAGCCGCCGTTGCTCTCTATCGCGCTTCCATATCATTTGCCTCGGTCTTTAGAAAGATTACAAACACAGGTGTGCGTCTATTTGGAACAACATCTGTCAAGCTATATCTCCGTAGGGCTACTCTATTTGTTGCTGCAGAGGGATGGAAATCCGACGACACTCAGGCTTTTCATACAGCACAGGTCTGTGATGGAATGGCCGGTAGCCACCTATCTGTCAATCATCTGTCAGGTCCTATATCCCAAGATGTCTATCTCACTCGCTGTCAGCCTCAGCACCTCCTCCCTTCTCCCTGTCACTACACTGTGCATGCAACATCATCTCACGGTTTGTCTCCTATGCATTATGAAAGAATAGTTGGAGAGTAGAGTACCTGCGTCTGAAATGGCAACCTATTTTCTATAAAATGCGCTACTTTTAAGTAGTGCGCTATGGGCCCTGGTCAAAAGTAGTTCCCTATTTAGACCAGGGAGCAGGGTGCCATTTCAGACACAGGCCATTTCAGGGAGCAGGGTCCCCACTGACTCACTCCACATAAAACATCCCATGAGGGTGTGACATGTGTGCATTTTGCTGTCAGCATGAGGAAAGTAAATGTCCTGTGTCATTGTCACTTTGTTTGGCTAGAACACGAGGAGGTGGTGAGCTGGACACGAGCATCGGTGATTCAATGAGCCCTGGAGTGTGAGCTTATTCGTTTTGTTGTGGCAGAGACGGACGGAAGTGCTGTACGGCGGAACACTGTTCTGACCTGGTGCTCCGTGACAACATAGACAGGAGGTCTGATCATGTACAGGACTTAATCAGTGGAGTGCTCATGTTTCCTCCACTACACTAGTGTGTGTGATGGCAATACTATTATTTACATATCCCCACATTCTGTTTGTCCACAGCAGGCATACTGACCTTTTTAGCAGAATGTTGAACAGATGCTAAAAAGAGAGGGAGAAACTTAGAGACTGAGAGAGAGAGAGAGATAATTTGATTCCATTTGGCATGAAGATCTCCTCTACAAACGTATTGAAACTGGTGTTTGGGGTAAGACATATGCTACTATGTGAGGGAGCAGAGAGACAGACTCAAGGGGTGGAGAGGGAGAGAGAGCAGTAAGATTTCCATTCAGAGTGCCCTATACTTATCGCCCCTCTATTTATTTCTGAATGGATGAATCCCATGTGGGCTGCGCCACTGTGTTTACGTTTGCAGGGGTGTGTGTTGTGTTGTGTGGATGCTGTTGGGTCTGCCCCTGAGACCAGGGCTTGCCTTTCTGCTCCATTACATTCCAACCCCTCTGGGTGTTCCAGGTCTTTATCACTTCCCTCTCTCTGTCTTCATCATTTTATTAGCCGCCTTGTTTGTGCTGGACAACGGTACAGAACTGCTCTCCCTCTCCCACAGATTATCCAGACTGACTCTATGCCCATCCACGCTGCTAGTAAAATTATTATTGATTCAATTTATTCCTCCATTACGCTGCTGTTCATTGATTACCATTAGTATATATCTATTTATCCTGCTACTGGTTACTATGAACATTAGTATATTACCATAAATATTTAGATATTCTTGCTACCAGTCACTTTTTAGCCCTGTTTACATGTATATCCTACTACCAGTCACTTTTTTATGTATAAACCAGCCAGGTCACCCGTTATACAAGTCAGTATTCGACGTCCATCCATGTCTGAGGACGTCGGGAGATGACACGAAAAATGGCCACTAGGGGGCAGCAGTGAGCGCCGTAACCTTCAACATGTTTCTGTCTTGCTAGGGCGTTGTGGGTGTAAGCATCTGCCTCTGATTCTAAAGGTTGCAAGTTCAAATCCAGCTATAGAAAGTATTTTTTGTTATATTTTTGTTTTAAGCCTATCACAAACCTTAGCCCTTCCCATAACCATTTAGAGGTAATGCCTGAACTTAACCCTAACCCTAACCCTAACAAAAAAAAAACGTAACTTTAAACACTTTGAAATTTGACGTTTGGAACAACTTCAAAATGTGATGTTTGAGATACATGGATGAACGTCTAATTCTAACGTGAGACTGTGAGAGCTAGTTGCTTAAACCCCTCCAGTACCCCTGCACATTGAATAAGGTACTGGCACTGACCTGTATATACTTGCATTCTCGTGTTTCTTTAACTCTCGTCATTGTTCTTGTGTGGTTTTTATTCTTACTGAATTTGTTTTAAATTCTAATTTCTATTGTTATCTATATTGTTAATATTATCACTGCATTCATTGTTGGACAGAGCTCTCAACGTAAGAATTTCACTGTATTGTTTTAGACTTGTTGTATCCTGTGGGTCCGTTGAAATGTTTTGTGTGGAGCTTCCCTTCCACCCATAAGCAGAGTGATGAGGGAGAGGGAGAGCGAGAGAGTGATGAGAGAGAGAGATTTCCCTTTCCCCACAGCACACACGCAATGAAAATCCTAGGACATGCCACAGTTTTAATTAAAAAAGCGTAGCTTATCCGTCTTTGTCAAACAGGATAGTAAAAGCATTGTGTCATGTAGAGATGAGAGACGAGCTGATGTCAGGACGTTTTTGCTTTGGCTATTGTCTCTTGCTCTTCTAGAGAGGAAACGGGGACAGAAGGGATTGCTAATTGAAAATGGATGCTTGGTCTGTTTCGCTCTCTGTGTTGTTGTTCATTCCGCTGTGTTTCTCCAAGGAGCAGTTCAGTGTTTGTATGAGTGATTGTGGTTTAGAAAAATAATTTGTCTGTAAAGACCTGTGTGGCCTGGGGGCGATCTGCCTCACCCCCTATCTCACTGTGGAGAGATGAACAGATTTAAACAATAATGACCCTCATAAACATAGGGAGGGGGGGAGAGATGAGGAAAAATAGGGGATGGACGAGAGGAGGATAATAAGGTGGAGGCAGAAGGATATACCATGAAGGAGGGAGCGAAGAAGAGAGCCGAAACAGAGGGAAATGAAGAGCATTTTGAAGGATGCTGGGGTACAGGGATTTACCAAAAAGGAAAGAGAGGGTAACACAAGAGAATTAATAAATAGAGAGAGAGAGAGAGAGAGAGAGAGAGAGAGAGAGAGAGAGAGAGAGAGAGAGAGGAGGTGGTAGAATGAGGATGTAGAGGGAGAAGTGAAGCGAGAGCTGTCGACGATGCAAGGGGGGCGTGTTCTGCGCTTGTGTGTGTGTGTGTGTGTGTGTGTGTGTGTGTGTGTGTGTGTGTGTGTGTGTGTGTGTGTGTGTGTGTGTGTGTGTGTGTGTGTGTGTGTGTGTGTGTGTGTGTGTGTGTGTGTGTGTGTGTGTGATGGGAAGAGCCACAGCGCGGATGGGGAGAACTAGAAAAATCCAGCTGCAGCCAGTACAGTGCTTTATATTCAAGTGCTGCCTTACTGTAGACGACAGGGTAGAAACCCCAGTCAGCCATTCATCCAGTCAGTCACTCAGCTGTTTTTTCTACCAATCACATCATCTTTTATAATCTTGTATATTGGTCAATCAGTCAGGCCCCTAACAGTGTCAGTGGTCATTCAAGCTGCCAGGTGACCTGTGATCAGCTACAGACCCGTTATGGCTGTGGATGAGAGAGGGAAGGGCGGACAAATGATGTACATGTTGGAGTGGGCATCAGAGAGCGGAAGAGTGGGTTCTACCCTCGAGCGCAGTGGGAGTTCACACAACATTAAAAAAAAACATTCATCATCTCCATTGTAATGTAACCGTAACGTACACTGACACTTTCCTTCAACCACTGTCATTTCCACCCAGAAAAATGAGTGGGTTGGAAGCTAGAACGAACTCTTTCAGAGGGGGATGGATACTGCATTTTCTCCAACTTTATTCCGTTGATTTGGTTGGCGCCTTGAGAAATGTCCTTTGTTTGATCTGGGGGGCTGTTAAAAGAAAGACAGTGATGATTGATGGATGTTTTCTTCAGTTTCCATTCAAATGTTGACATTTTACAAACATTAGTGGCATGTGAGGTGCCAACACATCACTTATAGCACCTTAAACTGTCTCGTATGTTGTCATAACATTCTATTAGCCTTGTGGATGAATTTCACGATAGAGAGGGATAGAGAGGGGGAAGGGGAGAGAGGGAGAGAGAGGGAGAGGGGGAGAGAGAGGGAGAGAGAGGGAGGGAGAAGGAGAGATAGGGGAGAGAGAGAGAGAGAGAGAGAGAGAGAGAGGGAGAGGGGGAGAGAGAGGGAGAGGTGGAGAGAGAGGGAGAGAGAGAGAGAGAACGAGAATGGTTAGGTATGATAGGATAAATATGAGAAGGATGCAGAAGAATAGAGAAAGAAAAGGAAAAAAAGGAGAGGAGAGGTTTTTAGCATGTGTGTGTGTTGGTCCCTGGGGAGAACAGAAATCACCAGTGCGAACACAGAGGAGATTAGAGTGGTAGAACTGTGCGGGCATTCTGAGAGGATACCCCAGCTCTCCAGCTCTGTCTCTTTAAGATAAATCTTCTACAGGGAGGGGGCTTGGCAGGCAGAACCCAACAGAGACACACAGACACGCGCACGTGCAGGCACACACACATACACACAAACACGCACACACATACACAACAAACAACTAACCTAACACTCCAACTCTACGCTGTCCTCGGTGTGCCACACACACTCTCAACCCTGTCCTCGGTGTGCCACACACACTCTTTGTCATGCCAGCTACTGTACGCACTCATTCAGAAACACAATCAACTCTCAGCAATGACGATCATGTGAAATGATGAGCACTGATGTTTATAGGATCCCAGTCCCGCGGTGTGACTTCATGTGCTAGGGTATAAATCAAATCAAATCAAATGGTACCGTGGGCCAGTGTATAATCACTGTAGCGGGGATTACTACATGATGAGGTGATGAGGAGAAATCAAGCGTTTGTCGTCAGGACTACACTACACCTGCCTAGCAGCGCTGACCTTGGCCCATCCGAACCACTGAAACTGATTTTGCTCAATGAGACTGCTATTCAACATCCAACCCCGACATTCGGTCACACTTTATTTGGATTGTCCGTATGCTCGACAGATGGTCGTGCTAACAACAAACCATCTGCCTCAGAAGACCAGGGTAGTGCTGTTTGGCAACCAGCAAAATTTGAGACACACGAAAGTATCACAATAACAGGCTGACAAAACACGTATGAACAAGTAAAGTACCCAGGGATGAAGTTGGAACCACACCTACACTGAACACGCCAGCCTGTTCACAGGGAAACTGCTGTCTGGGCTTGGCGCTCTTAAAAGGGCAAAGGGGCTTCGTCTCCAAGGACATCCTCCTGGCAATCTACCACACCACGATAACTTCACCTGGACTACTGCGTCACAGTGTGGCTTCCCACCCTACATCAGTTCAATAAGACATGGCCTTCCAAGGCAGTCTGCAGCTCTATGGAGCATTGCTCTGGAGCAAGCTGGACTTACCCACTTGACAGCTGGCTCGCATGTCCCCCTTCGAAAGAGCTGGACACATATCTAAATAGCTGTAAATTGAGCGTGGTTTTGGATGTATGCTAATGACTGTGCTGTATGTGCTTCTGTGTATGCTGTGTTTTTATCTAATTTCATTGATTCTATGGCCTCACATTGACTCTATGGCCTCACATTGATTCTATGGTCTCACATTGATTCTATGGCCTCACATTGATTCTATGGCCTCATATTGATTCTATGCCCTCAGATTGATTCTATGGCCTCACATTGACTATATGGCCTCACATTGATTCTATGGCCTCATATTGATTCTGTGGCCTCACATTGATTATATGGCCTCATATTGACTCTATGGCCTCACATTGATTCTATGGCCTCATATTGATTCTATGGCCTCATATTGATTTAATGGCCTCATATTGATTCTATGGTCTCACATTGACTCTATGGCCTCACATTGATTCTATGGCCTCATATTGATTCTATGGCCTCATATTGATTCTATGGCCTCATATTGATTCTATGGCCTTACATTGTTTCTATGGCCTCATATTGATTCTATGCTTCATATTGATTCTATGGCCTTACATTGTTTCTATGGCCTCATATTGATTCTATGGCCTTACATTGATTCTATGGCCTCATATTGAATCTATGACCTCACAGCCTCACAGCCCAGTGCAGTTCCGAAGGAGTTATTCGGCTGTCCCCATAGGAGTACCATTTTTGGTTCCAGAGTATTGGAGTATCTGCCTTAATGAGATTAAAGCTCCCAGATAGAAGGCAGCTTAAATTTGCTGCTCACGTCCCCTTGTAGTGCTCCCAGAGGTTCTCCCATAGGTGCTCCCCGAGGTGCTGCCTGAGGTGTGTGTGTGTGTGTGTGTGTGTGTGTGTGTGTGTGTGTGTGTGTGTGTGTGTGTGTGTGTGTGTGTGTGTGTGTGTGTGTGTGTGTGTGTGTGTGTGTGTGTGTGTGTGTGTGTGTGTGTGTGTGTGTGTGTGTGTGTACAGTGTCTTGAAAAGGTATTCATCCCCCTTGGTGTTTTTCCTATTTTGGTGCATTACGACCTGTAATTTAAATGTATTTTTATTTGAATTTCATGTAATGGACATCCACAAAATAGTCCAAATTGGTGAAGTGAAATGAAAAAAATTACTTGTTTCAAAATAATAATAATAATAATAATAACGGGAAAGTGGTGCGTGCACATGCATTCACACCCTTTGCGATGAAGTCCCTAAATAAGATCTGGTGCAACCAATTACCTTCAGAAGTCACATAATTAGTTAAATAAAGCCCACCTGTGTGCAATCTAAGTGTCATGTGATTTGTCACATGATCTCAGTATATATACACCTGTTCTGAAAGGCCCCAGAGTCTGCAACACCACTAAGCAAGGGGCACCACCAAGAAAGTGGCACCATGAAGACCAAGGAGCTCTCCAAACAGGTCAGGGACAAAGTTGTGGAGAAGTACAGATCAGGGTTGGGTTATAAAAAAAATATCCGAAACTTTAAACATCCCAAGGAGCACTATTAAATCCATTATTACAATTTTTTAAGAATATGGCTCCACAACAAACCTGCCAAGAGAGGGCCGCCCACCAAAAGAACAGGCAAGGAGGGTATTAATCAGAGAGGCAACAAAAAGACCAAAGACCACCCTGAAGGAGCTGCAAAGCTCCACAGCGGAGATTGGAGTATCTGTCCATAGGACCACTTTAAGCCGTACACTCCACAGAGCTGGGCTTTACGGAAGAGTGTCCAGAAAAAAATACATTGCTTAAAGAAAATAATAGGAAAACACATTTGGTGTTCGCCAAAAGGCATGTGGGAGACTCCCCAAACATATGGAAGAAGGTACTCTGGTCAGATGAGACGAAAATTGTGTTTTTTGGCATCAAGGAAAACACTATGTCTGGCGCAAACCCAACACCTCTTATCACCCCGAGATTACCATCCCCACAGTGAAGCATGGTGGTGGCAGCATCTGTGGGGATGTTTTTCATCGGCAGGGACTGGGAAACTGATCAGAATTGAAGGAATGATGGATGGCGCTAAATACATGGAAATTCTTGAGGGAAACCTGTTTCAGTCTTCCAGAGATTTGAGACTGGGACAGAGGTTCACCTTCCAGCAGGACAATGACCCTAAGCATACTGCTAAAGCAACACTCGAGTGGTTTAAGGGGAATCATTTAAATGTCTTGGAATGGCCTAGTCAAAGCCCAGACCTCAATCCAATTGAGAATCTCTGGTATGACTTAAAGATTGCTGTACACCAGCGGAACCTATCCAACTTGAAGGAGCTGGAGAAGTTTTTCCTTGAAGAATGGGCAAAAATCCCAGCGGCTAGATGTGCCAAGCTTATAGATACATACCCCATGAGACTTGCAGCTTTAATTGCTGCAAAAGGTGGCTCTACAAAGTATTGACTTTAGGGGGTGAATAGTTACGCACGCTCAAGTTGTACGTTTTTTTTGTTGTCTAATTTCTTGTTTGTTTCACAATAAAAAAATATTTTGCATCTTCAAAGTGGTAGACATGTTGTGTAAATCAAATGATACAAACCCCCCAAAAATCAATTTTAATTCCAGGTTGTAAGGCAATAACATAGGAAAAAAGTGAATACTTTCGCAACCCACTGTATATATGCGCTTGTGTGTGTGTGTGTGTGTGTGTGTGTGTGTGTGTGTGTGTGTGTGTGTGTGTGTGTGTGTGTGTGTGTGTGTGTGTGTGTGTGTGTGTGTGTGTGTGTGTTCTAAGGGCTGTTTATGCCTGTGCAGTGGAACAAGGAGAGGCTGTATATTTCCCTTAAGGCTGACTGCTTGAGTTTAACATTGAGGGGTCCAAGGGGAGGAAGGCCAGGGTATTAGGCATGGCCTGGCATTACTGTGTGGGCTTGTGTGGACTCTATAAGGTTGATTACTGTACAGTACAGTTGGCCTTTACTACTGGATATAGGCCTATACGGTAAGTTAGTGTTATTTGAGTTTGTATGGAGTACTATGTAGGCCGATGTTCCCTTTGTCCTCTTTGCCGTTCATTAGTCATCATCAGCATGTGTGTTACAATTTAGATTGGTCTGGATGAGTTTTCCCACCTCTGGTAGTGTTTTGAGAACTTCCCATCTCTTAGCATGGGAGCAGGACATTGTGACTACAGTACAGAATACTGTCCCACTGTCACGTCCTGACCAGCAGATGGAGCTGTTGTTGTAGTTTTGGGGTCAGGACGTGGCAGTCTTGTGTGTGTGATTGTTCTGTGTTGGTCTTGTGACTCCTGATCAGGAACAGCTGGGGATCGTTGTTCCTGATTGGGAGTCATATATGTAGGAGTATGTTTGTCACTTGGTTTTGTGGGTAGTTGTTTTTGCACTGCGTGTTGTGTGCCTGCAAAACTGTTCCTGTCTTATATATTGTTTGAATTGTTAAGTGGATGCTCTACTCCTTTATTTTAATTAAAGATGAGTATTCACATACCTGCTGCGCCTTGGTCCATTTTTACAGAAGACAGCCGTTACAGAACTACCCACCAAAGGACCAAGCAGCAGAAGAGGAGGAAGCCACAGGAGAAGAAAATGGAAGAATGGACCTGGCAGGACGAAAGAAAATTCTGGGCGGACAAGTTAAGGGAGCTAAGGGAACCCGAGAGGCAGCCCCAAGATTTTTTTTGGGGGGGGCACACGGGTAGTTTGGCCAGGCCAGGGAAGAGCCGTAAGCCAGCTACCCGTGACTACAGGGAGGTGCGTACGAGGTGGAGGGCGTCATGTTACGCTGAGGTGCGCACCATCTCGCCTATACGGACGCACAGCCCACTTCGCCCAGTACCAGCGCCCCGCAGGTGCCAGGGCAAGGGGAGCATCGAGCCGGAAGGGGTGATGCCAACCCTGCACTCAAGACCGCCAGTGCGCCCTTTCGGTCCGGTGTTTCCCGCTAGACACACTAGCATGGAGGTGCGTGTCTCCAGGCTGGTACGTCCAATACCTGCCCCACGCATCAGGAGTCAACAGTCGTCATCAGAGCTGCCCGCCAGTCAACAGTCACCAGAGCTGCCCGCCAGTCAACAGTCACCAGAGTTGCCCGCCAGTCAACAGTCGTCAGAGCTGCCCGCCAGTCAACAGTCGTCGGAGCTGCCCGCCAGTCAACAGTCGTCGGAGCTGCCCGCCAGTCAACAGTCGTCGGAGCTGCCCGCCAGTCAACAGTCGTCGGAGCTGCCCGCCAGTCAACAGTCGTCGGAGCTGCCCGCCAGTCAACAGTCGTCGGAGCTGCCCGCCAGTCAACAGTCGTCGGAGCTGCCCGCCAGTCAACAGTCGTCGGAGCTGCCCGCCAGTCAACAGTCGCCGGAGTGGCCGGACTGCGCTGAACTGCCGGAGTGGCCGGACTGCGCTGAACTGCCGGAGTGGCCGGACTGCGCTGAACTGCCGGAGTGGCCGGACTGCGCTGAACTGCCGGAGTGGCCGGACTGCGCTGAACTGCCGGAGTGGCCGGACTTCCCTGAACTGCCGGAGTGGCCGGACTGCCCTGAACTGCCGGAGTGGCCGGACTGCCCTGTTCTGCCGGAGTGGCCGGACTGCCCTGTTCTGCCGGAGTGGCCGGACTGCCCTGTTCTGCCGGAGTGGCCGGACTGCCCTGTTCTGCCGGAGTGGCCGGACTGCCCTGTTCTGCCAGAGTGGCCGGACTGCCCTGTTCTGCCAGAGTGGCCGGACTGCCCTGTTCTGCCAGAGTGGCCAGACTGCCCGGTTCTGCCAGAGGTGCCCGCCTGCCCTGATCTGCCAGGGTGCCCGGCCTGTCAGGATCAGCCCGAGTGGTCCTCCTGCCCTCCGGTCCAGCCCGAGTGGTCCTCCTGCCCTCCGGTCCAGCCCGAGTGGCCCGCATGCCTTCCGGCCCAGCCCGAGTGGCCCGCATGCCTTCCGGCCCAGCCCGAGTGGCCCGCATGCCTTCCGGCCCAGCCCGAGTGGCCCGCATGCCTTCCGGCCCAGCCCGAGTGGCCCGCATGCCTTCCGGCCCAGCCCGAGTGGCCCGCATGCCTTCCGGCCCAGCCCGAGGGGCCCGCATGCCTTCCGGCCCAGCCCGAGGGGCCCTCCTGCTCTCCGGCCCAGCCCGAGGGGCCCTCCTGCTCTCCGGCCCAGCCCGAGGGGCCCTCCTGTCCCCCGGCCCAGCCCGAGGGGCCCTCCTGTCCTCCGGCCCGGCTCGAGGGGTCCGTCTGCCTGGCGCAGCTATCGGCTCCACCGAAGTGGGCGACGCCGAGGGTGGAGCAGGGTCCACGTCCTGCACCGGAGCCACCTCCAGGATAGGTGGGTTGGGGTGGGAGGGTGTAGCACAGTGCCGTCGTTGACGGCAGCCACCCTCCCTTCCCTCCCTTATTGTTTAGGGGTTATTGTTTATGGGTTTTGTTGGGGATTTTGTTTGTTGGTGTTTTTTCGTTGTTAGGTGCATTCCGGGGTCTGCACCTTGAGGGGGGGGTACTGTCACGTCCTGACCAGCAGATGGAGCTGTTGTTGTAGTTTTGGGGTCAGGACGTGGCAGTCTTGTGTGTGTGATTGTTCTGTGTTGGTCTTGTGACTCCTGATCAGGAACAGCTGGGGATCGTTGTTCCTGATTGGGAGTCATATATGTAGGAGTATGTTTGTCACTTGGTTTTGTGGGTAGTTGTTTTTGCACTGCGTGTTGTGTGCCTGCAAAACTGTTCCTGTCTTATATATTGTTTGAATTGTTAAGTGGATGCTCTACTCCTTTATTTTAATTAAAGATGAGTATTCACATACCTGCTGCGCCTTGGTCCATTTTTACAGAAGACAGCCGTTACACCCACTGAGCTAAACAAATACACACACATGAGGAATAGTCTCGAGGATTGATTGACAGCCTTGGTTTAAGGCGACATACAGTAAATGTAGTAGTACTTTGTTTGTGCTTGTCACGTCCTGACCAGTAAAAGGGGTTATTTGTTATTGTAGTTTGGTCAGGGCGTGGCAGGGGGTGTTTGTTTTGTGTGTTTTGGTTTATGGTCTAGGTTATCTATTTCTATGTATTTATCTAGCTTTTCTATTTCTATGTTAGTTTTGTCAATGACCTCCAATTAGAGGCAGCTGGTTGTTGTTGTCTCTAATTGGAGGCCATATTTAGTTGTGTTTGTTTTCACTTGTGTTTGTGGGTGGTTGTTTCCGGTATAGTCTGTGCACCTTACTGGACTGTTTTCGTCGTTTGTTTTGTTTAACTGTCTTCTCGTTAATAAAATAAAGATGATCAATATACCCGCTGCATTTTGGTCCACTCCTTACAACGCCCGTTACAGAACCACCCACCAAAAGAGGACCAAGCAGCGGAAAAAGGAGCAGCAGGATAAATATTTGGAGTCGTGGACATGGGAGGAAATATTAGATGGAAAGGGATCCTGGAGGCAGGCTGGGGAGTACCGGTGACCGAAGGAGGAATTGGAGGCAGCAAAGGCAGAACGACGGAGGTATGAGGCATTATATCCTCCATTTCAGGAGGTAAGGAGGCAGCCCCCCAAAACGTTTTTTGGGGGGCACACGGGGAGTTGGGGTAAGTCAGGCAATAGACCTGAGCCAACTCCTCGTGCTTATTATGGGGAGCGTTTGGCGTGGAGAGCACCGTGCTATGCGGAAGTGCGCACGGTCTCGCCCATCCGCACGCACAGTCCGGCGCAGTCCCCCGCAAGTGCCGTGCTAGAGTGGGCATCCAGCCAGGAAGGAGTATGCCTGCTCAGCATATCTGGCCACCAATGCATCTCCTAGGCCCAGGCTACCCTGCGCCTGCTCTACACACGGCAGCCAGCATTCCTCAGCACAGCCCAGTTCGCCCTGTGCTAGCACTCCGCCCATGCAGGGCTACAGTGACAACTCAGCCAGTACGGGTTGTGCAGGCTGTGCGCTCCAGACCTCCAGTGCGTCTTCAAGACCCAGTGTATCCTGTTCCTGCTCCTCGCACTAGCCCTGTGGTGCGTGTTACTGTTCTTGCGCCTCCAAAGCTAGCCCCACGCATCAGGCCTCTAGTGTGCCTGCCCAGTCCACTACGTCCTGTTCCTGCTCCTCGCACTAGCCCTGTGGTGCGGGTTACTAGTCTGGCGCCTCCTAAGCCAGCCCCACGCATCAGGCCTTCAGTGCGCAGTCCCAGTCCAGAGCTTCCGGCGACAGTTCCCCATCCAGAACTTCCGGCAACAGTTCCCCGTCCAGAGCTTCTGGCAACAGTTCCCCGTCCAGTGCTTCCGGCGATGTCCTACAGTCTGGAACCGACAGAGACGGCCCACAGTCCGGAGCCTGCGGAGACGGCCCACAGTCCGGAGCCTGCGGAGACGGCCCACAGTCCGGAGCCTGCGGAGACGGCCCACAGTCCGGAGCCTGCGGAGATGGCCCACAGTCCGGAGCCTGCGGAGACGGCCCACAGTCCGGAGCCTGCAGAGACGGCCCACAGTCCGGAGCCTGCAGCAGTGGTGTACAGCCCTGAGCCTTCAGCAGGGGTGGGCAGGTTAGAATGGGGACTAAGGCCGGAGCCAGAGCCACCTCCATAGTTGGAGGATTGGGGGGGTGGGGTGTAGCACGGGAGCCGTCGTGGACGGTGGCCACCCTCCCTTCCCTCCCTTTAAGTTTGGGGTTATTTTTTTGTGGGGTTTTTGTTTTGAGGTGCATTTGGCGTCTGCACCTTCGGGGGGGGGGGGGGGGACGGGGACGGGGGACGGGACGGGGGGGGGGGGGGGGGGGGGTACTGTCACGTCCTGACCAGTAAAAGGGGTTATTTGTTATTGTAGTTTGGTCAGTGTGTGGCAGGGGGTGTTTGTTTTGTGTGTTTCGGGGTTTTTTGGTTTATGGTCTAGGTTATCTATGTTCTATGTGTTTATCTAGCTTTTCTATTTCTATGTTAGTTTTGTCAATGACCTCCAATTAGAGGAAGCTGGTTGTTGTTGTCTCTAATTGGAGGCCATATTTAGTTGTGTTTGTTTTCACTTGTGTTTGTGGGTGGTTGTTTCCGGTATAGTCTGTGCACCTTACTGGACTGTTTTCGTCGTTTGTTTTGTTTAAGTGTCTTCTCGTTAATAAAGTAAAGAAGATCAATATACCCGCTGCATTTTGGTCCACTCCTTACGACGCCTGTTACAGTGCTTGCGTGTGTGCATCAGTGGAGTGTGTTCGTGGATGCCAAGAATTGACCAAGAATTTAAAAACAAATATATATATATAATTGATCTTTCGTCTCTCTGTATTTCATAATTGTCCTTCAGTTCGCAAGAGGCTGAATGTATCTCACCGGAGAAAGCATCTGAGAGAGCGAAACAGCGCCCCTCTGTCTCTGTTTGTGTAGCCCATCTATTATTATTGCCACCCGTAGCACTGAATGCAAGGGAAGCCAGCAAGCATTTGGTCTCACTTGATAAAAAAATGTATACAATAATATCCCATCAACGTTGAGCTAAACTGAGTGAGCTCAACTATGAATGGTCCTGGTGCACCAAAAAATGTGTCAAGGGAAGCCAGTTTGGATTTGGCTTCACACCAATCACATCATATCAAAAGTCATGGACAGAAAAAAAACTTTCATTGTTGTATTTCGTTGTGTTATTGTGCTCCGATGGTATTGGCGTTTCTCTGCAAGTAGGGTGAGTCAACTTGTTTTTTCTACTTACTTATGCACACACACACACACACACACACACACACACACACACACACACACACACACACACACACACACACACACACACACACACACACACACACACACACACACACACACACACACACACACACACACACACACACACAGAAGTTGGTACCATGGACAGTCACATTATATTTAGCTTACGTTGGATTGGATTAAATTGTTTTTGGTATTTTTTAGATTTCACTGTATTAGACTAAGCAGAGGTGATTTGATGATGTTGAAATATTGAAATTGATATGGTGCTGGAATAGTGGAGGCAGCTCCTGTTTTCTTTGACTTGCAGTAACTCTCCGTGGTTCTAAATCAATAGTTGTTTAGTAGTCCGAAAATGTTGGAAACATTACCTTGCTTGACCATGCTGTAGGTCATGTAACTGTTTGTTACATGCAATATGCTTTGTGGACTTCACCAGACAGAGGTTGCTCTCTGGTTTTGTGATGAAACAAAGGTGTGGTTGAATTTATTCTTCCACTGTGTCTTCTTATTGTCTTGGCCTTAGGCCTATAAATCACTGTGGCAAGGCATAAGAACTAACAGGTTATAGAGAAAACAACGCAATTATCACAACACATAGGTTGTAATATGGCCTTTTTCCCCCTGGCTTGGCTTCCCCAAGTGCATGTAGGTGCATTTAAGTCTATTTGTTCTTGGGGTCATTCATTCACACGTGAAATGAATATCTCCATCCGATCATTGTGCCTCAGCTTGACTAGGGTTGAACGGAGAAACAGGCCCCTATAGTTACATAGTGACATATCTCATATCTTATCCACAGACTGCATTTTCAGGAGTAGTGGTTGTAGCACATTGTCATTCAGCCCAACAACCTCTCAGTCTCACTGCAGAATCTGACGTTAGTCTGTAAACGTCACATTTGGAAGGTGAAGTTTAGGATTTCATTCTGAATGGTTACGGTTTGAGATCAGAAATCAGAAATCACAGAAAACAGCTTTCTATTGTTGGATTCGAACATGCAACCTTTGGCACCAGAGGCAGATGTTTACACCCATCCGCCATGTCCTTGCCAAACCTGAAACCTACTTTAAGTAACAGCCCTCACTGTTGCCTCTGGTGGCTGGTTTCCACGTAATCTGACAGGGTTGGATGTTGAATACTGACTTGTATCACGGGTGACCTGGCTGGATGCATTTGTGTGTGATTGCGTTTCACTTTGAGTGTATTCAACGTGTAGTTGAGTGTAATGTTTGTGTGTGTGTGTGTGTGTGTGTGTGTGTGAGCATTAGTCCATTTGATTACATAACTGTTGGACAGCTGCTGTTTTGCATGCAATCCGGGTCAGTACCTTGACGACCCCTCTTCCCTCCCCTTCTCACCACCTTCCCCCTCCACCCTCTTCCATCCATCCCCCATCGCTGAAACTACCTCACCCCACAACCCATCACTACCACAGCAGGGCCATATTCAGTATTCAAACAGTGTTGAGCGTTACAGGTAGAAATGTCATGAATAGACCTGACATGATTTCTCATTGTACATGTCAGAAAGGCATGTTTGTTCTACGTAACATATTTGTTTCTGAACATTCCACAATGTGGTTCCCTGCGCGTGCCCCGGTCCTCTCTAAAATGACACTCACAATACGTAGAAGAAATGTACTTTCTACCCAGAGGAAAAAACACAATTTGGACAATTTCTCCACTTCCTCAGTTTCTTCTTTTCTAATGCAAGTTCGGTTTACCTTGTGGGGTTTAACAGCTAACAATTGATTACTTGTAACGTCTCTTCGTCAACCATGGTGGTACGATTCCTGCTTATTGTCTATTGATTCCCGCAGATCAAAGTGTAATCAACAGGAAAGACTATTTAAATCCCTCCCGAGTGTGCTAATACCTCAGCAGCCATGATTACAGCTAAAGTCACAGTGTGTCCAAAATGACACCCTATTCCCTACATAGCGCACTACTTTTTTTTTTTTACCAGAGCCCTATGGGCCCTAGTCGAAAGAAGTGCACTATATAGGGAATAGGGTGCCATTTGGGACACCGCCTGTGACTCATTCACTGTAAGACTGCAGCAGCAGAGAGTTGCGGACGTAGAGGAGAATGTGTCATGCTGATGACTGGGGCCATATATTGAAACGGACACTTAATCGATGTTCATTTGAGCCACATGAAATAGGAGTGACAGATAGCATCAAATAACTGCATATTGTAAATGACCGTGTACCTCCCGTCCGTATTGGTTGGAAGCATAATAAACAGCAATCTCTCTCTCGCTCTCTCAATTTCGTGCTCTCTCTCTTTCTCGCAACAACATTTACAAATAGACAATTCCAGAGGCCCAGTTTGAGAGCGAGCCGTGCTGATTGGCTGACAGGCTGAGAGCTCAGTGTGAGTGTAATTGGGGATGTGGGGCGTCAGAGTCAAACACTGCAGGTGTAGACACACACAAACACACGCACATGCACACACACACACATGCACACACACATACACGCACACACACACGCACGCACACACACACACACACACACACACACACACACACACACACACACACACACACACACACACACACACACACACACACACACACACACACACACACACACACACAGGTGGTAGAACCATTTTGCTTGAAGGACACAAACTGCTTATTGTGTGAATGAAACTGCGTGGTTGTTGTGAACATATATAGGTTAAGTTGTAGTGGATAGAAAGAGTGGAAAGTCAAATTCCATGGAATGTTCCTTCTCCTTTTACATAGTTTCTGTAGCGGGCAGGTTTGTTTATTAATGTAGGGCATACGGTGATTGATTGTTTGTTATGGCCTGTTTGTGGGGAAATGAATAATGGATTAAAGGCACAGACGATAAAAGGCCTCGTCTCTGTCTCCCTGTTGACACTGCCTTACTTCCTTACTTCCTCCCAGGGCTCTCTCCTGGGCTAGAGCTGTGTGTGTGCGTGTACACTGCCTTCGGAAAGGATTCAGACCCCTTTACTTTTTCCACATTTTGTTACGTTACAGCCTTATTCTAAAATGAATAAAGAACAAAAAAATCCTCAGCAATCTACACACAATACCCCATAATGACAAAGCGAAAACAGGTTTTAAAAAAACAGAAATAGCTTATATACATAAGTATTCAGCCCGTTTGCAGTGAGACTCAAAATTGAGCTCAGGTGCATCCTGTTTCCATTGATCATCCTTAATATGTTTCTACAACTTGATTGGAGTCTGTCTGTGGTAAATTCAATTGATTGGACATGATTTGGAAAGGCACACACCTGTCTATATAATGTTAACAGTTAACAGTGCATATCAGAGCAAAAACCAAGTCTTGAGGTGGAAGGAATTGTCCGTAGAGCTCAGAGACAGGATTGTGTCGAGGCACAAATCTAGGGAAGGGTACCAAAAACTTTGTGCAGCATTGAGGGTACACAAGAACACAGAGGCCATCATTCTTAAATGGAAGATGCTTGGAACCACCAAGACTCTTCCTAGAGCTGGCTGCCCAGCCAAACTGAGCAATCGTAGGAGAAGGGTCTTGGTCAGGGAGGCGACCAAGAACCTGATAGTCACTCTAACAGAACTCTAGAGTTCCTCTGTGGAGATGGAAGAAACTTCCAGAAGGACAACCACCTCTGCAGCACTCCACCAATCAAGCCTTTATGGTAGAGTGGCCAGACGGAAGCCACTCCTCAGTAAAAGGCACATGACAGCCCGCTTGGAGTTTGCCAAAAGGCACCTAAATACTCCCAGTCCATGAGAAACAAGATTCTCTGGTCTGATGAAACCAAGATTGAACTCTTTGGCCTGAATGCCAATCATCACGTCTTGGTGAAGCGTCATGCTGTCGGCAAGGACTGGGAGACTAGTCAGGATCGAGAGAAAGATGAACAGGGCAATGTACAGAGAGATCCTTGATGAAAACCTGCTCTAGAGAGCTCAGGACCTTAGACTGGGGTGAAGGTTCACCTTCCAACAGGACAACGACCCTAAGCACACAGCCAAGACAACGCAGGAGTGGCTTCAGGACAAGTCTCTGAATGTCCATCAGTGGTCCAGCCAGAGCCTGGACTTGAACCCAATTGAAAATCTCTGGAGAGACCTGAAAATAGCTGTGCAGCAACGCTCTCCATCCAACCTGACAGAGCTTGAGAGGATCTGCAGAGAAGAATGGGAGTAACCCCCCAAATACGGGTGTGCCAAGCTTGTAGCGTCATACCCAAGAAGACTCGAGGCCGTAATCGCTGCCAAAGGTGCTTCAACAAAGTACTGAGTAAAGTCGTCTGAACACTTATTCAAATGTGATATTTCATTTGGATCTTGGATGTCCTGAACATTCTAAACGCCTTTGTCAAAAGCAGTTGTGGAACACTCCGTTTGCCTGATTACGCCCACTGTGTTGTCTGTGTGAGGGGTTTTGTGTGGATGGTGATGATAGTGCCGTTTTGGTTTAGCCCTATCAGTTGTAGAGTTGTTGACGTACTGTAAGGCTTGTTCAGCACCATGTCCAAAAAACACTGTTCTCTAAAGCACGGTTCATCCCATGGCTCTGGGTGGATTCAGTGTGCTCCAATGACAGTGTGTGTGTGTGTGTGTCAGGCGTTGCGTGAGAGGCCGATTCAGCACACTGTAACCCAGCGGAGGCTGCTGAGGGGAGGACGGCTCGTAATGATAGCTGAAACGGAGCAAATCGAAGGGCATCATACACATGGAAACCACGTCTTTTGATCTATTTGATACCGTTCCACTGATTCCGCTCCAGCCACTACCACGAGCCCGTCCTCCCTAATTAAGGTGCCACCAACCTCCTGTGGTGTAGCCCAACACTGTAACCTAGAATCTGTTGTCAGCGCTCTCTTGTGTGTGTGGTTGCCTGCGTGCATGCTTGTACGTACTGTGTGTGTGTTGGCAGGCTAGAGTTAGTGGAGGTACACCAGAGGAGCAATACAACAGAGCATTACACCCACTAACATCATTCTCATGTCACCCTGCGTTCCTTTTTTATCGAAGGCAACAGAGTTTGCTTTCGTTGCTTTGGTAAAGCCCTCAAAACTGGACTAGTTTAAAATGGCAGTAGCATTTCTGCTGCTGTGTTTGGGCCCCCTATTCCTTTTATAGTGCACTACTTCTGACCAGGGCCCATAGGGTATAGGGTGCCATTTGGGACACATCCATAGCACGACGAATGAGGATCTTCACCCAAAGCACATCTCCACCAGGAGCAGAATGCTGCCAACTTGATAAGGTGGAACTCATTCACTGAACATCTTTGGAAGGTTCTTTTCATCTATCACAGACACATATGCTCCTCCTCCCTTTCTCTCTCCCTTTCTCTCTCTCTCCCTTTCTCTCTCTCTCTCTCTCTCTCTCTCTCTCTCTCTCTCTCTCTCTCTCTCTCATTCTATTGCTCTCTCTCTCAATCTATTGCTCTCGCTCTCTCTCTCTCTCTCTCTCTCTCTCTCTCTCTCATTCTATTGCTCTCTCTCTCAATCTATTGCTCTCTCTCTCTCATTCTATTGCTTTTTCTCTCATTCTATTGCTCTCTCTCTCATTCTATTCCTCTCTCTCTCATTCTATTGCTCTCCCTCTCATTCTATTCCTCTCTCTCATTCTATTGCTCTCTCTCTCTCTCTCCCTCTCATTCTATTTCTCTCCCTCTCATTAGATTCCTCTCTCTCTCAATCTATTGCTCTCTCTCTCTCTCTCTCTCTCTCTCTCCCTCTCATTCTATTGCTCTCCCTCTCATTCTATTCCGCTCTCTCTCATTCTATTGCTCTCTCTCCCTCTCATTCTATTGCTCTCTCTCTCAATCTATTGCTCTCTCTCATTTGATTCCTTTCTCTCTCATTCTATTGCTCTCTCTCTCCCTCTCATTCTATTTCTCTCCCTCTCATTCGATTCTTTTCTGCTCATTCTATTGCTCTCTCTCTCTCATTCTATTGCTCTCTCTCTCTCTCTCTCTCTCTCTCTCTCTCCCTCTCATTCTATTGCTCTCCCTCTCATTCTATTCCGCTCTCTCTCATTCTATTGCTCTCTCTCTCTCTCATTCTATTGCTCTCTCTCTCTCTCATTCTATTGCTCTCTCTCATTCGATTCCTTTCTCTCTCATTCTATTGCTCTCTCTCTCTCTCATTCTTTTGCTCTCCCTCTCTCTCATTCTATTGCTCTCTCTCATTCTATTGCTCTCTCTCTCTCTCTCTCTCATTCTATTGCTCTCCCTCCCTCTCATTCTATTGCTCTCTCTCTCATTCTATTGCTCTCTCTCTCTCATTCTATTGCTCTCTCTCTCTCCCTCTCATTCTATTGCTCTCTCTCTCTCCCTCTCATTCGATTGCTCTCTTTCTCCCTCTCATTCTATTGCTCTCTCTCCCTCTCATTCTATTGCTCTCTCTCTCTCAATCTATTGCTCTCTCTCTCTCTCTCTCTCTCTCATTCTATTGCTCTCTCTCTCATTCTATTGCTCTCTCTCTCTCTCTCTCTCTCATTCTATTGCGCTCTCTCTCTCATTCTATTGCTCTCTCTCTCATTCTATTGCTCTCTCTCTCTCTCTCATTCTATTGCTCTCTCTCTCTCATTCTATTGCTCTCTCTCTCATTCTATTGCTCTCTTTCTCCCTCTCATTCTATTGCTCTCTCTCCCTCATTCTATTGCTCTCTCTCTCTCTCTCAATCTATTGCTCTCTCTCTCATTCTATTGCTCTCTCTCCCTCTCATTCTATTGCTCTCTCTCTCTCATTCTATTGCTCTCTCTCTCATTCTATTGCTCTCTTTCTCCCTCTCATTCTATTGCTCTCTCTCCCTCATTCTATTGCTCTCTCTCTCTCTCAATCTATTGCTCTCTCTCTCATTCTATTGCTCTCTCTCCCTCTCATTCTATTGCTCTCTCTCTCTCTCTCTCATTCTATTGCTCTCCCTCCCTCTCATTCTATTGCTCTCTCTCTCTCTCATTCTATTGCTCTCTCTCCTCTCATTCTATTGCTCTCTCTCATTCTATTGCTCTCCTCCCTCTCATTCTATTGCTCTCTCTCTCATTCTATTGCTCTCCCTCTCTCTCATTCTATTGCTCTCTCTCTCTCTCTCATTCTATTGCTCTCTCTCTCTCATTCTATTGCTCTCTCTCTCTCTCTCATTCTATTGCTCTCTCTCTCCCTCTCATTCTATTGCTCTCCCTCCCTCTCATTCTATTGCTCTCTCTCTCATTCTATTGCTCTCCCTCTCTCTCATTCTATTGCTCTCTCCTCTCATTCTATTGCTCTCTCTCTCTCATTCTATTGCTCTCTCTCTCCCTCTCATTCTATTGCTCTCTCTCTCTCTCATTCTATTGCTCTCTCTCTCATTCTATTGCTCTCTTTCTCCCTCTCATTCTATTGCTCTCTCTCCCTCATTCTATTGCTCTCTCTCTCTCAATCTATTGCTCTCTCTCTCATTCTATTGCTCTCTCTCCCTCTCATTCTATTGCTCTCTCTCTCTCTCTCATTCTATTGCTCTCCCTCCCTCCCTCTCATTCTATTGCTCTCTTTCTCCCTCTCATTCCGTTCCTCCCTCTTTCTCCCTCCGTTCCTCCCTCCTTCTCCCTCCGTTCCTCCCTCTTTCTCCTTCCGTTCCTCCCTCTTTCTCCCTCCGTTCCTCCCTCTTTCTCCCTCCGTTCCTCCCTCTTTCTCCCTCCGTTCCTCCCTCTTTCTCCCTCCGTTCCTCCCTCTTTCTCCCTCCGTTCCTCCCTCTTTCTCCCTCTGCTCCTCCCTCTTTCTCCCTCCGTTCCTCCCTCTTTCTCCCTCTTTCTCCCTCCGTTCCTCCCTCTTTCTCCCTCCGTTCCTCCCTCTTTCTCCCTCTGCTCCTCCCTCTTTCTCCCTCCGTTCCTCCCTCTTTCTCCCTCCGTTCCTCCCTCCTTCTCCCTCCGTTCCTCCCTCTTTCTCCCTCCGTTCCTCCCTCCTTCTCCCTCCGTTCCTCCCTCTTTCTCCCTTCGTTCCTCCCTCTTTCTCCCTCCGTTCCTCCCTCCTTCTCCCTCCGTTCCTCCCTCTTTCTCCTTCCGTTCCTCCCTCTTTCTCCCTCCATTTTTCCCTCCTTCCCTCAACCCATCCAGGAGCTGAAGGAGGTGTTGAATGAAATCCTTCGCTCCTGATCCAGCCATTTCTCCCTGTGTGTGTGTGTGTGTGTGTGTGTGTGTGTGTGTGTGTGTGTGTGTGTGTGTGTGTGTGTGTGTGTGTGTGTGTGTGTGTGTGTGTGTGTGTGTGTGTGTGCGTGTGTGCGCGTGTGTGTGTGCGCGCGCGTGCGTGTGTGTGTGCGCGCGTGTGCAGCAGGATTAAGATTACACGCTGTCTCTGAAATTCCATAAACCCTTCAGCATTTCACTGTGTGTGAGCGTGTCTCAAATGGCGCACCAATTCCCCTATGTAGTGTACTACATTTGACCGTTAGGGCTCTGGTCAAAAGTAGCACACCATTTAAGGAGTAGGGTGCCATTTGGGACACGGACTAAGTCTCCTCCTCGTGGGCTAGTCTGTCACATGGACCAGCGGGCTCTGAGCACACTAGTCTCCCCGGCTGGGCTGCCTGGGCTATGTCAGCATTACAGTCCAGCAAGGCCTGCCTGCCTCCCCTGGGCTGCTGTCTCAGTCTCTGGATCTGTAAGAGGGTGTGCGTGTTCGTAAGCATGTGTGTGCATGTACAGTATTTAGCATCGGACACGTCCCATGAAGTCACGGTGTAGCTCTGCGGACTGTGTTCTCCCACATGACGCTGGCTGGTCTTCGTAATGGCTGTTCCGTTTAGTCTCTCTCCACAGCTACAGGTTTACTATGTCATTGTTGTCGTTATCTAATACCCCCCCCCCCCCCCCCCTCCCCCCTCTTTATCTCTCTTTCACTCCCTCGCTCGCTCTCTCACGCTCTGGCAACCACCTCTTTGCTGTTCTAACTCCCTCTAAGTCCCCCTGGGTCTCTTTCCTCGTCGCACACTCCCTCCCCTCCCTCCCTCTCTCTTCTCTGTTGACTAACACTTCTGAGGTCTGTTGAGAGCGGCTGTACAAGTGTGATGAATAATTGGATGGCGATGTCCTGTCCTCAGTGTGCGGCCAACACTAGCAGCTTCAGTGCAGATCTGCTGGCCTCAGCCAAACACTTTGATGGAGTGCAGTATAGGGAGGGAGGGAGGGAGGGAGGGAGGGAGGGAGGGAGGGAGGGAGGGAGGGAGGGAGGGAGGGAGGGAGGAAAGGAGGGAGGAAAGAAGGGAGGGAAGAAGGGAGGGAAGAAGGGAGAGAAGAGCAGAGGGAAGGGAGATGGAGTGTCTCCCGTGTCGCTACTGGCAACTCTCAGAAGCCCTGTGATCTTGTCGGCCAGTGAAAGGTTGACGACCGAGCAGACTGAGCAAGGACACCATGGGTGTGTGTGTGTGTGTGTGTGTGTGTGTGTGTGTGTGTGTGTGTGTGTGTGTGTGTGTGTGTGTGTGTGTGTGTGTGTGTGTGTGTGTGTGTGTGTGTGTGTGTGTGTGTGTGTGTGTGTGTGTGTGTGTGTGTGTGTGTGTGTGTGTGTGTGTGTGTGTGTGTGTGTGTGTGTGTGTGTGTGTGTGTGTGTGTGTGTGTTTATGTAGCCATGTCACACCACATTCTCCTGGTGACCCTGACAACCGTGTTGGGTAAAGACTTTCTCTGCCTCTTTGTCAGACAGACGGAGGAGTTCAGCGCCAAGCAGCTCATGACTTCACACTTTTTAGAGACGTGTTCAGTCTACACTGCTTGCAAAACAAAGTGGACTGTGAGGACACATGGTTTTACTAGGAGTTCCATTTTCCTTCACTTTTTGTTTATCTTCAACAAACTAAGTATATTTTTTTATAGATTTTATCTCTGTCCTCCAGAGTTGTTTTTCTTAGTGTTGTTGAGTTGAGGGGGAGCAGTATGCTCAGTCTTATTCAATTCAATTTAAGGGCTTATTGGCATGGGAAACATATGTTTATGTTGCCAATGCAAGTGACAGATAATAGAGATAATAAACAAAAGTGAAATAAAAATGTTTTTTTCAAATAACAGTAAACATTCGGCTATGAAAAGCCAACTGACATTTACTCCTGAGGTGCTGACCTGTTGCACCCTCGACAACTACTGTGATTATTATTATTTGACCATGCTGGTAATTTATGAACATTTTAACATCTTGGCCATGTTCTGTTATAATCCCCACCTGGCACAGCCAGAAGAGGACTGGCCACCCCTCATAGCCTGGTTCCTCTCTAGGTTTCTTCCTAGGTTTTGGCCTTTCTAGGGAGTTTTTCCTAGCCACCGTGCTTCTACACCTGCATTGCTTGCTGTTTGGGGTTTTAGGCTGGGTTTCTGTATAGCACTTTGAGATATCAGCTGATGTAAGAAGGGCTATATAAATAAATAAAGATTTGATTTGATTAAACACTCACAAAAGTTCCAAAAGAATAAAGACATTTCATATGTCATATTATGTGAAAAAGGGAAAATAAATCAACATAAATATGGGTTGTATTTACAATGGTGTTTGTTATTATTCACTGTGGTATTTCACCCAATAGATATGGGAGTTAATCAAAATTGGGTTTGTTTTATAATCTTTTTCGGTCTGTGTAATCTCATACATTTGGCAGGAGGTTAGGAAGTGCAGCTCAATTTCCACCTCATTTTGTGGGCAGTGTGCACATAGCCTGTCTTCTCTTGAGAGCCAGGTCTGCCTACGGAGGCCTTTCTCAATAGCAAGGCTATGCTCACTGAGTCTGTACATAGTCAAAGCTTTCCTTACGTTTGTGTCAGTCAAAGTGGTCAGGTATTCTATACCACTGTGTACTCTCTGTTTAGGGCCAAATAGCATTCTAGTTTGCTCTGTTTTTTTGTTAATTCTTTACAATGTGTCACGTAATTACCTTTTAGTTTTCTCATGATTTGGTTGGGTCTAATTGTGTTGCTGTCCTGGGGCTCTGTGGGGTCTATTTGTGTTTGAGAACAGAGCCCCAGGACCAGCTTACTTAGGGGACTCTTCTCCAGATCCATCTCTCTGTAAGTGATGGCTTTGTTATGGAGGTTTGGGAATCACTTCCTTTTAGCTGGTTGTAGAATTTAAGGTCTCTTTTCTGGATTGTGAAAATTAGCTGGTATCGGCCTAATTCTGCTCTGCATGCATTATTTGGTGTTTTACGTTGTACACAGAGGAGATTTTTGCAGAATTTGGTTTGTCCCATTTTGGAATTATTGGTTGTTGAGCGGACCCCAGAACTTACAACAATAAAGGGCAATGAGTTCTATAACTGATTCAAGTATTTTTTGCCAGATCCTAATTGGTATGTCGAATTTTATGTTCCTTTTGATGGCATAGAAGGCCCTTCTTAACTTGAATCAGAACAGAAATGACAAGATTATGTTATAGTACTGTAATTGCATTAAATGGTTGTTTTATGCAACAGAATAGGGTTCTTATAACTCTATTGTGTCTGTGTGAACTGCAAGTGGGCCTCTGGGAGATTTAACACTGACAGAAGATTTACAATGTCTTTGGGTATTAAGCCAAACAAGACCGCATTCCATAGCATGAGTTAATGTTTCTGAATTATTACTAACCTTGTGACCCATTCCATACATCTGTTGTTTGTCATGAACATCCAGGAGGATGGACTTTGCTATAAAATGCTGTGGCTCAAATCCGCTCGTTGGGCTCTCACCTATGGGGGTCTCGTTGACAAGCTATAGCACTGCAGTAATTAAATAATACATTTGACTTGTTTTGAAGAACTGTAAAAGTCTCTCCTTTTGATGACAATAATTCTACGACACTTGTCTCTCAGATCGTTCACAGGTTTGTGGAAGTTACCTGCGGGGCTGATGTTTAGGCCGAGGTAGGTATCGTTTTCTGTGTACTCTAGGGCAGCTATTCCCAAACTGCAATGCCGTCGGGGATACACCAAATAAAAATGTGATTCACATTTAAAAATAAAAAAGTGAAATACAGGTAGCCTAGTCAAATAATTAACATCCAATCACATTAACCGTTACTCTCTCATGGGAAACCTTCACTCTTGTGCAGACATTTAGAAACGAAACATGACAATTAGAAAAATAAGTCACAGGAGTTTTTTGAGTGAGAATTAAGATGACTTTTGAGTAGTAAGACATGTATAAAAGCAACAGATACCATTAATAAGAAGGGCTAGAAGCGTCTTATATGGTCAGCTACCGAGTGGCTGGGAAAGGCAAGCCCATACTATTGTGGCGGACTTAATTATTCCTGCTTCCGCGGATATGGCTGGGACAATGCTGGGGGAAAAGGCCCAAAAAACTATACAGACAATGACTTCATCAAACAACACTGTTTCACGACGCATCAGTGACATGGCAGGAGATGTTTTGAAACAATTACTGCTTTGCATACAAGCCAGCTGGATGAGTCAACAGACGTGGCGGGCCTGCCACAGCTCCTGGTATATGTCCGTTACGTTTATGGGGGGTCAATTAAGGAAGACATCCTCTTCTGCTAACCACTGGAAACCAGGAGAGGATATTTTTTAAGTACTGGACAGCTTTGTGAGATCAAATGGTGTTGGTATCTGTACTAATGGCGCAAAAGCCATGACAGGGAGACATAGTGGAGTGGTAATGCACGTGCAAGCAGTTGCTCCCGACGCCACTTGGGTACACTGCAGCATCCACTGAAAGGCTCTTGCTGCCAAGGGAATGCCTGACAGCTTGAAAGACGTTTTGGACACTACAGTGAAAATGGCCGCTGAACTCGTGTGTATTTTCTGCATTATGCAATGATATGGGCAGCGACCATGTAACGCTTTTACAACATACAGAAGTGCACTGGTCATCAAGGGCCAAAGTATTGACACGTTTTTTTTAATTGAGAGACGAGCTTAAAGTTTTCTTTACTGACCATCATTTTCACTTGTCTGACCGCTTGCATGATGATGAGTTTCTCCCATGACTGGCCTATCTGGGTGATGTTTTTTCTCACCTGAATGATCTGAATCTAGGATTACATCGACTCTCTGCAACTATATTCAATGTGCGGGACAAAATTGAGGCTATGATTAAGAAGTTGGAGCTCTTTTCTGTCTGCATTAACCCTTTCACACGTACCATCACACGGGGTGTGATCGTTCTACAGTGGTCCCTGAAGTGTACGATCACACCCCGTGTGATTAGAACACTCATTTAGAACGCTCATTTAGAACGGCCAGTTTCGAATGACGCAACAATCAGCATTTGAGCTGGCCACACTTTTTTCAGAAACTATTTACACAAACAGTCCTTACAAAGTTATGTCCAGAATGTGAGCAGTTTATTTTTGGATGCAATGTTCAGATATTCACAGAAGTATCTATAGCATAACACAATCATCCTACCTGGAAAAATGTAGGCTACATTTGTCCTAGCGCTAACTGAGGAAAGATTGACGCAACACAAGCGGTCATATTTTCTAACTCTCGGCTGACGTAAACTATACCATGAATTAGCTAATAGCAATTACTATGTATAATTAATCACATCACGAGTGAGCTCACCATTGATCTAAATAATTAGGTAAAACACTTTCTAGAAATTGAAAGTAATCCGTCGATTAGTTTCAGCGCGCAGCCATGCATTTTTTCCTAACAGAAACCGAAGATAATAAGAGAAGACAAGATGAGTTTGGTCTGTTTACAGTATGCATGTTGAAGGGGTGTGTCATCTACTGTCGTTCACATCCCACCATTCATTTGCAGAAGTCCTCAAAAAATGAGTGAACTCTTACTCACCTCATTTTGTTATAACATCTTTGGTCAAACGGATGATTACGTGAAACCCAGAATGCATTGTATGTCAACAAACATGGCTCCATACACATAGCTGGAAATAGCTTAGCTCATCATAATCAGTACAACCTTCAAAACATTATTTTACACACATACTATGCGCCCATTACAATTTATGCAAAAATCGGAATGCATGATTTATCACGGGTAATTGAAAAACGTCAATAAAATACTAAATATATCAATAATACCACACAAAACATTTTCTGATAGTGATTTATTGATACAAATGGCGCATGCAGGCAGTCAATCACGGTAACCTCTCACTCCCACTCTGAGCCATTCAGTGTTGTTGTTTATGTAACAATCACATCCTGGAATGGAGAGAACGTTCGAACATCACGTGCATAAAAAAACTCACGCTGAGGCGACCGTTAGAGATATTTGGAACTCACGCGTGAAAGGGTTAACAAGGACAACACACAGGTCTTTCCATCATTGTATGATTTTTTGTGTGCAAATGAACTCAAACTTACAGACAACATCAAACGTGATATAGCGAAGCACCTGAGTGAGTTGGTTGCGCAATTACGCAGGTACTTTCCCGAAATGGATGACACAAACAACTGGATTTGTTATCCCTTTCATGCCCTGCCTCCAGTCCACTTACCGATATCTGAACAAGAGAGCCTCATCGAAATTGCAACAAGCGGTTCTGTGAAAATTGAATTGAATCAGAAGCCACTGCCAGATTTCTGGATTGGGCTGTGCTCAGAGTTTCTTGCCTTGGCAAATCGCGCTGACTTCTTCGGGATTGGTGTCCCATCCACGGGACGGTTGAGCTAATGCGATTAGCATGAGGTTGTAAGTGTAACCGGTGTGAAATGGCTAGCTAATTAGCGGGGTCCGCGCTAATAGCGTTTCAATCGGTGACATCACTCACTCTGAGACCTTGAAGTAGTTGTTCCCCTTGCTCTGCAAGGGCCGCGGCTTTTGTGGAGCGATGGGTAATGATGATTCGCGGGAGGCAGTTGTTGATGTGTGCAGGTTTGAGCCCAGGTAGGGGTGAGGAGAGGGACAGAAGCTATACTGTTACATTAGTAACACAAACATTTCCCAGGACATAGACATATCTGATATTGGCAGAAAGCTTAAATTCTTGTTGATCTAACTGCACTAGCCAATTTACAGTAGCTATTACAGTGAAAGAATACCATACTATTGTTTGAGGAGAGTGCACTTGAACTTGAAAAGTTATTAACCTCTATGGGACCCCTTCCCGTTCTCATCCCGGTAACGGGATTGCTTGACAAGATAGCAAAAATCTAATAATTTCAATTTCTCAAACAATCAACTATTTTACACCATTTGAAAGATAAACATCTCCTTAATCCAACCACGTTGCCCGATTTCAAAGAGGCTTTACGGCAAAAGCATAAAGTTAGATTATGTTAGGACAGTACATTGACAAAACATTACACACAGCTATTTTCAATGCAAAGACAGGCGTCACCAAAAGCAGAAAACCAGCTAAAATTATGCACTAACCTTTGACAATCTTCATCAGATGACACTCCTAGGACATTATGTTAGACAATACATGCATTTTTTGTTCTATCAAGTTCATATTTATATCCAAAAACAGCATTTTACAATGGAAATATTTTGCCTCCAAAACTGCCGGTGAAGCTGCGCTACAATTTACAAAATTACTATTCGAAAACATTGGTAAAATATAATATTGTCATTCAAAGAATTATAGATTAACATCTCGTGAATGCAACCGCATTGCCAGATTTCAAAATAACTTTACTGGGAAATCACACTTTGCAATAAACGAGGTACTATGCACAGAAAAATAGGCTAGGCGATACAGGTTAGCGCCATCTTGGAACCATCTAAAATCAAATACACTATTGTAAATATTCACTTACCTTTGATTATCTTCATCAGAAGGCTCTTCCAGGAATCCCAGGTCCACAACAAATGTAGTTTTGTTCGAAAAAGTTCATAATTTATGTCCATATAGCTCCTTCTTGTTAGCGCGTTCCGAAGGCTACTCAAAATGTACGAAGCGCGCGGGACTTGTCGTCACAAAAGTGCAAAAAAATATTATTTACGTTCGTTCAAACATGTCAAACATTGTATAGCATAAATCTTTAGGGCCGTTTTCAATCAGAACTTCAATAATATTCAAGTCGGACGATTGCATTGTCTTACAAAACGTTTCGGAACAAGAGAGTACCCACGGGCATGCGCGTCATAGTAGTAATGGCCCTCCCCCTATGACAAAATTTCCAGGCCTCTCGTTCGGTCAGTTTTTACAGGAGAAGACTCAAACCACTTTGTAAAGACTGTTGACATCTAGTGGAAGCCGTAGGAAGTGCTACATGAATCTTAATTTACAGTGTGTTTACATTTACATTTTTTACATTTTAGTCATTTAGCAGACGCTCTTATCCAGAGCGACTTACAGTAGTGAATACATTTCATACTTTCCCCCCCCCCCCCCCAGTACTGTTTTCCCCCGTACTGTTTCATAGGCAAAGGCTTGAAAGTGATTCCACATATCAGATTTCAACTTCCTATTAGGATTTCTCTCAGGGTTTTGACTGCCATATGAGTTCTGTTATACTCACAGACACCATTCAAACGGTTTTAGAAACTTCAGAGTGTTTTCTATCCAAATCTACTAATATGCATATCCTACGTTCTGAGTTTGAGTAGGAGGCAGTTTAACCTCTCTGGGCTAGGCGGGACGAATTCGTCCCACCTACGCAACAGCCAGTCTAATCCAGTGGCGCGATTTTCAAATACCTTAAAAATCCTATTACTTCAATTTCTCAAACATATGACTATTTTACAGCTATTTAAAGACAAGACTCTCGTTAATCTAACCACACTGTCCGATTTCAAAAAGGCTTTACAACGAAAGCAAAACATTAGATTATGTCAGCAGAGTACCAAGCCAGAAATAATCAGACACCCATTTTTCAAGCTAGCATATAATGTCACAAAAACCCAGAAGACAGCTAAATGCAGCACTAACCTTTGATGATCTTCATCAGATGACAACCCTAGGACATTATGTTATACAATACATGCATGTTTTGTTCAATCAAGTTCATATTTATATCAAAAACCAGCTTTTTACATTAGCATGTGACGTTCAGAACTAGCATACCCCCCGCAAACTTCCGGCGAATTCACTAACAATTTACTAAATTACTCACGATAAACGTTCACAAAAAGCATAACAATTAATTTAAGAATTATAGATACAGAACTCCTCTATGCACTCGATATGTCCGATTTTAAAATAGCTTTTTGGTGAAAGCACATTTTGCAATATTCTAAGTACATAGCCCAGCCATCACGGGCTAGCTATTTAGACACCCGGGAAGTTTAGCACTCACCAATATCAGATTTACTATTACAAAAGTTTGATTACCTTTTGTTGTCTTCGTCAGAATGCACTCCCAGGACTGCTACTTCAATAACAAATGTTGGTTTGGTCCAAAATAATCCATCGTTATATCCGAATAGCGGCGTTTTGTTCGTGCGTCCCAGACACTATCCGAAATGGTAAATCAGGGTCGCGTGCATGGCGCTAAATATTCCATTACCGTACTTCGAAGCATGTCAACCGCTGTTTAAAATCCATTTTTATGCCATTTTTCTCGTAAAAAAGCGATAATATTCCGACCGGGAATGTCCATTTAGCTAAACAGAGGAAAGAAAACAAAGCTTTCGGTCGACGAGGGCACGAGCCTGAGTCTCACAGTACTCTAACCAGCCACTACCCAAACGCGCTACTTTGTTTCAGCCAGAGCCTGCAAAGCCACGATTCAGCATTTTGCCGCCTTCTGAGAGCCTATGGCAGCCGTGGGAAGTGTCACGGGACAGCTAAGATCCTCACTCTTCAATGAACAGAGACAAGAAGAACGACACCTTGTCAGACAGGCCACTTCCTGCATGAAATCTTCTCAGGTTTTTGCCTGCCATATGAGTTCTGTTATACTCACAGACACCATTCAAACAGTTTTAGAAACTTTAGGGTGTTTTCTATCCAAAGCCAATAATTATATGCATATTCTAGTTACTGGGCAGGAGTAGTAACCAGATTAAATCGGGTACGTTTTTTATCCAGCCGTGTCAATACTGCCCCCTACCCTCAACAGGTTAATATGGGCACATATTTTTTCCAAAATTGTCAATACTGCCCCCTAGCCCCAACAGGTTTTAATAAACAAATTAGGCACATTTGGGCAGTCTTGATACAACATTTTGAATGGAAATGCAATGGTTCATTGTATCAGTCTAAACGTTGCACCTATGCTGCTGCCATCTAGTGGCCAAAATCTAAGTTGCACATGGGCTGGAATTATACATTATGGCCTTTGTCTTCCATTTCAAAGATGATGGTACAAAAAAATACAGTTGGTTTTTTCTTTGTATTATATTTTACCAAATCTAATGTGTTATATTCTCCTACATTCCTTTCACATTTCCACAAACTTCAATGTGTTTCCTTTCAAATGGTATCAATAATATGCATATCCTTGCTTCAGGGCCTGAGCTACAGGCAGTTAGATTTGGGTATTTCATTGCAGACAAAAATTGAAAAAAAGTGGCGGATCCTTTTTGAGACAATGATGCCCTTTGCAACCACATACTTATGTGAGAGTGGATTCTCGGCCCTCACTAGCATGACAACTAAATACATGCACAGACTGTGTGTGGAAAATGATTTAAGACTGAGACTCTCCAATACAACCCAACATTGCAGAGTTATGTGCATCCTTTCAAGCACACCCTTCTTATTAACCAATGAGTTATTCACAATTTTTGATTAACAAATAAGGTTTTATATGTAAGATGGAAAAATTATTGATTATTATTATATTATTATTTGTGCCCTGGTCCTATAAGAGCTCTTTTTCTCTTTCCACGAGCCGGGTTGTGACAAAAACTCACACTCATTCTTATGTTTAATAAATGTTTCATATAGTGTGTGTTTGGCAGGCATACAATGATGGCAAAAAACAACATTTGAGAGTGCGCTGACCCTGGTGCTAGAGGGGGTACGCAGCTGGAGGTTGAATGTTTAAAGGGGTACGGGACTATAAAAAGTTTGGGAACCACTGCTCTAGGGCAACGGTGTCCAAATAGAATTTGTCATTGTGCTCCTGGCAACTGGACCTTTTCTGGAACACCATTATTTTTGGCTTACTGAGATTTACTGTCAGGGCCCAGGTCTGGCAGAATCTGTGCAGAAGATCTAGATGCTGCTCTAGGGCCTCCTTGGTTGGGAACAGAAGCCCCAGATAATCAGCATCAGTAGACATTTGACTTCAGATTCTAGTAGGGTGAGGCCGGGTGCTGCAGACTGTTCTAGTGCCGTCGCCAATTTGTTAATATATGTTGAAGAGGGTGGGGCTTCAGCTGCATCCCTGTCTCATACTACGGCACTGTGGAAAAAAATGGCTGTTTTTTGCCATTTGTTTGCCATTTGTTTGCCAATCTCTCTCTCTCTCTCTCTCTCTCTCTCTCTCTCTCTCTCTCTCTCTCTCTCTCTCTCTCTCTCTCTCTCTCTCTCTCTCTCTCTCTCTCTCTCTCCCCTCATCTACTCAGATTCTCCATATGGTGCTTTTCTTTCTGAAAACTTGGTTTCTTGTTACAGTATATTTAGATCTAAAGGGACTTTTTGGAACAAACCAATGACAAGAGACCTTCATGTCTCTTTGTCTGTATTTGCACCAGCAGCCTGTTTGAGAGCGACTAGGTTTTATATTTGGGAATCTATTGAACAAATACATAAATTATTCTTGAACCAGATAATAATAATACACTTTATTTGTATAGCACAATTCCTACAGAGGTCACAACTCAAGGTACTTTGCTCTACATTTCTGGAAAACCAGGGAATTTACTGAAAGTTCACGGATTTTTGCAACCCTACTTCCTACTTCCTCATCTCTCTCTCTCTCTCTCTTTCTCTCTCTCTCTCTCTCTCTCTCTCTCTCAGAAGAGACCTGCTACTGCTCCTCGTCCATATTATAGAACCTTACAGTGTATTCAGTAAACACTCTCATAGAAATGCTTGGTCTACTTACTGGAAGTTTATGTACTAGGCACAAAGATAATTTGACCTCAGTGGCTTTTCCAACCTAACTAACACACTGACTCAACTCTCAGCCAAAGAGTCAGATTATTTTTACACTATGGTATTTATTACCCAAGAGGACTGAGAGCCAGAGCTCTTCTCTGCTTGAAAACATTCATAGTCCTACTACTTGTCCTAACAGAAGAGTCATGGTGCCAGATCGGAAGTGTATGTTTCTCTCCCAAGACCCGTAGACACCCACGACTCAATGAAGCAGGTCACGGGTAGGCAGTTCTAAAGCTCAGCAGTCAAGCACTGAAGTGGGAAGACAAGCTCTTTGTGGATAACTTGATTAGTGACACTTTAACCAGAGAGAGAGAGAGAGAGAGAGAGAGAGAGAGAGAGAGAGAGAGTTAGTTAGTTAGTTAGTTAGTTAGTTAGTTAGTTAGTTAGTTAGTTAGTTAGTTAGTTAGTTAGTTAGTTAGTTAGTTAGTTAGTTAGTTAGTTAGTTAGTTAGTTAGTTAGTTAGTTAGTTAGTTAGTTAGTTAGTTAGTTAGTTAGTTATGTGGACACCAAGGAACTTTAAGCTCTCAACCTGAGAGCTTAACATTCGTGTGAGTCCCGTTCGTGTGATCATTGCGTTTCTATAGGGCCCTGTGTGAATGATAGGCTGAGGAGTCTGAGGTGGTGTTTGCTCTCTTGGAGGTCTACCTTATCTCTCTCCCAGCTGTGTCAACAAACAAAAAGCCTTCTTTTCTCTGTGGCCAGAAATACTGCCCTCACCCTTGGTTACCACCACCATTGATTACAAACACACACTCTCTCACCTTTTTTCATTACATTTTACATTTAAGTCATTTAGCAGACGCTCTTATCCAGAGCGACTTACAAATTGGTGCATTCACCTTATAATATCCAGTGGAACAACCACTTTACAATAGTGCATCTAAATCTTTAAGGGGGGGGGTTAGAAGGATTACTTTATCCTATCCCAGGTATTCCTTGAAGAGGTGGGGTTTCAGGTGTCTCCGGAAGGTGGTGATTGACTCCGCTGTCCTGGCGTTGTGAGGGAGCTTGTTCCACCATTGGGGTGCCAGAGCAGCGAACAGTTTTGACTGGGCTGAGCGGGAACTGTGCTTCCTCAGAGGTAGGGAGGCGAGCAGGCCAGAGGTGGATGAACGGAGTGCCCTTGTTTGGGTGTAGGGCCTGATCAGAGCCTGAAGGTACGGAGGTGCCGTTCCCCTCACAGCTCCGTAGGCAAGCACCATGGTCTTGTAGCGGATGCGAGCTTCGACTGGAAGCCAGTGGAGAGAGCGGAGGAGCGGGGTGACGTGAGAGAACTTGGGAAGGTTGAACAACAGACGGGCTGCGGCGTTCTGGATGAGTTGTAGGGGTTTAATGGCACAGGCAGGGAGCCCAGCCAACAGCGAGTTGCAATAATCCAGACGGGAGATGACAAGTGCCTGGATTAGGACCTGCGCCGCTTCCTGTGTGAGGCAGGGTCGTACTCTGCGAATGTTGTAGAGCATGAACCTACAGGATCGGGTCACCGCCTTGATGTTGGTGGAGAACGACAGGGTGTTGTCCAGGGTCACGCCAAGGCTCTTAGCACTCTGGGAGGAGGACACAAGGGAGTTGTCAACCGTGATGGCGAGATCATGGAACGGGCAGTCCTTCCCCGGGAGGAAGAGCAGCTCCGTCTTGCCGAGGTTCAGCTTGAGGTGGTTTTTCCTGACTTTGGTAGGAGTTCAAATGGGACAATTTAACTCCCTCCCTCCCTACCCACCAGAGACCATCAGCCCACTCAGGGGCCGGTCCTCAGATGAATTATACTGGAACTGCCTATAGTAGCAGGCAATGCTAACTGATTACTAGCCCAGATAGCCATGTAGTGATATCCCAGATGAGAACTGACAGCGGGAGAGGACTGAGGAAGTGACGGAGAGGAGGGGGATAGGAGGAGATGGAATCGGCTCTGCATCACTGTAACACCACATGAGGCTTCCTACTCTCTGCTTAGGTACACTTAACACCAGGGGGATCGATAATGAGTCGTGTCAATGGGATGGGGAACATGTTTCTAGCAGAGGAGGTTTGACTGATGGTGGTACAGTAGCTATGGGGGACTAGGAGTGGAGATACAGTGTGGATGGAAGTCAATAACTCACTCTGGCTCTGAAAGGTTCATCAAGAGGTTGGCTGGGTGGAAGGAAGCAATCCCACCGGGCTTTTACTCCCACTGTCATAGGAGACTTTAGAGGGCCCCATATGGAATAGGGTGCCATTTGGGATGCAACCCTAGTCTCCATATCCCTCTCCTCTCTACTGTATATCATCATCTGACCAGCTACAGTAGATCTTCTCTCCTCTCTACTGTATATCATCATTTGACCAGCTACAGTAGATCTTTCCTCTCTATTGTATATTATCATCTGACCAGCTACAGTAGATCGTTCCTCTCTACTGTATATTATCATCTGACCAGCTACAGTAGATCTTCTCTCCTCTCTACTGTATATTATCATCTGACCAGCTACAGTAGATTCTCTACTGTGTATTATCATTTGACCAGCTACAGTAGATCTTCTCTCCTCTCTTCCTAGTCATGCTCTCCGTCTCTTTATGTTTTTATTCTGACCTCTAGTTCTTCTGTTCACCCCCCATCTCTGTTACCGCTCTCTTTTCCAAACTGCTCGCCCCCCCCCCCTTGTCTTCATTCGTCGTATTTCACTCTTCTATCCCCCTCCCTCTATTTCTTTGCTTCCCTTCCTCCTCACTCACTATGGGGCTTTACCCCTTTCTTTTATTTCTCTGTCGTCTGTGTCCGGTGGGCCACTCCGGCTCTCTTCTTCTTCCTCTGGACGGCCCTGTGCTGCGTTCCTCCATTTTGCGGCGTTGTGCTGTGCTGTAGTGTAGTGCTGCCTGGAGCAGCAGCGGTACAACTGGGGAGGGAATGGAAGTGTGCGCTAGAGCAGAACAATGGTACCCTGGGTAAAAATAGCTATCTTCCAGCTTGGCAGGGGGAGGGGCCCTGCCTCCTGCACTATATACAGTACAAAGAGAGGGGAGATTGAGTGGTCTTTATGCAGATGTACAATGCACTTCATACAGAAGAAAGGAAGGGAATCCAATCCACACGTTGAAGGGGAGCTGGGGGAATTGTATAGAAGAGAAGGGAGAGTTGTGTGTGTCGGGGAGATGTAGGCTAAGTGGAGAGACAGTGGAGAGCATCGCCATATACATCTAATTGTGGATGTGTTCTGTTGTATTCTGCTTTATCTTTTTTGGGGTCTCCAGGGTATACAATATACAACATGTTGATCTATTGTGAGGTCTGCCGGGCTCAATATACAACAAAGCTCAGGGTGAGGAAAAGCACTTCATACCCCACAAAGCATGGGTAATAGTGCACTATGAGAATAGCCTGATGACTCACAGTAAATTCTTCGGCTGCTCTGTCGTTCGCTACATACTTTAGTCTGAGACTGCCATCATTGAAGTCGTTTGTGGTGACGAGGGGCACAAGGGGCGTTGGTACAAAACAAAGTCATCAGCGTTTGGATCGTCTCTAACCAATCAGAGTATCAAAGCCAAAGACGAATTTTTCAACCGTCACTTTACCCATGCGTATTCTGGCTCTGGACAACCCATCAGTTTCTGGACCAATCAGACGGCCCCGAATGTGTTCCCATTCAGTGAAGGATCGGGGAGGTATTCCGATCCAGACTCAGTATGGAGAAGAAACTAACGTCCGTGGACGTGGCGTAGTGTTTGGCCGGAGTAAAGAGTCTGGGTAGCCGGGCAATTATGAGAAGGGCTGTAGTGCACTTTACTTTAGTCCGAACAATATAACAAAGTGGGGCCACAGTATTGCTCTCTGTCTTAATTAAGATGAATCTGTATGAGTCCACTAGCAAATGAGAAAGAGGGATACAATTTGTGGCTTTGCTAATCACACTTAAGAGAAAGAAAAAAAAACACCCACTGCTGGAAATAAACTATTAAACAGCTTGGCAGGTCTCGGAGGGAGGCTTTTATGGTTTTGTCAATACCTCATTCAATCTCAGTCAGAAAAGTAGAAAATCCCCCAACACTATTGATGGTGGAGTCTTGACAGTAGCCTTTTCATTAAATTCAGTTTTTCCCTTCAGTCATCACCAGTAGGCTGGAAGCTTACTTTGAAGTCTTACAATTTCATCTTAATGAACTTATTGCACTCATTTCAGTAACAATGTTTTTTTTGTACCATCCACCAGTTTTCTTTATAATGTTTTATAGCCTGGAGTGCAGATAAAGCATAGTGTGTGGGAGTGTCATTGGAGAATTTAATCCAAACCGAATGAATTAAAGGATAAATTTGATTTTTTACATCCAAATCTCTATTATGCAAATGGAATGTTATAGAGGGGCCCAGACACCTTTTTAGTGATTTCACTTGTTTTGATAAACTTACACGAAAGAGCGAATCCCTTCCTCATCCTCGTTGTGTAGTATGGAGACCCTGACAAAACATTAGCAAAGGCTCCAAAAACACCGAAATATGTCCTTAAACATAAATACAACCTTTAAGAAACTGCAAAACTAACAGTATAGTGATGCAGGTCTTTAGATGTTGTACACATGAAATTGTGCCAATTCTGAACTTTACCCGCAACGTTATATTCCCTTTTGTGCGACTCGAGACATTTCCCCTATCCAGCTGTTCCATTCTCTGTGTAGCCTGCTGCTACAGGTAACTGCCATAATAAAGGAAACACCAGCATAAAGTTCCTTAATAGGGTGTTGGGCCATCACAAGCTGCCAGATCAGCTTCAATGCGCCCGAACTGACACTCGAACGGCGACAGTCCAGTGGACGAGTTCGGGAGTGGATTGTGAGCATACTCCACCCAGACGAGGAACTTGCTCCAGTTGCTGGCCTGGGTGGAGATGAAACAGCGGAGGAACTTCTCCAGCTCCTGGTTGGCCCGCTCAGTTTGCCCATTCGACTGTTGGTGTAATCCCGAGGAGAGACTCACCAACAGCCCCAACAGGGAGCAGAAGGCTTTCCAATACCGTGCGATGAACTGGGGCCCACGATCCGAGACAATTCCCTAGGAAGTCTGTGTAGTCGAAAGACATCGGTATTCATGAGATCAGCGGTCTCCTTCGCTGAGGGCAACTTGGGTAAGGCAATGAAATGGGCTGCCTTGGAGAACTAATCAACGACCACCAGGATAGTAGCAAGCCCTTGGGATGGAGGTAACCCTGTAATAAAGTCTACAGACAGGTGGGACAAGGGCCGGCTGGGTTGCTCCAACCTCTGCCCATCCCCAGTCGGCCATGGTCCCACGTCGCTGTCGTGAGGACTTGCTTTGGGCACAGGTGGAACAAACCGCAACAAAGGATCTCACATCCTAAATCATGTTGGGCTACCAGAATTTCCGCCTCAGGAACTCCAGTGTCCGATTAACCCCTGGATGCCCAGTTAATTTAGAGGAGTGTCCCCATTGTAGTACTGATTCTTGGATACCGGGCGATAGGCTAGCCTGGCGAGCGTTCAACCTCTTGGCTTCTTGAAGGGAGACCAAGTTCTTATGGTCCGTCCAGATCACAAAGGATGAGGTTCCCCCTCCAACCAGTGTCTCCAGTCCTCTAGGGCCCATTTAACTGCCAAGAGCTCCCAGTTGCATTCCACTGTCAAGAACCGCTTGGAGAGAAACTTGCATGGGTCCAGTTTCTTGTCCTCCTCGTTCCACTGTGAAAGGACCGCCCCTGCTCTGGTGTCCGAGGCGTCCACCTCTACCACAAAGGGACGAGTAGGATCAGGATGAACGAGGATGGGTCCAGAAGTGAAATGTCCCTTGAGCTTCATGAATGCCCTGTCAGCCTCGGGAGTCGAGCAAAAACAGGCCTGGGACTTGCGGGTTAGGACCGTGAGAGGCACTGCCACCGCATCAAAGTTGCGTATAAAACGGCTGTAAAAATGTGCAAACCCGAAGAACCGCTGGACCTGCTTGAGTGAGGTGGGATGGGGCCAGTCGGTGACCGCCTCAACCTTTACGGCGTCCATTTGGATGCCTGCGGTAGAGATAATGTGACCCAGGAAGGAAACCTGGGACACTTCTCTATCTTGACATATAGTTGGCTCTGCAGGAGGCATCTCAGGACTTGGCGGACGTGCAGTATGTGTTCCAGAAGGGTTTTGGAGAAGATCAGGATGTAAGGTTGGACCCAGGTGCAGAGAAGAGACCAGACGAGGAATCAGTGGTTAAGGATAAACATAATACTTTACTGAGAAACGGTAGCCGCAGGATCACAGTACACTTGAAAAAAGTCTCAAAAACTCACTCAGGAAACAACCGCACACGGTAAACTATTCAAGCTTCTGCAAAGGACAACAGAAAACACACCTCTTTTAACAGGGAAATCACAATGAGTAAACTGGACACACCTGAGTGTCGTTAATGTCTCTAGGATGGTCTCTGCCGCCCTCTGGTGACAGGTGGAACCATGACAATAACGTTGTGGATAAAGTTCGGAATAACACCATTTTAATGTGGTGTGTACAACATCTAAAGACCTGCATCAATATACATAAGAGCTTTGCAATTTCTAAAAGTATATATTTGGGTGTCTTTGGAGCCTTTGTTCATGTTTTTGCAGGGTCCCCAAACTGCACAACGAGGATGAGCAAGTGATTAGTTGTTCGGGGTAAGTTTCTCAAAAAACAAGTGAAATCACAAAAAAGGTGTCTGGACCCTTCTATAACATTCCATTGACATAAAAGATTTTGATTTAGTTGTAAAAAATAAAACAATTCCTTTAACAACACAGTGAATAAATGATCAGCTATGAAGAGGAATGAATGCAAAGAAGGGTATATTTTTTATCAAGACTTTCCTTTTCTAAATGTGTCAGTCCAGCGATGACTGTGACAGTTACGTTTGAAAATCTAATTTCAAGATGGCATGAGCGTTGATGATAATCTGAATAAAGACAAACAAACCTTTGTATATTCTCATATCACTAGTCACGATGTACTCTTCTGCTCTACGGGAGATAAAAAAAATCCATTAATTGAAACCATAATCCCATTTCTTTGGTAAATCTTTCTGAAATGTTTTTTTTCTTCCCCCCCTCAATATGATGTCATGCGTGGTAAACAAGGGCAAACGGGGACTGGGTGCATTTCAGTCTTCGGGATGAGAAATGGATGATAAGAGATAGTGAGGGCTTTTACCTTTCTTTTCCGGTCTTCTTTTCAGAGAGTGATACAATATTTATCTATCTGTGGGCTGCGTGCCTATGACAGGTTCATACAGTTCATACCATTCCCTGACTTTTGAAAACCTGCATGAAAGGAGAGAATAGAGAGAAATTTAAGCATTAGCCTCAAAATTGTGCCTGGTGTTAATGGTCAATACTGTTCCATTCAGTTAGTCCTCTCTGACCTATTCTCTCCTGTCTTCCTTGTTCTGTCTCAGTGTCTCTGTACTAGGGGTGTAAAGTACTTAAGCAAAAATACTAAAGTACTACTAAACTTTTACTTTTACTTCACTACATTCCTAAAGAAAATAATAAGTTTTACTACATGCATTTGCCCTGACACCCAAAAGTACTCGTTACATTTTGAATGCTTAGCAAGATGGGAAAATGGTCCAATTCACACACTTCTGGTCATCAATAATGCCTCTGATCTGGCGGACTGACTAAACACACATGCTTTGTTTGTAAGTTATGTCTGAGTGTTGGAGTGTGCCCCTGGCTATTCGTAAAAAAAAATAAAAAAATTGGTACCATTTGGTTTGCTTAATATAAGGAATTTGCAATGATTTATACTTTTACGTTTGATACTTAAGTATAGTTTAGCAATTACGTTTACTTTTAATGCTTAAGTATATTTAAAACCAAATACTTTTAGACTTTTACTCAAGTAGTATTTTACTGGGTGACTCACTTTTACTTGAGTCATTTTCTAATCAGTATGACAATTGGGTACTTTTTCCTCCACTACTCTGTACAGCATATATCTGCCCTTCAGTGAGAAAGGACTCAATGTGTTTGACAGCACAACACGCAGATGGTTTATTGTTGACATGCTGGTTTTAGATGCTGACTTGCTGTTGCCTCAACCCCACTCTAAAATCAGTAGAGATTATTTGAACAATGCTAATAGCTTCCTGATAATAAAAAAAAGAAAATGGAATGGCTGTGGTTCTGGAATTTCTGGAAGTCAACTAGCTGGGTTTAGAGATATCTGCGCATGCAGGATCCACTAGCCTACCTCCTTTCAGCTGCTGCTCCGTGCTCAGTCACTCTTTTACACAAAACGGTTAGATTTACAACTTAGTTCTTCGTCTGTTGTAAAAGTTGGCTATTGCAAACACAAGCACGACACCAACAGGTTGTCTAGCAATGTCATGTTATTTTTTCAGGGAGGGGAGTTACATGCCACTACAAGTTATATGTAGCCTACACAGAATATCAAACAAGCAAGAAACAAACAGGCCATCAACAGCGATTTAATGTTATTTTTCATCATCATTGCAAATATTGGCTTAAGAGGAGGCAGACTCCTGGTGATATATTGCAGCATAAGTATAAAGATGACATCATCAAAACACAAATTGTTTTGCCCCAATGCAATGTGTAGACTGCGTCTTGCTTGTCCAATGGCAATATCCGTTACAACAGACAGAGAAGGTTGTAGCCTTCATATATATTTTTGAAACATTTATTCAAATCGCAGCTGTTCAGAAATATTAGTCAGAGCTAGGCCACATCATGATATCGATCAAATTGGTTGAGGCTTCAGAAGAGGGTGAGTAAAGAGAGAAACGGGAATGTGTGTGTAAAAATAGCATGTGCAGAACGTGATTCGGATCTTTAGATTTGAGAAAGAAGTGTCCAGAGGGGCGGGACAGGGGTAAAAACTCTGTATTGTAGCCTCAACCTCAAAGAAATAGGATCTACGCGAGCAATAAGAAACCATCTATTCGAGGATCAAGCACACCACCAGTTAAGATAGATGGAATGATGTCTCATAGTTTTAAGAGGCTTACTTCTCAGAGTAGTACTACTGTAGGTGTTGGACTGGGCCTCCAATCAGTCCCATTGTTATGGGAACATCATGTATGCCGGCCCCCCAAAATGTGTCGTAGAAGGGCGATGTCTCTCGATCTGGTGGCTGCCTGCCAATAGACAGTATGACTTTCTCCTCTGAGACATACAGACTTAATCCTGGGGAAGCCATGCTGTCACTCTTTTCTTTATCCACTGAATCACAGTGGAGATGTACATGGAATGTGGGAGGGATGTTCTACTCTTGTCAGATTCTTCCATGCCCGCTTTGTACCCCCCTTCCCCATCCTTCACTTCCTAACTTTCTCTCTCTTTTTCTTTCTCTTTTAATTTTTTTTAATCAAAAGGTTAATATAATTGTTTTGTTTTTCTGATATGTTTTTCAGAAGAGGGAGTGGCTTTGTCTGAACTGTCAGACCCAGCGGCTGATGTCTGGAGGACTCGGAGACCCCTCTCCTGTTCCTCATCCGTCTCCAAAGCATCAACCAATGGGATCTCCACGCCACCTGGCATCAGCCAGTCAGCAGCCAGCTCAGAAGCCACCCTTCCTGAAATCGACCAATCAGCAGCAGCAAGGGCCGGGAACGATGCAGCCGCAGCAGCAGCAGAAGCCACAGACAGGCCTGGGGAGCGGACCTTTCGCAGTGAAGCAACCTGGGGACACAAAGGCCCCTGTCCAGCCCACACCTTCCAATGAGCCCCCAAAACAACCGAAGGCCACGGAAGAGACTATGCCAAAGTCAGAGGAGGAGGTGGAACCTGCCATAGACACCAAACTAACTCAGAAGAAGGGAGAGCCAATCACAAAAGACCTAAAGAAGTCAAGACATTATGACGTAAGTCACCTTTTAGGTCTCCTAGAAATTCATTTTGATATACAGCTGATAAAGCTTAGTTATTGTTATATAGTAAAGCAAGATGTTTATTGAGGGACATTTAGTGGAGTTGAAATGGAATAAGGTATTGCTAGTTTATTGCCACAGTACCTCAAATGATTTGAAAATGGCATCCAATCTTTTCTGTGCCTTCCCTCTTCTCCTGCACCTTGTTATTGACGTCTAGAAAAAAATAGTGCTGATGAAGCAGGCGCCAGCCAAAGCACTGATGGATTTACTCCACACAGAGAAAAGGAATGTGTTTTTTCTCTCACTCCATTTTAGCCGTCGCCCCTCTTGAAACATAATGTGCTACGATTGGTACAACCATGAATATGCAAAGCCATCAAGGCCTTAGTGGTACTGAATTAGTGCTGTTGTGAATACAAAATGAAAGTGATCCACTCTAATGCCCACTGTTCTCCAATGTTCAATGTGAGCATGGGTGGAATAAGATGAGGAGCAGAACATTACAAATAAGTATTTTAGAATAATCATTGCATAAGATCATCTCAGGGTCTTTTTTTCAGGTCTTTTTCCCAGTCTGCTGTTTTGTTTTTGGCTGATTTCTTATGTCCCTCCTTAGGAGACCAAGAACAGCACTCAAGACCTGTCACGGAGCCCCCAGAGCCTGAGCGACACCGGCTACTCCTCGGACGGCATCTCCAGCTCGCACAGTGAGATCACCGGCCTCATCCAGGAGGAGGAGATGAAGCTGAGTGAGAAGGGCATCAGCGGACGTGGCAGCCCCCCCAGCCCTTCCGAGATCACCAAGCTGGAGAGCTCCATGAGGCCCCTGCTGGAGTCCAAGACCCTGCCGGCCGAGGAGAGGGAGCGCGAACGGGGACGGGGCAGGCACCACCGAGAGCAGAGGCCCCGGTCGCTGTCCATCACCCCCGAGGCCTACGACTCTGATGAGGAGCTGGAAGACATTGTGGAGGAGGAGGAGGACGGAGGGGACTGGGAGTCCAAACGGGAGCACAAGAGCAGTGCTGCTCCCAAGGACGAGAAGAAAGTGGCCGAGCCGGAGCCAATGACAGATGAGGAGTTCATGAGGAGGCAGATCATGGAGATGAGCGCAGACGAGGACAACGAAGAAGAGGAGGACATGGAGGAGGAGGACGAGGAGGACGAAGGCTACGGCTACCAAAAACCAAAAAAGACACACAAGCACATCTCGGAGTCAATGAAAGAGAAACGCCGCCTATCTCACCAGTCTAGCAGCTTTGAGGAGGAGACCAAAAGCTCCAGCGACATCTACAAAGGTTCTGCAGAGGAAGGAGAGGAGGGGGGCCTGGGGGGCCTGCGCCGCTTCAAGACTATTGAGCTCAACAACACCAACAGCTACAGCCATGACATGGAGCTCAACAATGAAAATGACCTCAGTCTGGACCGAGAGCCCGAGCTGGAGATGGAGAGCCTGACGGGATCTCCCGAGGAGCGTTCCAGGGGAGAGTACTCCTCCACCCTGCCACCCACCACCTCCAGCTATAACTCTGGCACCTCACCCACCTCCATCTCCTCCATGGAGGACGACAGTGACAGTAGCCCCAGCCGCAGACAGAGACTGGAGGACGCCAAGCAGCAGAGGAAAGCCCGGCACCGCTCCCATGGCTCCCTGCTGCCCACCATTGAGGACTCCTCTGAGGAGGATGAGCTGAGGGAGGAGGAGGAGCTGCTGCGGGAGCAGGAGAAGATGAGGGACCTGGAGCAACAGAGGATCCGCAGCACGGCCAGGAAGACCAAAAGAGACAAAGAGGAGCTGAGGGCCCAGAGACGCAGGGAGAGATCCAAGACGCCCCCCAGCAACCTCTCCCCCATTGAGGACGCCTCCCCTACTGAGGAGCTGCGACAGGCTGCAGAGATGGAGGAGCTCCACCGATCCTCTGCCTCGGAATACTCCCCCCAGAGCCTTGACTCAGAGGCTGAGGGATACGAGTCCAAACTCTACAAGTCTGGCAGCGAATATAACCTGCCAACGTTCATGTCTCTGTACTCTCCGACCGAGAAGTCATTGACGACCACGACGACCACTGGGAGCTCCAGCAGCAAGCCCCTGAAGAGTGCTGAGGAGGTGTATGAGGAAATGATGAGGAAAGCTGAGTTGCTGCAGAAACAACAGAAACCGCAGCAGCATCAGAAACAACAGAAACAGCAGCAGCAACAGAAACAGCAGAAACAGCAGCAGCAACAAGGGAGACACAATAGTACATACAAGGATGACACAAACGGCCAACAGTATGAAGATGAGTATGAGTACAAGCAGGCAGAGACTGGTTATGAAAACGAGGCAGCAGAGACAGGAGACATCTACGAAGAGATCCGCCAGACCTCCCAGAACATCACTAAGATGCACCAGTCCTCCGCCCTGGAGTTACAGCAGCAGGCAGACGAGCAGGTGGAAGTTGACAACAGTACCTATCCAGATAAGCAGCTTTTAGATACTGGGTCAGCCTTCAGTAAGCTGCTTGAGCAGACCAATGACCTATTGACTCCTGGCACCAGCCCCACTCAGCTCTCTGCACCTGTGTCCTTCTCTGAGACCGGAGGAAGGATCCCTGATGTACGGGTGACACAACACTACTCAAAAGGGATGAAGAGCCAGACGGGTAAAAATGGCATCACTCCAGTGGCGGCCGTCACCACAATAGCCGCCTACGGGGTTTATTCCCGGGATGCAGTGACCATCTCCCAGACCAGCGTTAGTCAAATGATGACGACCACCCAATCCACCATGTATGGTCGGCAAACTGGAGGTCCCACCACTTCAACCACAACCGTCTCAAATGTGTGCAGCAAGATAGCGGAGATAACACAGGCATACAGCCAGAGAGAGTTGGTTGCGAGGAGCGTGGGGGAGAACCGAGGGGTCCAAGTCAGAGACAGTGCAACATCTTCAGAGCACGTCATAGAGACCCGCTCGCCAAAGATGTCTTCGTACTACAAGAGCTCCAGCCCCCCTCTGTCCCCTTCCGCATCGCCCACTGAAAGCCTAAGTCGCTCTCCCTCCAGGAGGGTCGAGATCTCCACCCAGACGTTCAGCCCAGGCATAGTGGCTCCGTCGGCTGGCTCAGGGCCCACCTCCCCAGTGATGGTCCAGGGGACCCAGACATCTCACAGAGTTGTATCCCCACGTCTTTTCAGACAGCAATCCTCCCAGGATGCCCACTACATGGACACTGAGCACACAAGCCCTGCCAAACCAGTGACGGTCAACACGGCCACCTCACCTTTATCCTCGCCCACCAGATTCAGCCGACAGTTGACATTTGATGGCTACTCTCCACAGGCCAGTCCGCCAGACAGCCCTCCATACCACCAGTCTCCTCACCGCAGCTTCTATAGGATGCAGAAGGTGGAAAAGGTCAATGTTGGCACCAGCATGGTCACCACAGCTAGCACCTACAGCCGTGGTTCGATGTCTATGGACAACATTTCTCTCTGCAGGATCTCCACTGTCCCAGGGACCTCGAGAGTGGAGCAGGGCCAGATGATCTATGGTGGGAGCGTGGTGGATCTGAGAACATTGGATTTGAGAACAGCCACTATACCAGCTCCCATCATCATGACTGACCACGGCATGGATCTTACCTCTCTGGCCACAGAAACACGCAAATACACCAGTGGGCACGAGGGGAGCCACCCCTCCACCATCATTCAGCCTCTCATCATGAACCTGAACACCCAGCAGCACCCCCATGTGATGGTATCAACCGCAACCACGGTGAGCGTCACGGTGGCCGCCTCCATGTTCATATCACAGCCCAAACAGCCCATGGTCTACGGGGACCCTTTACAAAACAGAGTGGACCTGGGCCAGGGTATGGGCTCAGCCATGTGCCTGTCACAGAACAAACCACCACCCACTGACCCATCCATCCCCAAGATTGACGCCAAGCTGGAGGACCTGAGCATCCAGCAGCAGCAGCTGATGGAGCAGCAGCAGAAGCTTCAACAGCAGCAGCAGCTCTTGGAGCAGCAGCTCCAGCAACACCATCAGATGCAGCAGCAGTCCTCCTTAGCTCGGTACAACCTACCAGGCCAGATGACTCTGCTCAAAAAGGACCTTCTGGTCAGCCAAACCAGCAACTCCCAAGCCGTGGTCAGTGCTATATCCTCCGCCATCGCCCCTGACATCTACAGCACTGGAGGTCCCCTGGAGCTGAAGAGCAAGCCAACCCCGGCAGGTGTGATGAACCTGGCAGGCGGTGGGCCTCATGGCATGATGGTCCAGATGGATGGAGCCCCACAGGGAGGACCAGTGACCCAGCTGGTGAAGACAGAAGAGAGCCAGGATGCCATGGACCTCACAGGGGGGCAGATCAAAGCTGAGAACCAACCGGCCTGCTGTGATGTAGTGTACCGCCTCCCATTCGGAAGTACCTGTGTTGGTGGTCCGTTCTCCCAGAAGCAAAATGTTGATGAGACAGTGGCCACTCAAGAGCCAAGACCACCCTCTGCGCCACCACTCTCCTACGAGTCGGACCAGGAGGGCCAGTATCAGGAGATTTCTATGGACGGGCGTAAAGCCTACACACTACCGTTCCCTGGGCGGCTACAGCCCTCGATGTCTGGCACCAACCTAGCAGAGGCCGGACTTCAATCCTACCACTCCAAGATGGACCCACACATCCAGGCCTCTGGAGAGCTGGCCGTGGACCTCAGCACCCTGAAACATGCCTATGAGGGAGGCTTCCTGGGACTAGGCATGCAGTATGGCTCCTACACTGACCTACGCCATGGGGGTGACCTCACTGCTACTGCCCTGCCCATACGCAGATTCAACTCCCTGTCAAACATTAGCTCTGACTACGGCTACTCGCCCCGAGACCTCGCTAACTTCCAGGAGTCCAACCTGGCCCAGTACAGTGCTACCACTGCCAGAGAGATCAGCCGAATGTGCGCTGCCCTCAACTTAATGGACCGCTATGGGAGCAATCCGGAGCTCGTGCAGTACGGCGTAGGAAGAGGAACAGGTCCAGGTGGCAGGCTTAACTCTATGAGACAAAATATGCTCTACGGACCTGATGGGAAGCCAATCTCTCAAACCCAAGCGCTCACCAACATGATCAATGCCAGGCAAGCCAGCCTCCGAGCCATGTACCCGTCTGCCATGAGGTCTGCTGATGGAATGACCTACTCCACCATCAACACGCCCATCGCATCCACCTTGCCAATCACTACCCAGCCTGCCTCAGTGCTGTGCCCGCTACTGAGGGGAGTGTACAGGCCTTTACCCACAGCCAACATGACACCAGTGCCTCTGGCTAGCCTCACCAGGATGCCTGTGAACCCAAGGATGCCTATGTCTGGGCAGGCTCCGTACCGTTATCCGGCTCCCAACATCTTCCCATTCACCACGTCGGCCCCTGTGAGCATGCCTGCTGCTATCACCACCACCCAGGATGCCCCAGTCTACCTAGGGAAGCCCTCTGTGAAATCCAGTGCATCTGATCCATCATCTCAACCTCTCTTTGCCCGTACATCAGCGCCGGTCAGTTTGCCAACAGAGCCCCAGCAGCAACCCATGAACCTGACCCAGGCTCACCTCCACACTCAGGCCCCAGGGCAGCCCCAGGTCCAGCCTCAGAACCAACCTCCAGCCCAGCCCCAGCACATGCATCCTCAATCCCATCCTCAGAGCCAGCCTCCACCCCAGAGCCAGCCCCCTCCAGCCCACATTTACCCTCCAACACAAAGCTACACTGGGTCCCAGAGCAACACCCAGCCCCCTCCGTCTGGCCCACCCTCCAGCAGCCCAGTCAACCCTGTGACGGAGACGGAGGAAAGGATGCACCGCCAGCATGAGCAGCTGCTGCAAATGGAGCGGGAGCGTGTGGAGCTGGAGAAGCTGCGTCAGCTACGTCTGCAGGAGGAGCTGGAGAGGGAGCGCATGGAGCTGCAGCGGCACCGCGAGAAGGAGCAGATGCTGGTGCACAGGGAGATTCAGGAGCTTCAGACCATCAAGGAGCAGGTCCTGCAGCAGCAGCAGGCTGAGAGGGAGAGCCAGCTGGTGATGCAGAAGGAGCAGTTGGCCCAGCAGAAAGCCCAGCTCGACCAGATACAGTCGCTGCAGCAGCAGCTTCAGCAGCAGCTTGAAGAGCAGAGGAGGCAGAAGACTGCTGCAGCTGCTGCTGCTGCAGCCGCCGCAGCCGCTCAGGTGGACCCGAACGGCCAGACCCTGCTGCCCTATGGAGATCAAGTGGGCTTCATTTCCCTGCCCAACTCCTCCTCGGACATGTGTCTAAGGAACAATGAAGAGCATATAGAGACCAGAACCAACATGAGGAGGCAGAACTCCACCTCCATGCCCCGGCTGAGGGATGGAATGGAGGGCGAGAGCATCCAGTTCTATGGAGCACGGAGGATCGTGGACAGCTGTGTCCAGACAGACGAAGAGGATGGCGAGGAGAGGTACATCATGTCCCGGCGCAGACGCAACAGGCGCAGTGTAGACTGCAGTGTCCAAACCGATGATGATGAGGAGAAAGTGGAGTGGGAGCAGCCTGTGAGGCGCAGGCGCTCTCGCTTCTCTAAGCACTCGGATCTCGGGGCCGAAAACAAGACAGACACAGCCTCCAAGACAGCCGTCTCATCCAGCATCGCCATCCAGACCATTCGAGATAGCGCCTGTCAGACCGAAACAGACCAACTGGGGAAGGTGTCTCCGGCTATCCACGTCACCGTGCCAGACCCGAACAAAGTCGAGATTATCCACTACATCTCAGGCCCTGAGAGGACCCAGAAGGGCCAAAGCCTAGCCTGCCAAACAGACGTTGAGGCCCAGTCTCAGGGCGTGGTGGTGCCACAGCTCAGCGTGCCCACCACCGTCAGCCCCTACTCCACAAGCATCCAGCTGGTGGGGTCCGCCGACCCACGCCAGCAGCAGAACAGGAGGAGGCCAGACCCCCTGGAGATTAGCTATCAGACCCAGCCCATGAACCACCTCCACAATGAGTCCCTCTCCAGCCTGATCCGTCAGCCCCCCAAGTCCCCCAAGGTGCTCTACTCCCCTGTTTCCCCCGTCTCCCCCCACCGCCTCTTGGAGACGTCCCTCTCCAGCGGCGGGCTGAACAAGGCCCACGTCACCCCCCAGCAGAAAGCCTACACGGTCGAGTCGCCCCAGCGCCACCCCAGCATGCCCCGGCCCATTAAGAGCACACAGAGGTCCATGTCGGACCCCAAGCCCCTAAGCCCCACTACAGATGAGCACACCAAGGCCAGGCTAAACCTGTACCAGCAGCAAGCTCTTCAGAGCCAGGTAGGTCATAAGGTCAATCCTTTGATCCTCAACAGCTATTTCTGTACACATGCAGAGACCGAAAGACTCAAATCTCAAGATCACATGGACAGTTGTCTTTTTACTGTTAAGTACTGTATGCATTCTACTGTAGTATGTATCAAATTGGCAGCATAAAATTGAAATATGGCCCCATAAACATCAAGTGCATTATCATGCGATGCTACACTCTTAGAATTAGTGGTGACTCGAGGAACCCTGGAGATCCTCAAGGAATCCCTGCAGTTCTTCAAGGAACCGTTGCTAGTCAATGGTTTATGTTAGCACCCTTGGTAAATTGAGGGGCTCTTGGAGGAACCTTTAATGCACATGTGTCAAAATCATTCCACGGAGGGCCGAGTGTCTGTTTTCATTTCTCTCTTGTACTTGATTGATGAATTAAGGTCACTCATTAGTAAAGAACTCCTCTCACCTGGTTGTCTAGGTCTTAATTAAATGGAAAAACCAAAAACCCAGCAGACACTAGGTCCTACATGGAATGAGTTTGACACCACTGCTTTAATGTTTCAATGTAATGTTCCTGGAGGAACACTGGACTGGAGGAGTGGCTTAGTAAGGGCGTGGCTTTCAGATAGCTCTTTTTAGGCCACCCGTGGAAGTAGATGCAATTCCTGTTCATCTGTTCTGTTGTATTGTCATCACATGTTAAGGTTGAACACTGACAATTTTGTAGCTTCAATGAGGCTAACAGTGGTGTATGAGTTCCTCAAGAGCATGTGCAAATCCCCAAACTGGAATAGTTGCCATTTTATTACTATATGTAATCAGCAATGTTAATATTATAATAGAATATGTAATATGCATAAATATTCAAGAAACATTTTAATTTGCAGTGTACAAACTTAACGTCATGAACAGGAATTACATTTACTCTAACGGGTGGCCCAAAATAACTATGTGAAATCCATTCCTCCAGTCTGCTGATAGTCTGCCACCTCAATAATATATATTTAAAAAGCCTTTAAATTGAACCCCACTCATCACAAAAAGGTTCCGGTTTGATCCTTTACACAGGGGTTCCTCGAGAAACCTTTTTCAACTGGAAAGGTTCCCGGAGTGGCAATTTATAGAACCCCGAAAGGTTCTTCCAGGCTCCTTTACATAAAACACACAACACAATTTACACACAGTTACACTGTGATAGATCTCTAGTTTCAAAAAGCACCAAAGACGTATGTCCTCCAGCATCTTACTAATGCACAGCTTAAGTGAACACAGTCAAACGAGCTCTACATTGAAAAGTTATTGATGTTTTTGGCAAGCAATTTTGAACATCATCATAGGCAAATGCTGTCAATAATATCTCCATTCATCTAAAACTAACTCCAGCTGTTTGTTACTTTTGCTTAAGTGGCAAATTTCGGATTGATGTTTGTCCCCCCTTATATACAGATTGAAACAATTCCGAAATTTAAGTGACCATCTGTCGTATTTGGGAATAATGCTTTCTTTGTTAATTATTTTTCACATAAGAAAATACTAAATAATAGGATGACTTTAAAAGACAACTGGAAAGAGCAGGAGAGGTAAAAAAAAAACAGAGGCACCTCCCGCTTTCAAATATTTATAGCATTAAACCAAACCCAAAAAAGTATCCTGATTTTGAAGAATAATAAACAAATAATTGGAGATTTACACAAAGAAAAAAACTTCATGATTGGGGTGGGGGGGGAGAGAGAAAAAAGACATTCAAGTAAAACGCATAATCAAAATAAAGTGACTGATAGGCAGGAAATGATTCGATATTTTTTCATTTTGTGTTTGAAGGAGTTGTTGAAGGAGTTGATATGGTATTTGAGGTGGTCAAGGAGACTGTTCAAAAAAAGTCACCTCTGTAGGTGATGGAGAATTGACTTAATCTTGTACGGGAAAAAAGTGGGTGTGGAGATCTGTGGCAGTTCTTGTAGAGTAATGATAAACCTGAGTTTTGAATTTGAATAGCATTTGAAAATGAACAGGGAGTAGATTCATTTTGAATTGGAAGACAAACAACAGACTTGAAGTTGGTTGATTTCATAAATATTGAGGATTTTAAGACAATTTAAGAGTGGAGAGGAATTTATTTTATACCCTACTCATAGATTATGCTAGAACTGCTGAAGAGAAGTGCATGGTTGTAAAACATTTGCTGGGTTTATGTAGAACTGCTATTGTAGGAGCATCTTTATGAAATGGTCATAGTTAATTAAACATTCATGTTACTGACAGATACTGGGGCTATCTTCCTCAACCTTTCTTGAGACTGGCTGTGATGAATTATACTCCCAATGGAAATCTAAATTTAATTACCACTAAGCTTTATTCTGCGCTCACTTAGTGCTGCATGCACGGTTGTGGCATGGCTGAGGATGTAACATAATACAGAAATGTTAGTGGAAATGTTAAATTATAGACATTTGTATTGCTTTGCACTGTTATGTAACTGTAGCAATGCCATTTAAGGTAGCAAAAATATTGATACAGTATTTATCAAGTTTCAGTTTACAGCAATTTGTTTATTGCTTTTCTCTTTTGCACAGGCACATTAAGTAATGTATGATCACACTAAGAATGTACCTTGTATTTCGTATCGTCCTTGAGGAACAATACATATCTATGTCACATGTGTAATGCTCTGTTGTGCAAGCTCTTTCCCTAACCCTTGCTCTCATGGCCCTGCCCCCTGTCTCCCTGCAGCTGGCCGCCCTGCAGCAGAGCGCCCTGAGGAAGGTGAAGAGGACCCTGCCCAGCCCCCCACCAGAGGAAAGCCACCTCCCCATTGTCACTCCGGCCCTCCCCCAGATGTACATGCCCTCCGTGCCCTCACTGAGGGCCGGGACCAGGCCAGGTCTGGCAGCCAAAGCCAGCCTGCTGAAGGACCTCACCCACGAGCTGAAGGCCGTGGAGCAGGAGTCCACCAAGCTCCGCAAGCAGCAGCAGGAGCTGGAGGAGGAGGAGAAGGAGATTGATGCCAAGCTGCGCTACCTGGAGCTGGGCATCCATCAGCGCAAGGAGACCCTGGTGAAGGAGAGGGAGAGGAGGGATATGGCCTATCTGCGCTGCATGGGCGACCCGCGAGACTACATGTCAGACAGCGAGCTGAATAACCTGCGGCTGGCGGCGGCGGTAGCTTCCTACGAGAGCAACGGGGTGCTGACCAGACCCAGCACAGCACCACTGAGCCAGTTCACCAGTGACTTCAACACAGCCGCCCAGTTTCCTCCCACCTCTTCCTTCGTCTCCTACCAGTCCTACCACACCCTGAGCCAGCCAGCTCCAGCTCCCCAGCCCGGCACCCCTTACCAGACTGCAGCCTTCAACCAGCCCCCCTACCCTTCAGTGTCCCAGGCAGCGGCTCTCCCCCAGCCCACCCCCCTGCAGACCCAACATCCTCCTCCATCCTACCAGACTCAGTCCTTCTCCTCCCACACATTCCCACAGAGCCATCCCCCCTACCCGACAGAGCAGGGTGTGCACCCACTGCCTCAGCAACAGCAACAGCCTAGCCACCAGGGATTCCAGCATGCCCAGCCTGGCCAACCTCCCTACCCCACCCACACCTCTCCATACCCCAGTCAGGTGTCCTACCCAGCTGGCCCTGGGCAGATCACTCCCTATCAGCCCCAGGCAGACATCCTCACTGTCCACCAGAGACCGAGACAGACCTCGCTGGCTGACCTGGAGCACAAGATGCCCACCAATTATGAGGTCGTAAGCAACCCCACTGTAGGGGTGACCACCACGGCCCAAGACATCATCTACTCCTCCTCCAGTGGGGCACCCCCATATGGACAGTATACTGGTGGTACCACCATGGTCAACACTTATGGGCCATACTCTACGGCAGTCTCCAGTACATATGGCCAGTACACCACGACAGTATCCAACACATACGGGCAGCAGTACACTTCGACCCCGGCCAGTACGTATGGCCAGTATACCACCACCACAGCTAACACCTATGGCTACACCACTACAGCCAGCTCCTACGGCCAATACACTGCCACAGTGGCCAACAGCTATGGCCACGGCACTCCATCTGACCGTCTGCACTCAGTTGACAGCCCCTCTACCTACGCACAGGACGGTCTCTATGGCCCCGCAAGCCTGGAGCAGAATGTCCCAAGGAACTACGTCATGTGCGATGACATCAGCGAGCTGACCAAGGAGGGCCTGGGCGGCACAGCGGACATGCACCGGAGCGACGGCCACGGTGTACGCTACGCAGGGGAGAGCGGTCCGGCGAGAGGAGGGAGCTCCTACGGCAGGCCGGAGGACGAGCTGACCAGGGAGGAAGACCTGTACGACCACCACAGCAGGGGTAAGAACAGTTACCACCCGCGAGGGTCAGACACATATGGCCGAGTAGTGGGCAGCAGCAGCACTAGCATGGGTGGGGGGTCCTCCTATTACTATGACGACTACACCAAACACGGCGCACAGCGCACCGGCATCCAGAAGCACGCCTCCAAAAGCCTGGCTCCGGCCGTCATGTCCTCAAAGCGCAGCAAGCACCGCAAGCAAGGCGGGGAGCAGAAGATCTCCAAGTTCTCCCCCATCGAGGAAGCACGCGACGTGGAGGCAGACCTGGCCTCCTACGCCGCAAGCACGTCGGGCGGCGGCAGCTTCAGCGTGGCGTCGCGGGCCAGGAAGCTGCAGGACGACATGGCCCACGGCCTGAGGAAGAGCGCCTACGAGCAGAAGAGATACTCCTATCCGGAGGAGCGCATGTACTACACCTCGGGCCGTTCGCGCTCCACGGGCTACGGCATGGACAAGATCTCATCCCGGGACTATGCCGGCTACCGCAGCCGCTCCTACGAGAGAGATGGGGACAGGGAGCGCTCATCATACAGGGCGAGCTATAGCCGGGGCAGACCCCCCATGCGCTCTCAGTATTCGTCGGAGGAGAGCCCTCTCAGCCCCATGGGTGTTCATGTGAGGGCCTCCTCCCTGGGCCCAGAGCTGTACGACAGCCGTAGTAGTCAGTATTACAGCCAGTACGGCTCCAGCCACTCCATGCCTGACGTGCAGGATCACATGAGAGACTTGCCCCGGACACACGTCTACAAACCCGACAATTCTTACATTATAGACGATATGCATTGCGCTGTTTCGGACAGTGAAGGTAAATGGGTGCTAAATGCCAGTCTCTGCCCACGAATAAACATCCCCCACCCAACCAGAGATAAGGCTAGATGAGAGAAAGAGAGAGAGACGTTGCATGCTGTGCTGGTGTTGTGTCTCAAGGCGTATTCTGGCTGCTCACATCCCGACTGACTGACTGCTGTCTGTGCTGTTTGCATGAGCAGCCACGTCCAGTTTCTTCACTTAGTTCGTCACTTTCTTTTCACTTGCATGCTATTCTGAGAGGTGCACAACTTTTTTTCACACAATACCGTCGTCTTGTGAAAGTTATTTCGTTTACTTGTTGTGATGAACTTATTTTGTGATTTTTTTTCCATCAGTGTTTTCCATTTGTTTTCTTTCATGCATGGGTGTAAATCTTGACTTGTCTTTAGTTTTTTGTTTTCCTTTCTCTTTCTATTCTCTCCTTCCTGTTCTTCTTTGCATGGCCTCAGTCTGCATGCCTCTGTCGCCGTCAGACTTGGAGATTGACTGTGATCTACTCTTGGTTTCCAAAGCCTACCATCTTGGCCAGGAAGAGACGGACTGGTTTGAGAAGCCCAGGGACCTGCGCTCTAGCTCCCGCCACTATGGCAGTGGTGGCCACTCGTCCGGCCGTAGCCGCCACGTCAAGCACACCTACCACGACTATGACGAGCCCCCAGAGGAGGACCTGTGGCCCCAGGACGAGTACGGCCACACCCGCCAATCTTCCACCACGCGAGACCATCGCCACCATGGCAGCACTAGCTCTGGGAGACACTCCGCCTCGTCCCGCCACTCAGACGAACCACGCTCCTCGCGCTCCTCCAAGGGCCACCCCAAAGACCCGTCCATGCGCCACGACTCCCGCCAGATGTCCTCGTCAGGGAAGAGGGGTGACCCGCGCTCCCAGGGGGGGTATCACTCATCGGACTATTCCAGGGACCCGTCGGGCCACCACCACAGCCAGGGCCGCTCCTCCAAGTCCTCATCCTCCCACGATGGGCGGACTTCCTCCAGGAAGCAGCAAGAACTCCAGGGTCACACTCCCTCCTCCTCCAGGGGCCAGGGCAGCTCTGGCCGTGTACCGGGATCCGCCGGTGGGCCCCCGGGCTCTAGGGGACAGGGTCCTACCTCCCAGCAGGACGGGCTGCAGCAAGGCCAGCGCACTCAGCTGCAGCAGCAGCCTCAGACCTTGGCGGCACGACAGACAGGCACCACCCCTGCAGGCACCACCCCTGGGGGCCAGCAGCCTCTGGGCCTGGCCCAAGCCCAGCAGGGTCTACAGGCCAAGCCTGGTCAGCTTGGTCCTGGTCAAGCCGGTCGCCAGCCACAGGCAGGAGGCCCACTGGGGCAACTGCCACCAACTGCGGTGAGTACAGTATTATGACATAGTGCAGTGCAAGTGTGGTTACAAACAATCAGTGACTCTGGATTGAAAGTGTCATGATTATTCAAATTTACCATCTACAAGAGAATCACTGTAAATGTGTGTAGATTATTATTTCACGTGTTGAGATGGCTTTAGAGGTCTTTGGTGGCATCTCTCCCTCTCATCTCTTTCTTGCCTCTGTTTCGTCTGTCTCCCTCCTCATTTTCCTCTCTCTTCTACACCCCCTCTCTCATTCTCTCTCTCTCATCTCCCTCTCTACCTCCTCTCTCTCTGTCTCTCTGATAAGGCCTAGCACATCATTGTGAGAAGAGGTTTTATTTAAATGTGTGTGAAATCCTGTTGGCAGACCTTATCTGGTCTTGTGATTAGCACTGTGGCTGTAGATAGTGGCAGTGTAACAGCCTCTGTCTAGTCCACTCAGATGGAGGAGAGAGATTCATCCCCAAAATGTCTTCCACTGCAAATCATTCCCCGTCCTCCCATTACCGTTTGTTTTCTTATGTCTCTGAATACATCAACATGTTTATAATATACAGAACTATACAACATGCAAACGTTTTTCGGCTATGTGTTGTGTTTTGCATCTAATCCTATACTCTAGGCCATAGAGAACCTGAATTATAGGAATTATAGGATCTCTGTGCTATAGCCGATACTGATAACGTAAAATGAAATATTCTGTGTTGTGTATGATCATCATTATTATGTGCAGACTGAGATATGGTTCTGAAAGATAGTTCTATGCTCCACATAGAAATACAGTTGTTAGACAATCGTATACATCCAATCACATTCATCCCGTACCACATTCATTTGAACTGTCATGGCGCCTGTTCTCTCTGAAAGGCCCGATGAGGGATTTCAAAATAATTTATTCAAAATGCTAATTGAGGGTTGAAATGAATGGAATGTATCCGTTTGCCGGGTGAAGTGAATGCAAAACAAATCCTGTGTTATTATTTGGCAAACGTCCACAATGCTAATTGAATGATGTTATATTTGTTCCATTAACCCCTTATAGAGATCATATTCCCAGTCTGTAAATCTAGATGCATGCTTAGATGCGCGGACGGTTGGTTTGCAGGGAGGAAGCATGAAACTGGTTTCAGCCCAATGTCTGTCTGTCAAATGAAGTTTTGGCATGGTATTTTACAGTAGGGGGTCAACATGATATGAATCACATTTTTCAGTGCATCAGAACAAAATGAGCAATGTACAGTCAGTTTGCCACGTTTAACCGTGTTCCTCATCTCTTTGTCTCGCTCTTCCAGCAAGCACCTGTCGCAAACACACCCCCTGTGACTGCCATAGGGGCCAAAGCTGTCATAGGAGGGGCGGCCCAACCTGCAAAAACACCTCAACCCCCACTCACAGGAATAGGTAAACATCCCTGTCTGCACTCAAACTGCTCCTGCTCCACCCACTGAACATTTCACAGAGAGTGATTAGTACACTTGTTCTCTCCTACACTCTAAAACATTCTGGGTTGTTTGGATGACCCAACTGCTGGGTTGAAGGCATTGGGTCACTGAGTTGGTCCAGCCACACCCCTAATAGACCACGCCGCTGACCACGCAGCTGCTGCGTCAACCCAGCATGAAAGTGAATAAAAACCCAACTGATGGTTGAATTAACCCATGTTTGGGTATAACCCAACTGGCTGGGTCAAAATAACCCAGCGTGTGTTTTTTCCATTATTTACCCAGCTCTGGGATCCCAAATATTAACCAAGCATTTTTTTTAGAGTGTAGGCATACATTAATCAATCTCCCACAGACAGACAGACAGACAGACAGACCAACAGGAAGACAGATCCATGCACACACGCACGCACGCGCGCGCGCGCGCACACACACACACACACACACACACACACACACACACACACACACACACACAGAGTGTGTTACGTAATCAGGTATCACAGGTGTCCTGTTTAATCCCAGGCATTCATTCTGAGAAGGCTTTGGAAAGTTGATGGATAACCCTAACTCTGGAAACACCGAGGGAAAGTTCATTTCAACTTCAAGTTTAATTTGTCACATGCCCAAGTATAGAGAAATGCTTAACTTGCAAGCCCTACCCAACAGTGCAGTATTCAATACCAAAATCGTGTAACACATTTTTTTTTTTACAAAAAAAAAAAGAAATAAGAGAGGAAGCTATATACAGGGTCAGTGTCAGTACCAAATGTACAATGTGCAGGGATACTGGAGCATTAGAGGTAGATATGAACATGTCAGCAGGGATTAGGAGAAAGCAACTGGTAGCAGGTTAAATAATAATAATAATAATAGTCAACAGTATGGCAGCAGCATAAGTGGTGGGCGGGTGGGTGCAAGGTGGTGAGTGTGTGTACTGTGTGAATACTGCCTTCAGAAAGAATTCACACCCTTTGAATTTTTCCAAATGTTGTTGTGTTACTAGGTAGGATTAAAATGGGTTTAATTGTCTTTTTTTTGTTGTCAATGAAGTGGAAGAAAAATTCTAACATTTGGAAAACAAAAATTATGAAGAATTATATATTAATATATCTTGATTTACTACAGTTGAAGTCAGAAGTTTACATACACTTTAGCCAAATACATTTAAACTCAGTTTTTCACAATTCCTGATCTTTCATCATCATAAAAATTCCCTGTCTTAGGTCAGTTAGGATCACCACTTTATTTTAAGAATGTGAAATGTCAGAATAATAGATTTAACCTAAGTGTATGTAAATTTCCGACTTCAACTGTGTCTCTCTCTATATTATACGTGGGAGGGGAATACCTGGGAACAGATTTCTTGAATTTAAATCACTTGGAGCTGATTTCCTGTTGTTTTTACAGTCTGATTTCCAGTTGTTTTTACGTATAATATAGCCATTTCCGTGTCACGGTTCAATTGTGTCTGTGTTGACATGCTCTAGTCCAGTGGTTCCCACATTTTTTATAGTCCCGTACCCATTCAAACATTCAACCTCCAGCTGCGTACCCCCTCTAGCACCAGGGTCACCGCATTCTCAAATGCTGTGTTTTGACATCATTGTAAGCCTGCCACACACACATTATAGGATACATTTATTACCCATAAGAATGAGTGTGGGTTTTTGTCACAACCCGGCTCGTGGGAAGTAATCAATAATAATAATCAATAATCAATAATTAGGATACATTTATTACCCATAAGAATGAGTGTGGGTTTTTGTCACAACCCGGCTCGTGGGAAGTAATCAATAATAATAATCAATAATCAATCATTTTTCTCTTTATTTAACCATCTTACATATAAAACCTTATTTGTGAATCGAAAATTGTGAATAACTCACCACAGGTTAAGGATGTGCTTGAAAGGATGGGTTGTATTGGAGAGAGTCTCAGTCTTAAATAATTTTCCACACACATTCTGTGCCTGTATTTAGTAGTTTTCATGCTAGTGAGGGCCAAGAATACATTCTCACATAGGAACGTGGTTGTGTAACCGTATTGCTTCTGTCCCTCTCCTCGTCCCTACCTGGGCTCGAACCAGGGACCCTCTGCACACATTGACAACAGCCACCCTCGAAGCATCGTTACCCATCGCTCCACAAAAGCCGCGGCCCTTGCAGAGCAAGGGGAACAACTACTCCAAGGTCTCAGAGCGAGTGACATCACCGATTGAAACGCTATAAGCGCGCACCCCGCTAACTAACTAGCCATTTCACATTGGTTACAGTTGCAAAGGGCATCAGTGTCTTAACAGCGTGATTTGCCAAGGCAGGATACTCAATCCAGAAATCTGGCAGTGACTTCTGATTAAATTACATTTTCACAGAACCGCTTGTTGCAATTTCGATGAGGCTCTCTTGTTCAGATATCGGTAAGTGGACTGGAGGCAGGGCATGAAAGGGATAACAAATCCAGTTGTTTGTGTCATCCATTTCGGGAAAGTACCTGCATAATTGCGCAACCAACTCAGGTGCTTCGCTATATCATGTTTGATGTTGTCTGTAAGCTTGAGTTCATTTGCACACAAAAAATCATACAATGATGGAAAGACCTGTGTGTTGTCCCGCACATTGAATATAGTTGTGGAGAGTTCATGTAAACCTAGATTCAGATCATTCAGGTGAGAAAAAACATCACCCAGATAGGCCAGTCGTGTGAGAAACTCATCATCATGCAAGCGGTCAGACAAGTGAAAATGATGGTCAGTAAAGAAAATTTTAAGCTCGTCTCTCAATTTTAAAAAAACGTGTCAATACTTTGCCCCTTGATAATCAGCGCACTTCTGTATGTTGTAAAAGCGTTACATGGTCGCTGCCCATATCATTGCATAGTGCAGAAAATACACGAGAGTTGCTCGTGGGCCTTGCTTTAACAAAGTTAACCATTTTCACTGTAGTGTCCAAAACGTCTTTCAAGCTGTCAGTCATTCCCTTGGCAGCAAGAGCCTCTCTCTGGATGCTGCAGTGTATCCAAGTGGCGTCGGGAGCAACTGCTTGCACGCGCGTTACCTCTCCACTATGTCTCCCTGTCATGGGTTTTGCGCCATCAGTACAGATACCAACACGAGCAGCAGCTAAGTTTGGCTACATACGGACCGAATTCCCGCGAGAGAGTAACGGTTAATGTGATTGGATGTTAATTATTTGACTAGGCTACCTGTATTTGACATTGTGTTGTTATTTCGCTGAACACTAGATGGTTGAATTTTATTTTTGGCAGTGAAACGAGGTTAATCAGGTGAGAAAAAAACCCAAATGTATAGATTTGTTGTAAAATATAAATGGATTGTTCGATTCTTTTTTTTTTAAAATGTGAATCACATTTTTATTTGGCGTACCCCCGACGGCATTGCGCATACCCCGCATTGACTACCTGCTCTGGTCTATACAATCCCATCACCTCGCTAACAGTTGCATAGACAGTTGTTCTGTGGAAATAGAGACCCGGGTCAGAAACAGTCTGTAAAGCGCAAAGATTTATATCAGATTTATGTCAAAAGCTGGTGCGGTCATCTCCAGATAATTGCAATGGCTTCAGACTGTTGTGATAGTGTGCACTAAACTGGAGTATGGCATCAACTGGATTTAAAAGAAAGTATTTGAATTGAAAAGTACACCAAACATAGTTTACACTTATCAGGATTCAACTATATTTTAAGATTCTTTCTCATACTGTAGGTACATTTTCGGAAAATCAGTTTCTAATCATCATCCATCTCCCTCCCCCTCTCCCTTCTCCCTGCAGGCTCCAAGGCCGCCCCTAGACCCAGTGGCATCGGGAGCGCAGCAACAGGTCAACCAGGGATGGAGGGGGATAGTCTCCTCTCTAAAGTCCTACCAGGAAACCCTGCAGAGGCAGCAGGAAAACTAGGAGAAGGTGCCATGCTGGATCTCAGCCTCAGACGTTTTTACTCTCTCTCTGTGGATCTTTCATGTCATTCCATCAACGTAACCTTTACGGTGCATTCTACAAGCTACAGCATGCCTAATCTCTCTCTCTCTCTCTCCAACAGCAATCTCCGGTTTCGGCAAGAAGTTCACCTCGTTGTGGTGAGGTGTTGAGATGAAGGTAAGTGTTCACCTGCGTTACCAAGTAAAAATCCTTAACACGGTCAGTGAGGTAGCAGTGCGCTCGGCTATAGACAGAAAAACTGTACCTGATACTATTTCTTCTAACTGTGTGTGGGTGGTTCCCGGACCACCTTGTGCAAATTTTTTGTAGGCAGTGTGTGTAGGTTTGAGTGTCTCTCCTGTGTCCTGAACAAGGATTTTAGAACAGTATGACAGCTCACCCCAGTAAGTGACAAGTGGGAGTCTCACGGTCGTGTGATTTCAGGTGTCTGTAAATGTTATGGAGGACGTTGTGAGGCTTCGTACCAGAAAAACCTAGGAAGACCCCTGCTTTGTTTTACTATGAGAGCGAGAGAGAGAGAGAGAGAGAGAGAGAGAGAGAGAGAGAGGGAGGGAGGGAAAGATATAGCCACCAATAGAGGAATTCTGAGCACACTGGTGAGTCCAAAATCTCTATTCCCTGCCTAAAGCTCCCTCATTTTCAGAAAATTACATTAAAAAACTACTTTGTAAAGTATTGATTTTCCAAAGTGACCCGATGGCTTTATTGTAGTGTAATGTGGAAAAACATAAATGACACTGAACTTAGTAAGCAGTACATACAGTATTGTGTATATTTCAAGTTGCAGCATTTTAAAATAGAATTGGAAAAGATTAGCGAACCTAACATGATCATGATCAATCAGCTCAAGATTGATTGTTTTTTCCCACCCTCATTCAGCCAATGAGGACAGGAATCAATGGATGCTGCACGTCCCAGGCCTGAGCACACGATTGCAGAGAAACAATGCTGCTTTCTCTGGCAGGCCAGACAGTAAGTAGTGCACACAGACTCATCGAGCACAACTAAGATTAGAAAAGGTAGGATGGTGGGTACATCTTAGTAATACACTAATGACACACGAATTATCACAAAACAATAATCATTATTTACTAATATTGTTAATTTTGTAGTGATGGTGTGGGAAACAATTTAGTTCCCAGCAAAGGTAGATTCTACATTCTTCATCAATATGTTGCAGTCAAGTCACTGCAAAACAGCACTGCACCTTGCGCTAACCTTTTCATGAACCCTGACCCTTGACCCATGGGCTCTCTGTCAGCCTCTGCATGAGTGCACCATAACAGCCATATTACTGTAACATCCATACACTGGAATTGACAGTGCGATTCTCTAGGGCCACCCGCAGGTCACGTTTCTATGGGCAACCAGGGTTAAAGAAGAGTCTGCCGAATGGCCTTCAATGTCCAATGTATGTGACACAACCTTCATGAAGAGTTTCGATCTTACCTCAGAGGGTTAATATAAGTTGAAAGACATTGAAAGACTCAATGAGATAGCATGTAATCCAGGGCAAATTCTACCGACACTTGTCTGTGGCATTGTGTCATTCGTTTTGGCAGTGTTAGCGCCATTTTGTTATCTTCTACCTCTTCTACCAGTTTATAGAGAGAATAGAAAATCCCATATTTGATTATAGTAGTTTGTAACTGAACAGCAGAGTATCTTGTGGTTCAACTGCAGTCCCTTTATATCACAAAGCATTGGGAGACAAATAGTTAAAGAAAAACTCCACTCAAAAACTATCATTTGGTATTTTCTTCATTAGTCCACTGTTGATACAGTCACAAAATGTTTTGCATGTCAGCGGTCAAGTGCAGCACACGATTTTGGACTTTCAAGAAGCAAAGTGTCACTTTCAAGAAGCAAAGGGTCACAAAAATGTTTAGTGGATTTTTCCTTCAAACAGAACCCTTTACCCTCAAACATGCATAGTTAGGGTATTGTTACTTTCTGGCTAGCCACTGTTTTTAATCATGCATCAGTGAATTAGATGAAGGGGGTTATCCGGTTATGAACTGGACTCATCATATTCACAGAAAACAGAGCACGCTCTCTGACTATGGAAAGGCTCTTTGGCCGGTAACAGTATCCGTGGATGGATATGAGATTGAGTGACGTGGTAATGTGTGCCAGAAGATTGTGTATCCATCCACCTCCCCCCGGGACCCCTTCTTCTCCACTCCCCCACCCCACAACATACACTGTATACTTCTCAACTCCTCACTGTTCATCCGCTACAAGTACAGATGGCACTGGTTTACCTTTGTTTGCTAAAGTAACCATTCTTTACCTTCCGTTCTCTCTCAACCTCCTCTTCCTCCCTACCTCCTCCTCTCTCTACCAACTCTTCTCCTTACCTCCTCCTCATCTCTCTACCTCCTCCTCTTCCCCCATAGTGCATAATAGATTTCATATCACGCAGTAGTAATGTATGATTGCTTCGCTATGTTGAAAATGACAAACCAGCATTGCTATATAACCTCTCCAGAGTAATTAACTGGGCCCAAGAATAAAGTTGTGAAACCAAGGCAAGCAGCGTTGGAGGAGCAAACAGAAAAACCACAACGTTTGTTTATATTATAGCATCATTGCCTTTGTGACAGAAGAGAGCACTCCTGATTGGTTTTTAATTGTGTTGTGAAGTTGTGACATTGGAGCCCTGCTCTCCCATGGTGCCCATTGAGGTCACGGCCTTTTAGGGTCACAGGGCGACTTGGTTGTATTCACTGGGATATAAATGTAATGAATACAGCTAACAGCTAACTGTTCCACACGATACGTTTCTATGTGATATCTAAACTTCCTGTGACGTGACACCTGAACCGACCCCTCATGCTTAATATAGCATTATTGAAGATAGCACTACCGTGTGGATCACCTGACATCTACTGAGACTCACAGGAAGGCAGGAATATCACACACATCAAATTGGGCAGGGACACACAGACATTTTATGAATTGACCACTACGCTCACAGAGGCTTCCTTCTTCCACAGTGGGGCAGCAGTGCACAGAATATGAGCGAGAAAGAGAGAGAAAGACCATGTTACAGTACATTACATCATAGCAACCCAATGAACCCAATATAAAACCCCTAGTGTTGAGAACTGGAACTTTGGTTTTGAATGGCTGTCCCCATGGGGGTCCTGTTAGACAAGCTCAGGGAGAACGCCTTGACAGGCTTTACCGTAACTTCCCCTAGTATATCTGATTAACACGCCTTCATTAGCACAACGTACAGTCACACCTCCTTAAACGCATACTCCCGCTGGCTTATGATGTGTTTCATGTAGCATGATGTACAACTGCAGCACCCATAATGCTCTGTAATCATACACGGCTGTTATCTCAGTGAAGACGTTCCCGGAAGCGAACACAATGTCTCCTTAAATAATACATTTCAGCGTGGTTGATTTCCTTCTGGAGAAGATGTTGTCGATGGATAATGGATCAGTCACACACTGGTTTCAAACTCATCGTCTCCAGAAGGAAATCAACCACGCTGAAATGTATTATTTAAGGAGACATTGTGTTCGCTTCCGGGAACATCTTCACTGAGATAACAGCCGTGTATGATTACAGAGCATTATGGGTGCTGCAGTTGTACATCATGCTACATGAAACACATCATAAGCCAGCGGGAGTATGCGTTTAAGGAGATGGGACTGTACGTTGTGCTAATGTCGGGATCTGCTGTCAGAAATGGCAGTGTGCTGCCTGAGATGTAGACTCATGCTGTATCTGTAGTGCAAGGTGTTGCAGCCAATCATGCCATGATGACTAACCGCCTCATGTGACCACAGCCCCAGTCTGTCTCTCTCAGCATAGTGTTCTCATATACAGATACTGGTGCCGCTGATGGAATGAATGGAGCCTCGTGCACAGTAGACCATCTTGTTGTTTCGAGCCGTCTGTGAAATGGACTGTTCTGCTGTGTTTATGTCCGATTCAGTGAGAGAGCCTACACGTAGGCTGCCATGCCCTTACAATCACAATATTCAATGAATGGTTGTTACGGTCAATATTTTGTTAAATGTGTGTCACTGAGGATAAACTGAGTGTAATGTAATAGAGAGGTAGTATAATTACATAACCTTGCACAGACCTCAGTACACTGTACAGTTCAGTCTTGCTTTTCTTCTGTTCTTCTACCATCTAGTGTTGAATCATAGGATTTCACTATGTTCTAATCGTATGCTCAACTCTGCATATAATGAAAGGGTTCACTTAAAACGCTTATTTCCACAGAATTATTTAATTCAGTTGGGCATTCCTCTGTCATTCATTGGGGATACATTACATGTGTTTACTGTTTCATTCAGGCTATAGTAAGATAATCAGAGGATACCAGTCACCTGACTTTGTGTTCACGTTCTCCAGATCGTTTTGAGGCCACCCGGCTGCCATGCCCACAGCCAAAGAACCAGGCTCCTGACACCCTGGGACCCCCAGAACACCCTAGGGCTGTGGTCTGCACTGAGGTCACAAGCCCCGAGGACCCTTCCAGAGAGCGGCTAGTTGGATAGAGAGCCTGTTCCCCCTGGTCTCTGCCACTGTCCGGGGTTTCAGCACCACCTCGCAAACAGCCATTATCCTTTGGGGAATGGGCTCTATACTAAGGAATATTCCATCCAGCTGCTCTGTAGGAGGATGGGAGGGAGCCACAATACTGTGACACCGCAGCACACTGATGATGCTATCCTCGAGTTCAGTGGTTCCCAACCTTTTTTTCGGTAACTGAATTTTGATCTGCCCGGAGTACCCCTGAAGTACCCCCTCATGTGCATTTTACCAGTCGGCCTATTATCTCATGAGTCTTCTCAAGTACCCCGTGTTGATAGGCCAAATACCCCCAGGAGTCCTAGTACCCCTGGTTGGGAACCACTGCTCTAGTCTGTGGGCTGTTGTGCTGCTGCATGCTGGGGGCGGAATACATCCCAGGGGGCGTGGCCATGGTGGCAGGGTAGGATCCTTGATTCCATAAGCCTGTGCTCAGACACACTCTCCTTTCATCTCCGAATAAAGAAAAGAAAACTGAAGCGCTTCGTAGGTTTTTCTGGTACTAAATACTTCCTGTTTCATTTGGATGCTGATAACAATTTAGGGAAGAAGAAGAAGAAGAAGAAGAAAGAAAATAAATATATACATAATAAGGATGACTAGCATGACGACTCCACGGTTTGTTCTGTTTTTATCTTTACATTCCAGAATGAAAGAAGGCACCGTTTTTTTTATGCTGACTCATTCTTTTTTTGTTTGTTATGTGTCTATGAAGTGTATAGTGAGTGGATTTAGGATTTTGAATGCATGGAACTTTATATCCAAGACCTTACACTGTTCACCATTTCAATCACAGAGGCCATAAGACACTGGTTAATAATAAAGCTAATTTAAAAAACTCCACAAGAAGACAAGGTGGACATTACACTGAATCTGGCCACAGAATGGGAGAATCATCATTCGGGAGGTTTTGGTTGCACCATGAGAGCCGAATGTGGCTAGGTTTGTTTTTTTTAGCCATTGCAAAGCCATTAATAAGAAAATAAAAAACATTCCCAGAACGTTTGGGTTCATAGTGTTTCTGAACCTTCCTACAACGTTTGGATCTCTGGTGTTTTTTTAATTTTATTTAAAAAAAATTTACAGCAGTTTTTTCTCGCTCTGTATTTGCCTGATTTTCTGTTACATGATAGCGGATTTGCCTTAATCATGCCATTCTTTTTATTTAGAGTAAAGTGACATCTTATTTTTGTACTCGATGTTGTGTCCATAAAGCTTATTTTCATTGCAGACTTTTGATGTGATAATGATGTCAGCTAGAAGACTGGCTCTGAGATGAATTGAATATTTTTGTATGTTGTTTCACTTTTAGGTTTCAAATGATTTATATGATTTATTTTTCATACATTTATGTGTTTTATGGTTGCCATAACAATTGATTATGTTATTTATTGATTTATGATTATTAATAATGAAAATGCAATAGTATGTGGAAGGAAGTCAGTAAAGAGCACAGTCTTGTGTCATTTAAAAAAATCAGTGGTCAGGAATGTGTTGCCTCTGTCTGTATATCTGAGTTGTGCGATTTTCTGCTATCACATCTTAACAGGGCCACACCTGGGTCATATTCACTAGGCACCAAACCGAAGAAACAACGGACTGAAACAGGGAGGGACTACCTGAAATTGTCCAATAAGAAATCCTAATTTTCATTTTCTGTTGTAAAACGTTTTGCAACGGTGTGCTCTAATGAATACGACCCTGGAAATCCATTGGTGTAGTTTGTTACTGCCCAGACAAGGCACATAATATCTGCCCATTTTGATATGTGAGCACTGCAAGACAGCAGAGAGGCACTGAATACAAACCAGTGCAAATCACCATTGAATCTGACTTGAACACTTTAGCATTCTTTTGTTGACAGTCATCATCATCAATGGGTTTTCATGTTTTCTGGCTTACTACAAATGTTTTAATATCCAAAAGAACACAAAAGGGAAAAGAGATAATACTTACTGACAAGTAGTACATATAGGCTATGTGTTCCAAATATACTGAGGTTGACACACTGGAGAAACCTAGTCTGCGCACACTCACATATGGCTGTATGAGTTATGTGCATGTTAAATGTGTTTGGAGCATTAGACGCCGAAGGGTCAAAGACACAGTTGGTTCAGTCACAGATAGTTATTTGCCTTTGTTTTTGCGACCAAACTGCAAACCCCAAGATGTTGACAGTTGTCACAGAAACCTCTCAGGTCAGTGTTCTTCCTGCTGTTCTTTGCAGTGCAGTGTAGTTGGACTGGTCAGGTGGGACTGGTCAGGCACTCCGATGCTACAGGGGCCCACTGATGGGGGCCTACTGATGGGATCCCAAACCTGATGTATATTGTCTCTCTCTCTCTCTCTCTCTCTCTCTCTCTCTCTCTGTGTGGACGCTGGGATAAAGCATGCTCCGGCAAAATCTCAGTAACAGTCACTTCTGTATCGTTACGTTCCTGATGTCTGTATGTATGTGTGAGTATGCGTGTGTTTCTCATCATCCTATTACAAAACTACAAAACAAACCGATATTTGACAAATAAAATGTAAGTGTGTGGTCGACAGCAACTTTTCCATTTGAAACGTTCTATGCAATTAATCATATTTATGGGAAATACTAGGGAAGAAACAAAACAACCGAATACCACTATCGTTGTCATGCCTGAGAAAAATACTGCTTTATTGTAGCGTTCCTGCTACAAAAACAAATTGACTTGTTTGTATATAGCTACAATACGTTTACGTCAGGAATTTGATTCAATGTTGGGGTTTTTTTGGCATGTTTGAGTCCCCTCACTGAAAATTGGGACCCGTTGCCAAAGGATTAACTATATAGGCACCCTAAAACGACACGCTATTTCTATTTGTGTACTAAAGGCTGTAGGGAATCGGATGCCATTTTTTTTATGCAGAATACTGTCATAAAAGTCTGCCATTTTATTGCTTCAAGCATGGGTTGCTGGGTACAGTGAATGGTCTTCTACGTACAGTACAGCCGTGGATCCAAATATTTGGCTGCCAGTTTGTGCACTTCTTATTTCGTAAAGTGAATAAAGCTGCTGAAGAATTAAGACAATTCTATGAAGAGATGAAATATATCAATTTTATATACAGTATCAGGCAAAAGGTTGGACACCTACTCATTACAGGTTTTTTTGTTTTGTTTTTTACTATTATCTACACTGTAACTATGAAATAACACATATGGAATCGTGTAGTATCCAAAAGTGTTAAACAAATCTAAATATATTTTATATTTGAGATTCTTCAGAGTAGCCACCCTTTGCCTTGATGTCAGCTTTGCACACTCTGGGCATTCTCTCAACCAGCTTCATGAAGTAGTCACCTGGAATGCATTTAAATTAATAACAGGTGTTCCTTGTTAAAAGTTAATTTGTGGAAATTCTTTCCTTAATGCATTTGAGTCAATCAGTTGTGTTGTGACAAGGTATGGTTGGTATACAGAAGATAGCCCTATTTGGTAAAAGACCAAGTCCATATTATGGCCATTATTACTTTAAGACATGAAGGTCAGTCAATACGGAACATTTCATGAACTTTTAAAGTTTCTTCAAGTGCAGTCGCAAAAACCCATCAAACGCTATGATGAAACTGGCTTTCATGAGAACTGCCACAGGAAAGACCCAGTTACCTCTGCTGCAGTGGATAAGTTCATTAGAGTTACCAGCCTCAGAAATTGCAGCCCAAATAAATGCTTCACAGAGTTCAAGTAACAGACACATCTCAACAACTGTTCAGAGGAGACTGCGTGAATCAGACCTTTATGGTCGATTTGCTGCAAAGAAACCACTACTAAAGGACACCAATAAGAAGAGACTTGCTTGGGCTAAGTAACACGAGCAATGGGCATTAGACCGGTGGAAATCTGTCCTTTGGTCTGATGAGTCCAAATTTGAGATTTTTGGTTCCAAACGCTTCTTTGTGAGACGCAGAGTAGGTGAATGGATGATCTCTGCATGTGTAGTTCCCACCATGAATCATGGAGGAGGTGGTATGATTGTGTGGGGGTGCTTTGCTGGTGATACCATCTGTGATTTATTTAGAATTCAAGGCACACTTAACCAGCATGGCTACCACAGCATTCTGCAGTGATATGCCATCCCATGTGGTTTGCGCTTAGTGGGACTATGATTTGTTTTTCAACAGGACAATGACCCAACACACCTCCAGGCTGTGTAAGGACGATTTGACCAAGAAGGAGAGTGATGGAGTGCTACATCAGATGACCTGGCCTCCACAATCACCCGACCTCAACCCAATTGAGATGGTTTGGGATGAGTTGGACCGCAGAGTGAAGGAAAAGCAGCCAACAAGTGCCCAGCATATGTGGGAACTCCTTCAAGACTGTTGGAAAAGCATTCCAGGTGAAGCTGGTTGAGAGAATGCCAAGAGTGTGCAAAGCTGTCATCAAGGCAAAGGGTGGCTACTTTAAAGAATCTAAAATAAAAAATACAAAAATTATTTGTTAAACACTTTTTTGGTTACTACATGATTCCATATGTGTTATTTCATAGTTTTGATGTCTTCACTATTATTCTACAATGTAAAAAAGAGTAAAAGAAAAAGACAAACCCTTGAGTAGGTGTGGTTCTGGTACTGTATATAAATATACAGTATATGTAAAACAAATACTATATGTTAAATATATATGATAATATATAACACAAATATTTCTGTAATGACAGGCACTTTTCATGATCAAAGGGGTTGACCTTGTACACTGCCAATACCTATTAACATAATATGATACTCGTGTAGTCTGAACGTTGATGGGAGGCTGCTGGCACTACAACGCTTGTTTCCTTTTAGTGTGACCCACAGAAAACCATTGTAGGCTATATCCACTCACCATTCATCTGGCTTGAAGGACCTTTGGAGGCTAGTGTGAACATCCCTTAAACCCACAACTCACTCTGTACACTAACAGCTATTAAAAGTATGGGCGAATTAGTTCAATGTAAAAAAAGAAAGTGGAGATATTTTTATGACTTATTACGACTTCCATTGATGGAATATCTATACAGAAATATTATTTTATCATACAGATGAATAGAGTGATTGGTACACTGTCCATATCTCTAGGAAGTTTATGGAAGAGAATGATGATCGTATCAATATTGACCTAACGGAGCTGGTGCAAAGGCCTGCTTACAGTATATAGACACTGGCATGGAAAGCACCTCACAGGCTCACTGCCATTAGAACAGACTAGTGACGTATAGTCATTGTCCCCTGACTGGAATATTAGATATGTGTAAATTAGATATAGATGTAATAGAGGTCATAATAATAAAGCTGTACAAAAAAAAATAAAAAAATAAGGGAAACGATATTTATCAAAATCCAATTATGTGTATGTTTATGTTTGAAGGAGTTTGTAACTGTGTTCAATCACTTTGCCTCAGGAAAGCACACACAAAATGCACCGTGGCGAAACGAAAGGGGACGTCAATATGCATAGTAGTAAGGGCTTATTATTCCAATGTTGGTCAATCAAGAAAGCCATCTTGTTACTGTCCCATCCAGTCCTACATCTACTCTGGATTACATGGGCTTCAGACCACAGCATTTTGCCAGGGACAAATAAAACACTCATGTCTTTTTTTTACGTCAACCAAAAATGTTGCTTTTAAAGTAGCATAGCAAACTGTGACGATCTGCCCTTACCGTGGGTGGTTGTGGATGGCTATGCACAGTGAACAACTAAAAGTATTTATTACTATGGATGAAGAGAAAAGGGTGACAGGTTTAGGAAGGAAACGCTGAAACGAAGGAGAAAAAAAAGCTACAGGAAACTGTTTCACAACCATCAGGGAGCAGTCATCTTTTAAAATAGTGAAAAGTAACAAATGCATGAGCTAATGCAGCCTAACGCCCGACTCCCCAGCCTCAGGCCTCTCCTTTCACCTGGCAACCATATTCACTGTAAATACCAGTCAGGACCATAGACCACGCTGTACAACATGTAAATGTCATACTGAACACCATCACAGGCATGGGACGCCATAGTGTGCAGTGAAGCCACACAGGCCGACCTCGCCAAACTTGTGCTTTTGTGTAACAAAAAAAAGAAGAAAAAAAAAGAGCAGTTATTGCTTTTTTTAAAGCATTGTGTATGTGGCTGGCTCGTGCAGACTGTTTAAAATCAAAAAGTTGTATTCAGAAACATATTGGTCAGTGTAGAGTTTCTATACATGTTGTGTTTGTAAAATGAGAAGAAAAAAAAAACCTCAAAAGGGATATCCTGGCTTCCATGCACAACAATTTTTTGGGGGGGGTGTATAAAAAAATGTAATCTAATTGAAAAAAGCTACAGAAAATAAAAGGCAGAGTCCCTAAATGAATCAAATGTTACATTCACTGTTGTAAGTGCAATGAGCTATACTTCACGTATCCATTGTAAAACATTGTGTATGTTTCAGTGTATTCCTGTAAAACAATTGTATTAGACTTGGTGCATCATGTCATGTAATGTGATGAATGAAATAATGACCTTACAATACATTTCAATCAGGAAAAGAATAAAAGAGAACAAAAAAAGAACTACTGTTGTGTCTAGTAATCTGTCTAGAATTAGTTAGAAATACACTCAGGTCTCTGCTGCTTCTTCATATTCAAATTCAAGGTTATTATAATTGTGATTTTCTAATAGTTCTTATTTATATTCTTTTTTTTTAATTCTTTTTTACCAGAAATTCAGTTTAGTTTGTTTGTTTTCAGACTTGATTTGATAAAAACATTTCTATTTCATTTTTCTATTATTTAGTTTGTTTTATTGTTAGGGAAAGAAAGTAGATTTATGCATGGGAGGCGAGAAGACATTTATGTGTTGTAAGGCGTATGGCCGGGGTACTCAAATACTATTTCAGATGGTCCAGTCACACACACACATTTCCTAGGTAGCAAATGTCTAGACGGATATTGTCATTTATCAGTGGGCATACTACATGATAGAGGTATTTTAGTGGTTAAAATCTGGTCGGGACATTTTATAACCAGATTAAAACATATGTATCATGACGTCTTTTTGACGTTATTTTGGTTGATATGTTTTTTTTTGGTTGAAATCTGATTGAACTACTGACCAGTTATCAAAATTCTACTCACTGAATATAGATCTTCGTATATAAACATGGGCATAGTGTTTGTGGGCCAGGCACCCATTGCATATAAGACACTAGAGCATTACAATTATACATTTTTAGTAATGTTTTTTGCCAGCAGGGTCTGCATGATTCAGTTTAGCACACTTGGCAAACAACCGCTGGCCAGCGCACATCAAAGCGGGTTAGGGTCTCGAGGCATACCAAACCCAGTCAACACACTGGGCTCAGGCCTAATCTGAGACTCGGGATACTCGGCATGGACTCTGAGAACTTCATGCAGGCCAAGGCCTTCCCAAATCCGTCAGAATCACATTACTCTGGTATATTCCAGGTATATCAATGGTACCCGGGCCGAGTCCACTTCAGCTCATCCGGCCCGATTCATTTTTCAGGAGAAGGGCCATTTGAGTTTTTTTTATTTGGCAGGTGTTGAATTAGCAATTTAAAAAGAAATGTGATGTATTTAACCCCAAAGTCATGGAATTTGCTAGGTCATTAAAAGCTCAAATGTGTGACAGTCTCCTCAGTCCTATAGCTATCCGAGATTGTCCGTAATTTAGGACATCTCTGATAGCTATAAATACTTTTGATTTTACTACAGGCTTGGCCAGTGGTTTTTGTAGTTGCAGTCCACCCAAATAAAAAGTGCACATTCACTTCAGTAACATTTGTTCCAGGCTACCAGCAAGATAAACACGCACAATAATACAGGATACCCTTACAAAAATGCACTGCCGTTAAAAATGTTGTTTAATTAATGATGTCTGGTAGCTTGCTGTGTGTGTTGGCTTCTAAAGGTAATCTCTTGTCTGTGTTAACTAATTGCACTGTTTATTGTGCTGCACATTATCTTCTGTTCCACTGAACGCTGTTTTAAAGTTCCATTATGACTAACAAAATTTGTTTTCAGAATTTAACAAATAACACGTAGCCTACGTAAACACAGCAAAAAAAGAAACGCCCTCTCACTGTCAACTGCGTTTATTTTCAGCAAACTTAACGTGTAAATATTTCTATGAACATAAGATTCAACAACTAAGACATAAACTGAACAAGTTCCACAGACATGTGACTAACATAAATGGAATAATGTGTCCCTGAACAAAGGGGGGGGGGGGGGGGGGTCAAGATCAAAATTAACAGTCAGTATCTGGTGTGGCCACCAGCTGCATTAAGTACTGCAGTGCATCTCCTCCTCATGGACTGCACCAGATTTGCCAGTTCTTGCTGTGAGATGTTACCCCACTCTTCCACCAAGGCACCTGCAAGTTCCCGGACATTTCTGGGGGGAATGGCCCTAGCCCTCACCCGCTGATCCAACAGGTCCCAGACGTGCTCAATGGGATTGAGATCTGGGCTCTTCGCTGGCCATGGCAGAACACTGACATTCCTGTCTTGCAGGAAATCACGCACAGAACGAGCAGTATGGCTGGTAGCATTGTCATGCTGGAGGGTCATGTCAGGATGAGCCTGCAGAAAGGGTACCACATGAGGGAGGAAGATGTCTTCCCTGTAACACACAGCGTTGAGATTGCCTGCAATGACAACAAGCTCAGTCCGATGATGCTGTGACACACCGCCCAAGACCATGACGGACCCGCCACCTCCAAATCGATCCCGCTCCAGAGTACAGGCCTCAGTGTAACGCTCATTCCTTCAACTATAAACGCGAACCAGACCATCACCCCTGCTGAAACAAAACCGCGACTCGTCAGGGAAGAGCACTTTTTGCCACTCCTGTCCGGTCCAGCGACGGTGGGTTTGTGCCCCTAGTCGACGTTGTTGCCGTCTGGTGAGGACCTGCCTTACAACAGGCCTACAAGCCCTCAGTCCAGCCTCTCTCAGCCTATTGCGGACAGTCTGAGCACTGAAGGAGGGATTGTGCGTTCCTGGTGTAACTCAGGCAGTTGTTGTTGCCATCCTTTACCTGTCTGCAGGTGTGATGTTCGGATGTACTGATCCTGTGCAGGTGTTGTTACACATGGTCTGCCACTGCGAGGACGATCAGCTGTCCTGTCTCCCTGTAGCGCTGTCTTAGGTGTCTCACAGTACGGACATTGCAATTTATTGCCCTGGCAACATCTGCAGTCCTCATGCCTCCTTGCAGCATACCTAAGGCACATTCACGCAGATGAGCAGGGACCCTGGGCATCTTTCTTTTGGTGTTTTTCAGAGTCAGTAGACAGGCCTCTTTAGTGTCCTAAGTTTTCATAACTGTTACCTTAATTGCCTACCGTCTGTAAGCTGTTAGCGTCTTAACGAGCGTTCCACAGGTGCATGTTCATTAATTGTTTATGGTTCATTGAACAAGCATGGGAAACAGTGTTTAAACCCTTTACAATGAAGATCTGTGAAGTTATTTGGACTAACAAATTATCTTTGAAAGACAGGGTCCTGAAAAGGGGACCTTTTTTTCCTGAGTTTATTATATTTCAATATCATACTACAATTCACCAGGATTTACAAAACCCTATTTAATCACATTTATTTGCATAAATACATTTTAAAAAATAACTGAAAATATGACTATATTTTACCTTGAAGATTCTAAGCAATTAAAATAATGCATGCAGTATATTATTTTAATTTCAGTAGCTAAATAAGGAGGTAGATATATCAGTTCCAGCTAAAACTTGGATAGGAATCTGTGCCTGGAGCGCAGTAATAGAGATCTGTGTGCAGGCAGCCTGCTTGCTCAAGCGCATCGGTCAACATTCCATACAGCAGCTGGGAAGAGCGTTTTGTAAGTAAAGTGGAGGTTTGGTGTGGAAAACTTCGAAGAAAGATTTGCTTGCTAGCCAGTGGGTGCTCACTGGCCACGCGCACAGACCTTGATGCCGAGCTCCGGTGCCAGCTAGAGGAAGACATAATCAAGCCTATTGATGCGTAAATCAGGGGGCCTGCGTACCTGCATGGACCTTAGAGCAGCAAGCAAGGCAATCATCCCAGACAAATATCCCCTGCTCACTGCCCTCTTCTACAGCTCCAGTGTTCACCACAGGATCCGCAACCTCACTGCATTCATCACCCATTTAGGGGGCAACGCTTACAAGCGCATGGCGTTTGGATTAAGCTCTGCCCCCAGCTGCTTCCAAAATATCATGACGTCCATCTTTGCTGGGTCCCAGGAGGGGCCATCTACCTCAATGACTTTGTTGTTCAAGGCCTGGTACCCTGCGCTCAACTTTAGTCACTGTCACTAGCCGGCTACCACCCCCTTACTCTTAACATGCACCTAAGAGGCTGATGCCCTGTGTAAATAGTCATGGAACACTGGTCACTTTAATAATGTTTACATATCGTTTTACCCACTTCATATGTATATACTGTATTCTAGTCAAGGCCTATCCTATTTAACTATTGCTGTACACATACACCACATTTATATTTATACTCTGGACTATGACATTGCTCATCCTAAATTCAATTATTTTTACTTTTTAGATGTATTGTTGTGAATTGTTCGATATTGCTGCACTATTGGAGCTAGGAACACAAGCATTTTGCTAAAGCCACAATATGCGCTAAATACAGTGCATTCAGAAAGTATTCAGATACCTTCACTTTGTTACATTACAGCCTTATTCTAAAATGAATTAAATTGAAAAGGGGAGAAAAAAGACGATCTACACAATACCCCATAATGACAAAGCACAAAGAGGTTTTTAGATTTTTTTGCAAATGTATAAAAACCTGAAATATCATATTTACATAAGTATTCAGACACTTTACTCAGTACTTTGTTGAAGCACCTTTGGCAGTGATTACGGCCTCGAGTCTTCTTGGGTATGACGCTACAAGCTTGGCACACCTGCATTTGGGAGTTTCTCCCATTCTTCTCTGCAGATCCTCTCATGCTGTGTCAGGTTGGATGGGGAGCGTTGCTGCACAGCTATCTTCAGGTCTCTCCAGAGATGTTCGATTGGGTTCAAGTCCGGGTTCTGGCTGGGCCACTCAAGGACATTCAGAGACTTGTCCCGAAGCCACTCCTGCGTTGTCTTGGCTGTGTGCTTAGGGGTAGTTGTCCTCTTGGAAGGTGAACCTTCGCCCCAGTCTGTGATCCCGAGCGCTCTAGATCAGGTTTTCATCAAGGATCTCTCTGTACTTTGCTCTGTTCATCTTTCCCCTCGACCCTGACTAGTTTCCCAGTCCCTGCCGCTGAAAAACATCACCACAGCATGAACCTGTCACCACCATGCTTCAATGTATTGGCCAGGTGATGAGCAGTGCCTGGTTTCCTCCAGACATGACGCTTGGCATTCAGTCCAAAGAGTTCAATCTTGGTTTCATCAGACCAGAGTCCTTTTCGGTGCTTTTTGGCAAACTCCAAGTGGGCTGTCATGTGCCTTTTACTGAGGAGAGGCTTCTGTCTGGCCGCTTTACCATAAAGGACTGATTGGTGGAGTGCTGCAGAGATGGTTGTCCTTCTGGAAGGTTCTCCCATCTCCACAGAGGAACTCTGGAGCTCTGTCAGAGTGACCATCGGGTTCTTGGTCACCTCCCTGACCAAGGCCCTTCTCCCGATTGCTCAGTTTGGCCAGGCGGCCAGCTCTAGGAAGAATCTTGGTGGTTCCAAACTTCTTCCTTTTAAGAATGATGAAGGCCACTGTGTTCTTGGGGACCTTCAATTATGCAGAAATGTTTTGGTACCTTTCCCCAGATCTGTGCCTCGACACAATCGTGTCTCGGAGCTCTATGGATAATTCCTTGGATCTCAGCTTGGTTTTTGCTCTGACATGCACTGTCAACTGTGGGACTTCATATGTGGGGCGGCAGGTAGCCTAGTGGTTAGAGCGTTGGACTAGTAACCGAAAGGTTGCAAGATCGAATCCCTGAGCTGACAAGGTAAAAATCTGTCTTTCTGCCCCTGAACAAGGCAGTTAACCTACTGTTCCTAGGCTGTCATTGAAAATAAGAATTTGTTCTTAACTGAGTTTCCTAGTTAAATAAAGGTTAAATAAAACATAGACCTATGTGTGCCTTTCCAAATCATGTCCAATCAATTGAATTGACCTCAGGTGGGCTCTAATCAAGTTGTAGAAACATCGCAAAGAAGATCAATGTAAACAGGATGCACCTGAGCTCAATTTGGAGTCTCATTGCAAAGAGTCTGAACACCTTAAGGTTGTAACAAAATGTGGAAAAATTGAAGGGGTCTGAATACTTTCCAAATGCACTGTATGGGTACGCAAACATTAAGATTCGATTTGGAGCTATGTAGTAAAAATAATCCCATACGAGGCTCTGCCTTTTGTGACCGACCACTGCTAGTTTGGGGTTTACTGTCACCATTGTTCGCACTCTCCCTCGGAATTCTTCCCTGTTAGCTGGTGATAGTGATGCACAAGCTAAGCCAATTTGAAACATTGCTATCTACTGGCAGCATTTACCCAAGAGTTTCATTAGCTCAAAAACCTTCATTTACTTTAATAACCTTGGTCAAATGCACACACTGTCAGACTAAGTTGGTGGGATACGGTATAAGTGCTACTGTATGGAGTGAGGGGCAATATTTTTTAACATACTGTACAACCATTGTATTTATAGTCCATAAAAGTCATGCTGGCCATTCTTAGAAAACCTTTCACTTCCTCCATACTACTGGTATACCACAATGATCATGTTCAAATGGCAGAGGCATAGATAAACCTAATTTGAAGTGAAAAAAAAGGAAGAATTTGGCACGGGTCCTCAGATCCTCAAAAAGGTCTACAGCTGTACCATCGAGAGCATCCTGACTGGTTGCATCACTGACCGCAAGGCACTACAGAGGGTAGTGCGTACAGCCCAGTACATCACTGGGGCCAAGCTTCCTGACATCCAGCCACCCTAGTCATAGACTGTTCTCTCTGCTACCTCACAGCAAGTGGTAGCAGAGCGCCAAGTCTAGGTCCAAAAGGCTTCTTAACAGCTTCTACCCCCAAGCAATAAGACTGAACAGCTAATCAAATGGCTACCCAGACTATTTGCACTATCCACCCCATTTAAATGTTTTACTCAATTTGTATTCAGCTTATGTGACAAATAACATTTGATTTGAATTAAAATGAAAGATTCACCCATTTTGAATGTTATATCATATTTGTGCATATCTGAGCGATGTGCTGTCAGCCAAAAACATATGACCCTGGGAAAATCGATAGAACATTGCTCAGTGATGCACAAATTCGATATAACATTCAAAATGGATGAATCTTTCCTTTTGAGTTTCTTTACAGAAGTTCACTTAATATTCAATATTATTGTAAAATAAAAAGCACATAGTTAAACTATAATTAGGTTTTCATTAGATGTTACCCATAAAATAGCAAGCTCTCCAAAGTACAGAAATTACACAAATATTCCCATCTCAAAATAAAACCTCTGGAATAATGTTCTTACCAAAGGTTTATTTAAATACTATAAATAAAATAAAAATCAATTGCACAAAATATGATATTTGCTTGTGATTCCACTGTACTAAACACCTCTGAGACACAGGGGAAAAGATTTGAAAGTCAAGGATTTTCAACTTGCAGAGGATTTTCAAAATGGTCAAACGCAATTTACACAGCGTACAAAACATTAGGAACATCTAATTTTGAGTTGCACCCCCTTTTCGCCCTCAGAACAGCCTCAATTCATCAGGGCATGGCCTCTTCAAGGTGTTGAAAGCATTCCACATGGATGCTGGCCCATGTTGACTCCAATGCAGTTGTGTCAAGTTGGCTGGTGGACCATTCTTGATTGACATGGGAAACTGTTGCGCCTGCCACCATACCCCATTCAAAGGGAACTTAAAATCTGTCTTGCACACAAACAATTGTCTCAAGGCTTAAAATAATTATTTAACCCGTCTCCTCCACTTCATCTACAATGATTGAAGTGGATTTTAACAAGTGACATCAATAAGGGATAGACTGACCAGGAAAATCCAGGTGAAAGCTATGTCATGGAAAGACAGACAGACATTCCTAATGATTTGTACACTCAGTGTATAAGCTACTCTTACACAAATAAAACACCACACAAAGCAAGTTAAAATCTACTTTTTTTAATGTTGGTGCATTAGTCTTAAAGTTGCTAGCTAACAAATTAGAATTTGATGAAATGTGATGAAGTGTGTGGACACAACCAGAAGTAGTGATCAGTTTTACATACATTTCCTGTACACACGGTGAAAACGGACACTTCTGACCTAAACATTTCAAAGTGTTATTGACAATAATAAAGTACTGTATAGAGAGATGGGTTAGAAAAACAAATGCGTCAAAAAAAACTCTGATCTGATAAAACTAAAAACACCTTAAATATTAAATGAAATGCAGGTAAAAAAAAATAAAATAAAAAGGTTTGGAAAATTGGCTTACTTAAATTTAGGCACTAAGTATAACCACGGAAAAAATGTATCAATCAACCTAAGACACAACGCAAGGCTTCTTGGTTCGCCATATCTTTTTGCCACATTCCGTTGCCCATTTCTCAAACCACCAGCAATTCCACAAAGAAAAATACATTTGTTAAAGCAATAGACGTACATTTTGTGACGTGTCAGGCTAAATGAAAAAAAATAACAAAATAAGTAGCAAACTGGGGCAAGAGAGGCACAAATAGTCAAGATCAAATTGCTCTAAACTGTCAATTCATCTTTACACTCCTTAGAGACTTCTACCATGGTGATCCACAGACCAAATGGACACAATCACTTATGAGATGGGCTCATCTACAGTCAAGTAAGCTGCCAATACAGTCATCTAAATTTCGGTTTGCCTGCCGGTGACAAAACTAAAGTATTTATGTGTACTATTATACATGTAAAGGTATACAGAGACACTAAGCGCTATTGGTTGGTTGCATAGATTTCGGCTGTCGTTTCAAATACACAGTAACATGGTAAATCCAAACTAAATCCCCCTACATTTCAATATCGTATCACGTCAAGATATTGTTTGAACTCACAGGAAGAGCATTCCCAATGGTCAACATGACATGTTTTACTAGACAGACTTTGAAAGTCCTCCAGAGCAGAAACGCATTGGTTTACACTGATTCATGCATGCAGATCTAATCTACAAGGCTAAATGTTTACCACAGTACAATTAACTGCACATGAATCCACCCCCCCCCCCCCAAAATAAATATATACCCCTATCGTATATTGCATGAGTTTGTTTAAAAAAAGAGAAAAAAAAGAAATGTCACAGTCTCTTATAAATAAGAACTTAGACATAGTGGCTCATCATTGTGAAAGAGATTGGTGATGTGAGAGAGTGTGGTTTATGGCCACAAAGAGTTCCTAACACGAGGAAGGCAACAATATGCTTACAAGGGAAGCTGGTAATATTACACAATGACGTCTACTTCATATCGGCTATAATTCCATTCAATTCCAAATTCACTTTGAGCTGGTTGGACAGTATTATGACGATTAGCTAGCTATATTGATAAAAGTAGGTATTTACATACATGTATATCTTACATGAAAAAGGCTTTATCATGCTCTGGCGATAACTATTATTTAGTTCTTGAGGTAACAATTATCAATTCATTTATTCATAGCCAATGACTGCACAGCAAACCACCCTTGCCAGTTATACCTGTAGTTAAAAGGAACCATATGGCTTAAGATTCTGTACAAATCACTACAGTCATTCAATACACACAGAGCCACACACACAGAGCCACACACACTCTAGTGGAGGCTAGTGGGAGGAGCTATAGGACAACGGGCTCATTGTAATGTCTGGAATGGAGTCAAACGTGATTTCCATATGCTCGACGCGTTTGATACCGTTCCATTAATTCCATTCCAGCCATTACAATGAGCTCTTCCTCCTATAGCTCCTCCCACCAGCCTCCTCTGGTACCCATTATACTCGTCTTATAATCTTATTAACGCTCCTTGTTATTTTCTTACTCATTACGAGAACACTCTAAACGGACAGACTAGGTAAACAGCAGCAGCCAGGCCGAACGTAAGGTAGGCCCACCGCCACAGAGCCAGGGGTCGCTAACACTGTTAGCTAGCTAGCCAAAAGCCATGCAGAAGAGTAACAAAAGGAATATTTTGTGATGGGGGAATTACTAGCCGACTGCCTGAATCAGGGGCTGTATTCACAGACTGAGCAGTGGCCAATGTGGCTAGATGTGTGTGATTGGCCTATATGGTCATATGATCATTCTTCTTCTCTATACATACAGGTTACATTACAGTGATGAGAAGCTTGCCCTCTGGACGTATATAGGGGACAGCCAGACCTGGGCGGAATACTCCAGGTGTGCTTTGTTTAGCTTGTCAGGTGCAATGGAACAAATGGAATAATTCCAAAAGTGCAAACTCCACATGCCAAACAATTTAAATCAAGCTCAAGTATTTTGAATATTTGAAATAGGTATTCAACCCAGGTCTGATAGGGAGGGAGGGGTACCCACAATGCACTCCTGTTCAAGAACTAAACAGTCTCCTCCAGTCTCTGTTCGTCTGCTTCCGCCTGTGCTGCCACCAACATGTCCCAAAGAATCTCCAAACCAGTTATCAGTCAAAGGAGCATTCACATCCCTGATTTCACCGTTGACTGTTCCCTTTCATCACCGTCAGGAGACTGGGGAGGGGAGGGTTGTGCTAACACAGACGCATGTGTTGTACAAGGAGAGGCTATCGCCGCTTCAGAGTTCCAACGGGAGACCGTGTGGTGCTTAGAACAGGGGTGTACCAAGGGACTGGCGGGGCGGGGGGGCTTGAAGGGGTGGTTCAGTAGGTGTTCATAGAACCCCACCTGGATCAGTAGATATCAGGAAGGTCAGAGTATTTCCTATCAAAGTAGCCCCCTGTGTAGAGCCAGTCCTGAGAGGACGTGTAGGGGTTTGTACCTGACTGGAACCATCTGGAAGACACAATTATGGTTTACTTAAATAAATAAATAAATAAATAAATAAAATAAAATATACAAATATTTATCTTGAAATGCGAGGACACCCAAGTTCTCACCGAGTGGACCATTCCTCCTCGTCCTTGGAACGGTCTTTCCGCGCCGACCTCTGTTTCTCCTCCAGCCTCTCCTTCTCTCGACTGGCTTGATCTGCACAAACAAGAACATAGGATCTTCTATTACCTATTTGATACATGGCCCTCCTGACCACTGTATTATTCTGTAATTAAAAGCTGACAACCCTAACTTCAATAAACCAGCCTCTAATACCTCTCTAATACCCCCACCCACACACACACCAAGAAAAGAAAGGAATCTGAACACAAATAGGACATGTGAATGCACCACCCAAAGGGAACGCTAGAGGGCAGCATCGTCTAGCAAGTGTGAGGATGTAGCAGAAAGACTATTACCCATGTCTCCGTTCTCCATGGCTCTGATGTCGGGCCGCAGGCGGCAGTCTGTGGGGGCCAGGGTGGCCTGCATACCAGGCTCCAGCTCATTCAGCGACATGGCAAAGTTAGTGAAGTTATACATCTGGAAAAACAATATCCTACAGAATTAACACCATCAAAATCGATGCATGTATGTATGTATGTAAACTTAATAAGTAGGAGTGCTTCAGGTATTCCAGAACAACCACAGGTGCTCTTGGAGGGGAATAGTAATTGAAAAAGGCAAAATTATAACCACAAATGGGTACTGAGTACGAGTCCAGGCACTCGTGTGGGTTTGAAAATTAAAAAGCCTTTATTTATGGGCCAAGTCATTATTAAAATACACCAACGGGTATCGGCTTAGGCCTTCATCAGTGTGTGGAGGAAAAGCATTTAAATATCCTCGACACACCTGTGCCTAGGTGATCACAGGTAATTGATCTATTGGCCACTAGGGACCGGCATAAGAAACAGCACATCAAAACACATTGCATGATGGCAATTTGCATATACCTTAGAATATTATGAAGAGTGATCCGATGAATTGCAATTAATTGCAAAATCCCTCTTTGCCATGCAAATTAACTGAATCCCCAAAAAACATTTCCACTGCATTTCAGCCCTGCCACAAAAGGACCAGCTGACATCATGTCAGTGATTCTCTCATTAACACAGGTGTGAGTGTTGACGAGGACAAGGCAGGAGATCATTCTGTCATGCTAATTGAGTTCGAATAGCTTCAAAAGGAGGGTGGTGCTTGGAATCATTGTTCTTCCTCTGTCAATCATGGTTACCTGCAAGGAAACACGTGCCGTCATCATTGCTTAGCACACAAAGGGCTTCACAGGCACCCAAATCAACCATTTATCGGATCATCAAGAACTTCAAGGAGAGCGGTTCAATTGTTGTGTTGAAGGTTTCAAGAAAGTCCAGCAAGCACCAGGACCGTCTCCTAAAGTTGATTCAGCTGCGGGATCGGGGCACCACCAGTACAGAGCTTGCTCAGGAATGGCAGCAGGCAGGTGTGAGTGCATCTGCACGCACAGTGAGGCGAAGACATTTGGAGGATGGCCTGGTGTCAAGAAGGGCAGCAAAAAAGCCACTTCTCTCCAGGAAAAACATCAGGGACAGACTGATATTCTGCAAAAGTTACAGGGATTGGACTGCTGAGGACTGGGGTAAAGTCATTTTCTCTGATGAATCCCCTTTCCGATTGTTTGGGGCATCCGAAAAAAAGCTTGTCCGGAGAAGACAAGGTGAGCGCTACCATCAGTCCTGTGTCATACCAACAGTAAAGCATCCTGAGACCATTCATGTGTGGGGTTGCTTCTCAGCCAAGGGAGTGGGCTCACTCACAATTTTGCCTAAGAACACAGCCATGAATAAAGAATGGTACCAACACATCCTCAGAGAGCAACTTCTCCCAACCATCCAGGAACAGTTGTGACGAACAATGCCTTTTCCAGCATGATGCAGCACCTTGCCATAAGGCAAAAGTAATAACTAAGTGGCTCGGGGGAAACAAAACATCGATATTTTGGGTCGATGGCCAGGAAGCTCCCCAGACCTTAATCCCATTGAGAACTTGTGGTCATCCTCAAGAGGCGGGTGGACAAACAAAAACCCACAAATTCTGACAAACTCTAAGCATTGATTATGCAAGAATGGGCTGCCAGTCAGGATGTGGCCCAGAAGTTAATTGACAGCATGCCAGGGCGGATTGCAGAGATCTTGAAAAAGAAGGGTCAACACTGCAAATATTGACTCTTTGCATCAACTTCATGTAATTGTCAATAAAAGCCTTTGACACTTACGAAATGCTTGTAATTATACTTCAGTATTCCGTAGTAACATCTGACAAAAATATCTAAAGACACTGAAGCAGCAAACCTTGTGGAAATTAATATTTGTGTCATTCTCAAAACTTTTGGCCACGAGTGTACAATGCAATCAGGGAAAACCCAATTTACTGTAGGTAAATGGTAGAAAAAAATAGTGTGTATGATGTTGGGTATACGCTTAACTTGTGTGTATGAGCATGTGAATGTACACGTTTACACGCCGGCGTGTGTTACCTTAGCAGAGTGTTGGGGTCGTGACGATATCCTCCACAGCAGGGTGCTGCCAGGGATTACAGCTACCGTCTCCAGGACCTCAGGCATGTTGTCTGCATCGTCGCTGTCTACCCCCTCAGGCTCCTCCTGTGTACAGGTAAACACAGACCACACCGACGCGCGCAGACACACGTCTGATATAAATAGCCCTTTTAACAAAATCAAATGAAATGTGTATTTTTCCTCATGAATAAAGCAAAAAAAAATACATCAGAAATTACTTAAGCAAGGGATGTTTACTTCGTGTACCATGTCTACTACAAACAGAATACTGAAATGAACATACAGTTTTCACTGGTTTACTATATGGGTCTTTCTAGAAACTAGGGTACCAGCGAGGATTTTCTGCGGTGGACAACTTGTTTCCGCTGTTGATAAGTCATCGATAATAATCTGCCAATTTTGTTAATGTCAATACATTAAGATAAGGGGGGGGGGGACCCGGGTTCGATGCCAGACTGTCACAACCGGACGTGACCAGGAGTCTCCCATAGGGCGGCGCACAATTGGCCCAGCGTCAACCGGGTTAGGGTGAGTCAAGATCAGAATTGGATCGCAATTGGATATCACGAAATTGGGGAGAAAAAGGGGGTAAAAATAAATAAATAATCCTGGATCTTGTCGGTGGACAGTTTTTTTTGGCATCGAGATCTCACAAATGCCCGGGCTCCCGAGTGGCGCAGCGGTCTAAGGCACTGCATCTGAGTGCTAGAGGTCTCACCACAGACCCTGGTTCCGTTCCAGGCTGTATCAAAACCGGCCGTGATTGGGAGTGCCATAGGGTGGCGCACAATTGGCCCAGCGGCGTCCGGGTTTGGCCGGGATAGGCAGTCATTGTAAATAAGAATTTGTTCTCAACGGACTTGCCCAGATAAATAAAGGTTAAATATCATTTTTAAATGCACTGCGACTACGTAATATTTAGTGTCCTTATGTTACGGTGTGAAATCAGTGTTCATGGGCACACAAATCCAAATTAATGTCTGGGTTAGTAAAAATCAAATGCTTCTAACCGAAAGTCACCTTAAACTTAAAACCGATACGGTCATTAACGTGGTTCTTCAATAATTATGCAGAATACTTGTCAGTTGAGAAACAGCTACAGTGAGGGGAAAACGTGTTTGCAAAGAACGGCCAGAATATTTTGGCGTCCCTTTCATTACGTCGGTGAAGACAGTTGTGCCGTGATCCACGTTGGATCTAATATCCCTAGTAAATTGATGTTGATTATGTGTCGTCTGCTTGATTTACAGCAGGATCTTGTTCGATTTCACAGAGAAAGCATCAAGGTAATGACTGAATGTTTTCATACATTTCTGTGCCTCAGGTTTGACCGTTTACTGTGTGCAATTGTGTTGGATAGACTATTGCACAACACCCAACGCTATATTCCTTTCCATTATTCTGGATATTAGAATGACAAATTACATAGTAGCCAAGTGAGCTTAAGGTCAACATACAGCATTTAAAAACAGTCCGCAGTAATTAAATTAATTCAGGGCTTGTAAAAGTATATCTAGGCTAAATATAAGCCTTCCACAACCATAATACCCACTTATCAAAATAGTTTAACTTGCCTTTGTGCACTAATCATTGATATTGCTTTTTATGAAAATGCCATTTTTGTTACAAATTTAACCAGAACCATCCACATAGAATTTTCCATAATGACTGAATGCATTATGGAAAATTAACACAGGTCTCTCATGCACAAGCCAACTTACTAATGAGCCAGCTTAATCTTTATACTTCAAGTCTAGCAAGGGTTGCCATGTCTATAGTTTTCCTGCCAAATTGGTCTATTTTGAAAACAACGTTGCAGGTGAAAATGTATTGGTCTCGGGTTGCGTTGTTTTGGTCTACTTCTAAATTAAACCGCAGCTGCCATGGCATCTTTTATTTTTTAAATCTATTAATTTCACTGTGACCTGCTTCTGCTGGCTATCAGGCAGTTTCTGAGTGAGTGTGTGAGTGTTGGGAAGGAAGGGTGCATTGGCCTCTCTCTCTCTCTCCACTCAACCATTTGATCTGAATGAACTGTGCCTCGAGTGTGTCAACAGAATCAAGATTTTAATTATACTACATTAAAATTGTCAAACATGACTGCCAAATTTTGTTATGAAATAAAATTAGCCAAAAAGCAAACTTGGGGCTTTTTGATTTTCAGTTTTCATACTCCAGTTGAACATGTGTTTTATTATCATTATTTAACATTGCGTTTGAGGTGTAATGAAAAAAATATATCCTACATCTTAACCATTCACTATCAATCACTCCTACAGTTCAGATTAAATCACTTGGTGTGATGAACCAATAGTTTTCCTATTGGATAAACGCACCAACTCCTCTCTTGCTGCAAAAACATTTTTTGGGGGACTAGTTTTCAGGCCTAGTTTTGAGTGGTCATTGGGCTAGAAATTGTAGCTGACCATGGCAACCCTGAGACTAGCCAACTTCGATCTATATTAGCTAGCTAACAAGGTAGAACAGTTGAACTGCTATGAACATATCCTCCTGTCCTTCACCTGTGAACAGCATGCTAGCCTGTTCACTTTGTTTAGATGTTGAAATCAAGTCGTCTACCTACCTGGATAAGAATATGCTTATTTCTCAGAATGAGAACGAGTTGTCAATTCCTCATAAATGCTTTAAGCTCATTATACATTTAAAAAAACAGACTAAACAGCTAGCACATATCATTTTGTGGCTAAAATGCTGCTAGCCTTAGGTTACTTGGTACCGTAATGTTGTGCCAACAGAAACCGAGCGTTTTCCCAGAATCAATGTTCATTAATACTCCAGTTTAGTAGTCTGCTCAGTGCGTCATTTTGGGAGTCAAGACAAAGAGGGTGTTAGAAAGGTGAAGTTCTCCTCTGTAACAGTAAAATAATGTCTCAATGTGTTCCGGTGTCCATATGACCAATTCTGTTGGACCAAACCACAAGTTTGGTTTGGGGAATGCTTCTTATCAGAGAGCAAGAGGCGATCTCTGTTGTGGTGAGTGGCAGGGGCTTGTTGTGTGTCCTGGAAGGTGCACACTGCAAAGCACGGAAAGAGTGAGGGAGACGAGATCAAAAAGACATGAGAACAAGCGGACATAAACGCTCATAAAAACAAACCAAAAAAGTGGAGATACTTGCAATACAGGCATTTGGAAATCCGCGCAACTTTATACATTTGAGTTAACTCCATATGATGCCCAGCCCTATTCACGATATAATCTGGTGATAAAGCTATTAAAATGACACATTTTAAAGGATATATAGTCCCAGGCCTATGTTGTTGTTCGATGGAGTTACGGGCTAATTTGGCATCAATTCATTTTTATTTCTCCAAATACACGAGGAACTGCATAACAATCTTTTTTATTTTTGTCTCAAACCATTAAGTGTTGATCCAATATCACACATTGGCCCCATCATTTATAGAAAGACCCATATATAGAACATACATAGGGGCTACAGACTACCAACAGTGACCTACCGTAGACTACGTTTTTTTTTTACCTTGACATAACGTCATGGCATGCTGCCAGAATCATCAGGAAATCAAAATCAGAGGAGAGTTATCAAGAGAAGTAAATGTTGTATAGGCCTATTTACAATGTGTCAAACAATAAAACACAAGCTATGAAAGCAATGAGAGCCGCACACTCCATATCTATTACCTCCCAGTAATTTATTGGGTAAGAAACCACTAACGTTTCGCCACACAGACTATTAGGCTCAATCTGCTTTGAAAATAACTTGCAGGGAGGTGGACCACTGGGGGCGACCAAGCTATACTGTGTGCAAATAAAGCAAGCTCAGCGTTAGTATTCTGAAATTAATTCTCTGGATTCTGAGTTGTTGATGCGTGTACATGTATGCATGCATGTAGGCATGCGTGTAGGCATGCGTGTAGGCATGCGTGTAGGCATGCGTGTGTTTTTTCCACTGATTTCCAATTTTATTTTATTTTTTATGTTGACGATGACATGTATGACTTATCTTTCCTGATAAAATACATTTAAAAATACATATCATTTACTCCATGTTGTGTGACGTCCACTCACCGGACTCTTCTGTTTCTTAGAGTCTGCCTTCTTCTCAGCCTTCTTGTTGGACTCGTACGTCTGTGGGTCCATGCTCCACATACACTCAGTCCACTTCCCATAGATCACACAAAGCTTATTTTTGCTGCCAGGGACAGAGATGGGAGGAGACATCAGCAACCAAATACTGCTGTACTGGCAGAGAATGATACTGTGCTATCATTGTGTGTCCTGTACGGCTTAGTTGGTAGAGTATGGCACTTTCAACCCCAGGAATGTGGGTTGATTCCCAGGGCCACCCATTCGTAAAATATATATGCACGCATGACTAAGTCGCTTTGGAGTCTCCTAAATGGAAGATATTATTTATTATACCCACCAGGGCTGTGTTTAGCAGGGAGAAAACATTTAGAAACCTTACTGAACACGACCCAGGCAAAAGTGTCACCAAACACTTAAAACTGGACCAGTGAATTCAGGACCAGAGAAGTAAGCTGTAGTCGGTGTATCAGAATGATGCCAATACCTCCACATACCTCTTATCCTGAATGTAGCCCTCCACTCTGTGCAGCTCCTTCCCAAACATGCCACACGGCTTGAAGTTCAGCACACACTTATCTCCAGTACTGCTCAGGACAGAAAGGAACGAGAACAATGAGGGGGTAAGACAAACCATGCTATACCACTATGGCTCAACTACTGTCTTCACTCCATACACCACTATGGCTCAACTACTGTCTTCACTCCATACACCACTATGGCTCAACTACTGTCTTCACTCCATACACCACTATGGCTCAACTACTGTCTTCACTCCATACACCACTATGGCTCAACTACTGTCTTCACTCCATACACCACTATGGCTCAACTACTGTCTTCACTCCATACACCACTATGGCTCAACTACTGTCTGTACAAATACAAATTAAAGGGTGAATCCTAACTACCACTTAAGACGCATTTTTCAATTGGTTTCCCATTGGCTTCAATGCATGATTAAGTGAACATTTGACCTAAATGGAAGGTAAGATTGACCCCTAAGTCTGCTATGCTGAAAGTGGTGGATATATACACATCTGTATGCTTCCAAACCAGGAATTGAAGGTAAAATAAGATAAACTATAATATCCAGTCCTTTATTCACCTGTGGTTGAGGATTTCTACAGTGCCGTACTGCTCGATCCACAGTTTGCCCAGGATGACATTGTGTACACAGCAGAAAGGGTTGGTCCACGTATAGACCTCACCGTGCCTGAGGAGAGGAGGGGAGGAGAGGGGCAGCAAACACAGCCTCAGCGCAATGGGCTCACACACAACAAGAGACTTTGTAAAGAAAAATAGGATTATAGAAGCTGAAGCGGTACTGACTTCGACAAAGCACAGAGAAAACAACCAAACAAAACCCCCATGACCAGGTATAGATAAAAAAAACACCCACCCACGACTCACTTGAGGAGCTCTAGTGTGATGGTTCCCTTGGGCTCAGCCTCCACACTCTTGCCCCAGAACTTGAGTTTGGGGTAGATGGAGCCATGGAAGACAAAGTCCCCGACCAGGCTCTCAGCATGGAAGGCACTGACAGGGGGGTGGTGGCTGACCTGCTCCGAGATCAGCCTGTAGCCCTGGTCCTCTCTGGGGGGGGGGAGTAGGCAGGAGAGGAGAAAAGGAGACAAAGATTGTTATCATAGCCTACTGAAAATAAGGTCAGCAGACGAAAACAAGTGTTGTTAAATTCATGGTTGAAGGCAGGTAAAGATGTCCTATTAAAAAGGCCAATAAAGTGTGCAGTCTAGTCAGACAGGAACTGTCCAGAGCTACACAGCTTTTTACAACTTCTCTCTATGACTCTTTGTAAGGGAGCGTCGCAGTCTTGTCCCCTCACCGCGTTAGTTCATAGGTCTCTCCTAGCAGAGGGTTGAAGGGCTTTCCAGTCCTGTCCCACTGCGACGCCACGGCCGACACGGCAAAAGCAGCTACCGCCTGGGAAGAACGGAGGGGAGGAGTCGGCCACAGCATTCACTGGCTCACACAATCTAGTTGTGATCCAGCTACATATGCATGTACTGGGTTATCAGAAGCTTCATTTTCTGATACAGTGTGTGTGTTCAGTCTCTCACCTGCATGCGCTCTATGGAGTCGGACAGCGAGCAGGCTTTGTTGATGAGGTATGTGTGCTCCATGTACTCTGTGATCCGCTGGAGGAAGCTCAGGGGCTCGTTGAACACGATGGGCATGGTGATCTTGGACAGCTCCTGCACACACACACACAGAAAATGAGCAAGATTAGAACGCAAAATACTTTCACACAAGTGGGATGAAATCAAACTCACTGGCATAGTAGAGACCCAGAGAACGTCACGGTCTAAAAATACATGTGTGATCAAGAAGTGGTTCTTTAAATACGGTCTGTAGCCCTTACCAGTCCAATGCATTTCTTCAGAATGCCCCACACACTGAAGTTGTTCCTGGAGAACATTGGGGCAGGTAGCGTTGTCCTGAAAGATGTGAGGACAGAGACAACAGAGACAACAGACCCCAACCAAGGAGCATTAAAAGTCGTGCTATAAATTCTCAGACAACCCAAAGATTCCTTGATGCCCTTCCAGACTGCCTCTGCCTACCCAAGGACGTCAGAGGACAAAAATCAGTTAACCACCTAACCGAGGAACTCAATTTAACCTTGCGCAATACCCTAGATGCAGTTGCACCCCTAAAAACTAAAAACATCTGTCATAAGAAACTAGCTCCCTGGTATACAGAAAATACACGAGCTCTGAAGCAAGCTTCCAGAAAATTGGAACGGAAATGGCGCCACACCAAACTGGAAGTCTTCCGACTAGCTTGGAAAGACAGTACCGTGCAGTATCGAAGAGCCCTTACTGCTGCTCGATCATCCTATTTTTCCAACTTAATTGAGGAAAATAAGAACAATCCGAAATTTCTTTTTGATACTGTCGCAAAGCTAACTAAAAAGCAGCCTTCGCAAATGGAGGATGGCTTTCACTTCAGCAGTAATACATTTATGAACTTCTTTGAGGAAAAGATCATGATCATTAGAAAGCAAATTACAGACTCCTCTTTAAATCTGGGTATTCCTCCAAAGCTCCATTGTCCTGAGTCTGCACAACTCTGCCAGGACCTAGGATCAAGGGAGATACTAAAGTGTTTTAGTACTATATCTCTTGACGCAATGATGAAAATAATCATGGCCTCCAAACCCTCAAGCTGCATACTGGACCCTATTCCAACTAAACTACTGAAAGAGCTGCTTCCTGTGCTTGGCCCTCCTATGTTGAACATAATAAACGGCTCTCTATCCACCGGATGTGTACCAAGCTCACTAAAAGTGGCAGTAATAAAGCCTCTCTTGAAAAAGCCGAATCTTGATCCAGAAATTATAAAAAACTATCGGCCTATATCGAATCTTCCATTCCTCTCCAAAATTTTAGAAAAAGCTGTTGCACAGCAACTGACTGCCTTCCTGAAGACAAACAATGTATACGAAACGCTTCAGTCTGGTTTTAGACCCCATCATAGCACTGAGACTGCACTTGTGAAGGTGGTAAATGACCTTTTAATGACGTCAGACCGAGGCTCTGCATCTGTCCTCGTGCTCCTAGATCTTAGTGCCGCTTTTGATACCATCGATCACCACATTCTTTTGGAGAGATTGGAAACCCAAATTGGTCTACATGGACAAGTTCTGGCCTGGTTTAGATCTTATCTGTCGGAAAGATATCAGTTTGTCTCTGTGAATGGTTTGTCCTCTGACAAATCAATTGTAAATTTCGGTGTTCCTCAAGGTTCCGTTTTAGGACCACTATTGTTTTCACTATATATTTTACCTCTTGGGGATGTCATTCGAAAACATAATGTTAAATTTCACTGCTATGCAGACGACACACAGCTGTACATTTCAATGAAACATGGTGAAGCCCCAAAATTGCCCTCGCTAGAAGCCTGTGTTTCAGACATAAAGAAGTGGATGGCTGCAAACTTTCTACGTTTAAACTCGGACAAAACAGAGATGCTTGTTCTAGGTCCCAAGAAACAAAGAGATCTTCTGTTGAATCTGACAATTAATCTGGATGGTTGTACAGTCGTCTCAAATAAAACTGTGAAGGACCTCGGCGTTACTCTGGACCCTGATCTCTCTTTTGAAGAACATATCAAGACTGTTTCAAGGACAGCTTTTTTCCATCTACGTAACATTGCAAAAATCAGAAATTTTCTGTCCAAAAATGACGCAGAAAAATTAATCCATGCTTTTGTTACTTCTAGGCTGGACTACTGCAATGCTCTACTTTCCGGCTACCCGGATAAAGCACTAAATAAACTTCAGTTAGTGCTAAATACGGCTGCTAGAATCCTGACTAGAACCAAAAAATTTGATCATATTACTCCAGTGCTAGCCTCCCTACACTGGCTTCCTGTTAAGGCAAGGGCTGATTTCAAGGTTTTACTGCTAACCTACAAAGCATTACATGGGCTTGCTCCTACCTATCTTTCCGATTTGGTCCTGCCGTACATACCTACACGTACGCTACGGTCACAAGACGCAGGCCTCCTAATTGTCCCTAGAATTTCTAAGCAAACGGCTGGAGGTAGGGCTTTCTCCTATAGAGCTCCATTTTTATGGAATGGTCTGCCTACCAATGTGAGAGACGCAGACTCAGTCTCAACCTTTAAGTCTTTACTGAAGACTTATCTCTTCAGTAGGTCCTATGATTAAGTATAGTCTGGCCCAGGAGTGTGAAGGTGAACGGAAAGGCTGGAGCAACGAACCGCCCTTGCTGTCTCTGCCTTGCCGGTTCCCCTCTTTCCACTGGGATTCTCTGCCTCTAACCCTTTTACAGAGGCTGAGTCACTGGCCTACTGGTGTTCTTCCATGCCGTCCATGGGAGGGGTGCGTCACTTGAGTGGGTTGAGTCACTGACGTGGTCTTCCTGTCTGGGTTGGCGCCCCCCCCCCCCCCCCCCCCTTGGGTTGTGCCATGGCGGAGATCGTTGTGGGCTATACTCGGCCTTGTCTTAGGACGGTAAGTTGGTGGTTGGAGACATCCCTCTAGTGGTGTGGGGGCTGTGCTTTGGCAAAGTGGGTGGGGTTATATCCTGCCTGTTTGGCCCTGTCCGGGGGTATCATCGGATGGGGCCACAGTGTCTTCTGATCCCTCCTGTCTCAGCCTCCAGTATTTATGCTGCAGTAGTTTATGTGTCGGGGGGCTAGGGTCAGTCTGTTACATCTGGAGTATTTCTCTTGTCTTATCCGGTGTCCTGTGTGTATTTAAATATGCTCTCTCTAATTCTCTCTTTCTCTCTTTCTGTCTTTCTCTCGGAGGACCTGAGCCCTAGGACCATGCCTCAGGACTACCTGGTATGATGACTCCTTGCTGTCCCCAGTCCACCTGGCCGTGCTGCTGCTCCAGTTTCAACTGTTCTGCCTGCGGCTATGGAACCCTGACCTGTTCACCGGACGTGCTTGTTGCACCCTCGACAACTACTATGATTATTATTATTTGACCATGCTGGTCATTTATGAACATTTTAACATTTTGACCATGTTCTGTTTTAATATCCACCCTGCACAGCCAGAAGAGGACTGGCCACCCCTCATAGCCTGGTTCCTCTCTAGGTTTCTTCCTAGGTTTTTGGCCATTCTAGGGAGTTTTTCCTAGGGAGTTTTTCCTAGCCACCGTGCTTCTTTCACATGCTTTGCTTGCTGTTTGGGGTTTTAGGCTGGGTTTCTGTACAGCACTTTGAGAATATCAGCTGATGTACGAAGGGCTATATAAAAATAAATTTGATTTGATTTGATTTGATTAAGTGTCTAGCAGAGAATCAGAGGGAAGGGGAGTATCCCTATGATGACTATCAGTAATACAGTATGCAATGGTAGAGGCTGACCTGTTGGGTGTCGTCATACTGACTGACTGGGTTAGAGTTAACAGGAGCATGAGAACTGGCCAGTCTTCTACCAGGTTTAGAGCTATTAACAATGTGGAAGGGGTGAGAGTGAGAGAGAGACTAAGATAAAGAAAGAGAGTGCGAAAGTGACAGAAAGCAAGAGAGTGACGACAGAGAGAAAGAAACAGAGAGAAGACTCGGAGGAGAGGACACAGCAGGAATCGGAGCGTACCTGCGCTTCCTGATTCCGTTCTCCGGTGACGTGGAGCCATTGCTCCTCTGGGCGTCGTCGTACACCCCCGCGTCTTTAAAACTGGCCTCCGACGCGCCTTCATACGACTCATCAGAGTCCAAGCCTAACACACATTAAAGGGTTGGCCACAAATTAGGGAAAGGCTATAACAGCGCACAACTCACCTTGCCTGACAAGGTTACCTAATATAGAATGGCTTAATATGCCCGTATAATCATAAAGTAAACAGTCTTGCAATTAGGCTACAGGTCAAAGCAATGACTACATGAGGGGGAGCCGCAGAACTGATTGCAATATGGACGTGATACACATTGTGACATGACAGCCACTGTCTGACGCTGAACTAAGCAACGTAGGCGTGGAAAAGAGAAAAGGTGTGGTGCCCCGTTAACATTTTAAAATAAATAATTGGGCCCCCCCCCCCCCCCCGAGTCAACCGGAACACCTCTAGCCATGTGATCTGGGATTGATAAGCGTGCTTCTACACCTGCGTTGCTCGCTGTTTGGGGTTTTAGGCTGGGTTTCTGTTCAGCACTTTTTGATATCAGCTGACGTAAGAAGGGCCATATAAGTAAATTTGATAAGAGGATGAGACGGACAGGAACAATAACGTGACGACACAGCGTGCACTCTGCAGTTCACCCCACACGTCGTTTCCATCCCCTCTCACATGCACAACCGCACAAACATCCCCGCTATTGCTGATGGCAAAGCCAAAATCACGGACGCTGAATAGACCGCTGCGTTATTGAAGCTGTCAGTTAAGCTGCTCAGGTTACAGCATATAGTGTGGCACTGGGCCACAGTGTGAAGTGCAGTACAAAGACACCTCTAACTCCTGAGTCCTGACCATGACATTTGTCAGAGAAACATTCCAAAACAGAGACAAAAAATAAATAAATGGGGTCATGTTCATTAGGTATAAAACGGGATAAAAATGTATTTGAGAACGTTGCTAAAACAAAGTAACTTCTCCCGTTTCAGAACTTCCACTTTGAACAGGAAACTGATAAGAGTGATAAAAAAAAAACTGCTGAGTCACACTGTCAATGTTCTCTCCCTCTGTGTGCGTGTTCCCCTACAGGTATGTGGTTACCTCTGAAGGTCTGGTAGGCCATTCTATTACGTACGCCCCTCCCCCTGTGCGGACAGGGACACCCACCTGTTACGGCGTCGTAGAATTCATCATCGTTGTTCATTGTAGAGGGACAAAGCCGGACCTCCAGGTGCTAGTGGAGAGGGAGGTGAGCCTCTAGAACATGGTCCCTATAGCAGGCCTCACTGGTCACTGGCACGGCAACTTCCTCCTCCGCAACCACGTCGGGACAGGCAGCAGCTCACACAGCAAACCTGCTGGACACATACTATAAACAGTTCAGGATTGTATTCATTAGCGCACGCCGTAGCAAAATGATTTGCAACAGAAGAAAAACAAAATAATTCTGGTAGCCCCTCCATGCTTTAGTCATTTTTTTCCCTGTTTGGTGCCTAATGAATAGGATCCAGACCATGACAGGCCACCACTAATGTCTGCACATCAACAATAGTAACACAACAAGGCAATCTGTTCATCAAACTCCCATTCATTTCATATCAACACACTCATTCACTCCACCAGTAAATAAAGTATTCTCCTTGGTGTCCCTCTAGTCTAGTAGTTGTGGTTTCTGGTTAGGAGTGGATCCAGTGAGAGGTTGCCTGCACAGACCAATGAGCCTAAATAAACAGTGCTCCTATTACATAAACAAACGCAGGAGCAAAAATGCTTCCATTTCCTGAGGCTCTTCTTTGCTAGTCTCCGTCCATCTGGTGTTAGCCTGAACTCTCTCTCTCGCCCGCTCTCTCTGGGTTAGCCTTACCTGCTGTTCTGCTGTCTGTCTCCTAGCCTCTGGTCTGGGAGGTTTTTCTGGGTGGTGATCTGAGTGTAGAAGGACTAGGGTGGGTGACTGACTGTTCTCAGGGAATGCCTCAAAAACACACTCACTGGTGAATTTTGGACTGTACCACGATCGGCAAGCGAGGAGGAGCCGTGTTGGTGTAGGCCCTGTTATCATTAGCATCAGTGGTAGACACGAGGACTGCACACACAGACAGGGCCATTCTCGTCGCCTCTTCAGAAAGTTGCAGGAAACACGAATCACTGACGCATTCTGTTGATGTCTTGTGATAAACTTCAGCAAATAAATGACATTTTCAATACATTTAGTTGATTCCCGACTAAGGTCAATAGATTTTGGAATATTGTTGAATTCCGTTTGAATGCCTGGATTCCGCGAGGGCCCTAATTAATCATAGTTGGACAAGAATGAGGCGCTGCACTACCTATTGTTCCTGCAGTGATGATTCACCATCTTCATTGAATGTTTTATCTGCAGATAATCGCCAGAAAGACTAGGCCTACCAGTAGCATATGCTAATTATGGAGCCAAATGAACAGCGCTCCATCGGTAGTCTACACTGACCGATGAGAGTCGCTCACTTTAGCGACACTATCTGGCAAGCCCCGACATCCTAGGAAAGGAAACCTAGGAAATCCTTTGGTTTACTTGTCCCAATGCGATACCATGGATTTAAGTAAAACATTCTAAAAACATAATTCCACTTTGACATTATGGGGTGTTGTGTGTAGGCCAGTGACAAAAACCTCAAATGTAATCAATTTTGAATTCAGGCTGTAACACAAAATGTGGAATCAGTCAAGGGGTATGAATACTTTCTGAAGGCAGTGTATAACCACGTTGCAAGATTTATGAAATGGCAAAGTGATAAAGCGGATCGACTTTATTCAGACAGTTCGACAACTTTTAAAAACTAGTCCTCACTTGCTGTTCAGTTGTCAATCAAAAGCACAGTAAATAGCCTACAATTCGCCACGACTCCACATGGCTGGCTAAAGTGAACCACAAAAGAAAATAAATGAGCCAGAAAACAATAATTAGCCTAATTAGTCATTGATTTTGACTTATCGTTCCCACTTACATTACACCGGAAGTGTAAATTCACGAGGATCATGCTCTCCTCCTCCGTGTAAAGAAATTTGACTGCAACCATCCACAGCGCACACAAATTGTACCGGGAGGCGGGACAGACAGCAGACCGTTTCCCTGTCATCGCTGGCTTTGTGACTGACAGGCCCCTACCCTATCAACAGATTGCTAGACGATGCATATTGAATCATTCTAGCGGGAGAGGGCTTGACGGACTGGCGAATTAAAACGTTTAAAACAAAAAGTAGCCTAGTTAATATGAAGTGGAAAAAGTAGCCGGCTGAAAATTAGTCTGGACCCGGCTGACTAGCCGACGGCCGTCGCTGAATGGAAAATAAAGCAAGATGGCGGCAAAGGCATTCTAAGTGATTTTAATGGGCTTTCTCTATTCTGATTTGCTTTATACAAAACCAAACTAGGACAAAACTGACAGTGAAGAAGCACTGTATTAACATAAATCGTTATCTATACGGTATTGTACAACTCTATACCGGTATACCTTAAAATACAAAATATTTGAAGGCCTACCTCCCCACACTGTTGTATGATGCACACAAACACAGAGTAGAGGTCAACCGATTAATCGAAACTGCCGATTAATTGGGGCCGATTTCACTGTTTCATAACAAATCGGTAATCGGCATTTTTGGACACCGATTATGGCCGATTACATTGCACTCCACGAGGAGACTGCGTGGCAGGCTGACTACCTTTTATGCGAGTGCAGCAAGGAGCCAAGGTAAGGTACTAGCTAGCATTAAACTTATAAAAAACAATCAATCAAACATAATCACTAGTTAAACTAGTAATATCATCAACCATGTGTAGTTATCTAGCTTGTCCTGCGTTGCATATAATCGATGCGGTGCCTGTTAATTTATCATTGAATCACAGCCTACTTTCCCAAACGGTTGCCGATTTCAGGCTTTCATAACAATCGGTAAATCGGTATTTTTGGCCACCGATTTGCAGATTTTTATTTTTTTTGTAAAAAAAAATTAAACCTTTATTTAACTAGGCAAGTCAGTTAAAGAACACGTTCTTATTTTCAATGACGGCCTAGGAACGGTGGGTTAACTGCCTTGTTCAGGGGCAGAACGACAGATTTTTACCTTCTCAGCTTGGGGATGCAACCTTACGTTAACTAGCCCAACGCTCAAACCACCTGCTTTATGTTGCCAAGGTAAGTTGCTAGCTAGCATTAAACTTATCTTATAAAAAAACAATCATAAACACTAGTTAACTACACATGGTTGATGATATTACTAGTTTATCTATCCTGTCCTGCTTTGCATATAATCGATGTGGTGCGCATTCGCGAAAAAGGACCGTCTTTGCTCCGACGTGTACCTAACCATAAACATCAATGTCTTTCTTAAAATCAATACACAAATATATATTTATAAACCTGCATATTTAGTTAATATTGCCTGCTAACATGAATTTCTTTTAACTGGGGAAAATGTGTCACTTCTCTTGCAAACAGAGTCAGGGTATATGCAGCAGTTTGGGCCGCCTGGCTTGTTGCGAACTGTGAAGACTATTTCTTCCTAACAAAGACAGCAGACTTCACCAAACGGGGATGATTTAACAAAAGCACATTTGCGAAAAAAAAGCACAATCGTTGCACGACTGTACCTAAACATCAATGCCTTTCTTAAAATCAATACACAGAAGTATATATTTTTAAACCTGCATATTTAGCTAAAAGAAATCCAGGTTAGCAGGCAATATTAACCAGGTGAAATTGTGTCAGTTCTCTTGCGTTCGTTGCACGCAGAATCAGGGTATACAGAATCTGGCTCGTTGCGAACTAATTTGCCAGAATTTTATGGAACTATGAAATAACATTGTAGGTTGTGCAATGTAACAGGAATATTTAGACTTATGGATGCCACCCGTTAGATAAAATACGGAACGGTTCCGTATGTCACTGAAAGAATGTTTTCGAGATGATGGGTCATTAATATGGTCAAATTTGGAAACTAAGGTTTATTATATTATAGTTAAGTCTATGATTTGATATTTCATAGAGCAGTCTGACTGAGCGGTGGTAGGCAGCAGCAGGCTCGTAATATTCAAAGGTATATGGTTTAGAGAGAAATAGTCGACGCGTCATAATTCCTGTAATAACTTGCGGCTGAACTTGAAAGGGGTTCCTTCGTTATTTTACCGTTCATGTCTTCCATAGAGAATGTCTTGATCTACTTCAAATAAGGTCTGTGTTTTGTGCTTAAACCGCCTCAGCGTTTTGATACCCGTGTAAATCTCACTAGGTAACGTTTGTCAACATATTTTCATAAATCCTCTACAACAAAAATTATCTTTGCTTATATTGATCAGAGTTATATCCTATGGATATCTACACAGTTATAAAATTGGCAAGGTGGTGTAAGCCTAAACCAAACACAGACCTTATTTTAAGTTAATCTAAAAATATCCTATGGAATAAATGAAGGAACCGCTTTTCAGATTTTGCTAGAAGGTGTCATGGGAATTATGACTCGCAATTTGGTAGTCAATTCTTACCATGCCCATTATTAAAATAGGATTTCCTGCATATAGAAATTACAGTTTTTGTTTTCAGCATTCATCACAGGTAACTTAAACTCTATTATTCAAACAGTTGAGAGTATTTGTCTCCTAAGCAGACTCTTCAGTATTGTTGTCACTTCAGAGCTATGTATGTATGTATGTATGTATGTATGTATGTATGTATACACACATAAAAAAAAATCATAATAATAATCGGCTGATTAATCGGTGGCGGGGTTTTTGGTCCTCCAATAATCGGTGTTGAAAAATCATAATCGTTCGACCTCTAGTCACTTCTCTTGCGTTCTGTGCAACAGAGTCAGGGTATATGCAGCAGTTTGGGCCCCTGGCTTGTTGCGAACTGTGTAAAGACCATTTCTTCCTAACAAAGACAGCCAACTTCCCCAAACGGGGGATGATTTAACAAAAGCGCATTTGCGAAAAAAAAAAGCACAATCGTTGCACAAATGTACCTAACCATAAACATCAATGCCTTTCTTAAAATTAATACACAGAAGTATATTTTTTTAAACCTGTATATTTAGTTAAAAGAAATTCATGTTAGCAGGCAATATTATCTAGGGAAATTGTGTCACTTCTCTTGCGTTCATTGCACGCAGAGTCAGGGTATATACAACAGTTTGGGCCGCCTGGCTCGTTGCGAACTAATTTGCCAAAATGTTACATAATTATGACATAACATTGAAGGTTGGGCAATGTAACAGGAATATTTAGACTTAGGGATGCCACCCGTTAGATAAAATACGGAACGGTTCCGTATTTCACTGAAAGAATAAACGTTTCGTTTTCAAAATGATAGTTTCCGGATTTGACCATATTAATGACCTAAGGCTCGTATTTCTGTGTGTTATTATATTATAATTAAGTCTGATTTGATAGAGCAGTCTGACTGAGCGGTGGTAGGCAGCAGCAGGCTGGTACGCATTCATTCAAACAGCACTTTCCTGTGTTTGCCAGCAGCTCTTCAAGCCTATCAACTCCCGAGATTAGGCTGGCAATGCTAAAGTACCTATTAGAACATTAAATAGTCAAATGTATATGAAATGCAAATGGTATAGAGAGAAATAGTCCTATAATAACTACAACCTAAAACTTCTTACCTGGGAATATTGAAGACTCATGTTAAAAGGAACCACCAGCTTTCATATGTTCTCATGTTCTGAGCAAAGAACTTAAACATTATCTTTCTTACATGGCACATATTGCACTTTTACTTTCTTCTCCAACACTTTGTTTTTGCATTATTTAAACCAAATTGAACATGTTACATTATTTATTTGAGACTAAATTGATTTTATTGATGTATTATATTAAGTTAAAATAAAAGTGTTCATTGTTCATTCAGTATTGTTCATTCAGTATTGTTGCAATTGTCATTATTACAAATATATAAAATCCAGCCGATTAATCGGTATCGGCGTTGAAAAATCATAAAAATCAGTCGACCTCTAATACAGAGCACCGGATTCCAAAAGATCACAGCTGAACTATAACTGAAACTCCTTCGTATCCTTCACCTGTTCTTACCTGAACAGCACTCTCGCCTTCAGCCTCTCATTTTCACAGAAATATAGCAAATGACAGGGTTACACCCGCACGAGAGAAACTAGCATCTAAAGTAAGGGGAGTGTTGCATCCCAAAACGTCACGTAGATTCACAATAAGTGTTATCGACTAGGCTTGCGCCATATCGTCCTTCTCTCATCCCAGGATTTACAGTATTAATGGCATAGCACACAAAGGGGGCGCTAAAAACGCAAGAAACACCCATTGGGCCTCAATTACCAGAATGCTACCAAAATTAGCACAAATAGTGAAATCACATACACTTGCAGCTAAATGCTAACGAGCAAAAAAACAAAACAAAAATTCCAAAGACAGGCAAATCCAGCTCATTAAGTTACACAAGCATAGCAAGTAGCTACCGAAAGAGAGAAATTGTGCAAATGAACAAAGTTGTGATGCTGCTCTTCCTTCAGAAAAGCATGCATGTGTACGAGGAGCAGATGGGAGAAGAACGGAGGAGAAAACAAAAAAGCTAGTAGGAAGCACATGGAAGAAATGGCAGCTGTACAGATAACTCATCCAAAGCTTTTTGACTTCTATCAGAAAGCCATAAGATATCTGATGGCAAATATTAAGCAGTGAATTGCATACAATGTAACTTCGTCACCTCGTGCTCTGCACAACGGAGACTCGCCAATAGATATAGAACACTAAGGACTCACCAGCTCCGGTCGTCTCCCGTTGAGCTATTTACAAAACACACGTGACTGGCTCGACTGTTCTGCTTTCTCTCTTAATGTATTGCACAAGTTGACTGCAGGTAATAGCTTAAAAAAAAGTAGCTACAAAAACATTTTCAATTTGTTGACGGTGTTGAAAAACCAACCGCGTGGCTTTTTCCAAATACCCCCGGTATACCGCCCAAGCCTATAATCTACAACATTTTTCTTTGCATGAATGCTACGGTATGTAACCTATTCTCCATGTGATCTGTGGAATGCTCTGAGAGCACCAATTGTCTGCTCCAACAGGCCAAAGGGCCCTAGGACTTTAGCTTGGAGGACACTTTGATCTCAGATGGTTTGCATGGCTTACAGATTCAGGCCTTTGTGCTGTAACAGGATAGGCAGCACATTTGCTTTCAGTCCTAAAAAGTGTTGCAGTCACCTCACCTCAGACAATCATGTGTCAAATTGAATGTATGGTTTTGCCCATCTATGCTTGATCTAAGGGGTGAGGGCTAAAGACGGCAGACAGTGACCAATGATTGGGTAAAATGCCTGAGGAGTAACCGATCTCCCACTGCTAAACCCATCCTTGACCCTTGGAAGTTGGGCCCGGAATTCTGTAGTTGACCCTCAGGTTGGATCCCAGGTTGGTTCCCGCTCGGTGACCACCGACCTCGGGTCTGTGTGAAAATATGTGAAATACCGACCGGATCCGACATATTTAAAGAGTTTCGTTCCTAAACAACAAATTCAAAATTTCACACATTTAATTATCTTAAAACGATTGTCAGGGGGGTCCCCTTTCATCAAACCAAATGTGTCAAAATATAATTTGACAAACTGGCATATTTGCTTTCTGAAAACGAGCCACTGCAATCTGCACATATTGAGGGGTGATAAAGGCTACTTGTTGTGGGAGAGGAGCTGCTCTTTCAAGACCTGAGCAATTTATTTAATTTGTTTTATTTATTCAATTTGCTAGTTTATTCCATTTATTAGTTTGGGTTATTTTCTTTCAAATAAAAGTTTGTTAACTAATGTTGAATGACTCAAGTCAAGTGTGTTAGGACTAGCCTATTTGTCAGCATAAAGCTATAATGCAGTTAGACACATTCTTTCTGAACAAAAGACATTCTTTCTGAACAAACATTCTTGACCAAGTTAATCTTCCTGTGTGTGTGTGTGTGTGTGTGTGTGTGTGTGTGTGTGTGTGTGTGTGTGACTGATTCCTATTCTACAAAAATATATTGTAGCCTAGTGTTAAAAGGCTGCCGATCATGACCACTGCCAACTAGTGGTCACGATACCAGAACTAACTTCGATACCAGGTTAAGTATCATGATACTCTATACCATCACGATACCACAGCAAAAAAAAGAACGGCACTTGATCCAAAGAGATCTTTTGAGTTCAACAGCATTACATTTGAAATTTGTCAATTTTTCAGAGACAGACATGTAAAGGAAAGGGGATATCTAGTCAGTTGTACAACTGCATGCATCGAGTTAGTGAGATTGTTTTGGCTGATTTCATGGGCATACTGATGAAAAACAATCACTTCTCTTTCCATTTGGGGCTTATTTTATTGTACTTATCAACATTTGCATAGAATAAGCAACCTCTTTCATAAAAGTCTCTCTCTTTAGGACCTAATGACATCATTTACACAGACAGTGAGAGACAGGATAAACGTGACTAGGCTGAGGGAGACGAAGTGAATGCATAGCGGTTTTGCCAATGACTAAGGTTTTTGGTGACAATCAGCTTTGAAGTCAGCATATTTTGCATACTATCAAAGTACCAGTGTAGTGAATTGATAGCTTCAGCTGGAAGGTAACAAGGAAAGCTAGCCTACAAAGCTGGAAGCTACTAGTATCTTCTTGCATTGGTAAAGTGTTCTAGCCTGTAATTAAGCAATAAGGCACAAGATGATGTAGTCCGGACAAAAACCTGGTTAATTATTTTGGTCAAGTTGCTACAGACGCGACCCAGTTAATTCTTCTTGCATATTTGTTAAAATGGTTGCATATAGGCTGGATAATGTGGAAATTTTGCAGAGACAATTCAGTTCCGATCTCAATTTCAAATCCTGAGAAGATCTCTACGAACAGGCTAATAAGAAACTAGCAACCCAACATACTGACAGGCTACAGCTGTAGACAGTAAAAATCAGTGGTGGAAAAAGTACCCAATTGTCATACTTGAGTAAAAGTAAAAGATACCTTAATAGAAAATGACTGAAGTAAAAGTGAAAGTTACCCAGTAAAATCCTACTTGAGTAAAAGTCAAAAAGTATTTGGTTTTCAATATACTTAAGTATCAAAAGTAAATGTAATTGATAAAATATACTTAAGTATGAAAAGTATTAATATTTTCAAATTCCTTATATTAAGCAAACCAGATGGCACCATTTTCTTTACGGATAGCCAGGGGCACGCTCGAACACATAGACATCATTTACAAATAAAGCATGTGATAGGTGAGTCCGCCAGATCAGAGGCAGTACGGATGAGCAGGGATGTTGTCTTGATAAGCGTGTGAATTGGACCATTTTCCTGTCCCGCTCAGCATTCAAAATGTAACGAGTACTTTTGGGTGTCAGGGAAAAAGTAAAAAGTACATAATTTTGTTTAGGAATTGTAGTGTCAAAATAAAAATCGTAAAGTACAGATACCCCCCCCCAAAAAAACTTTTGTACTTTCAAGTATTTTTACTTAAGTACTCTTGAGGATACCGTAGGATAGGGGGCGCCACAGCGCATTTTGAAAAAAAATCGTTCCCATTTTCAACGGCCTACTAATCAAACTCAGAAGATAGGGCATGCATATACTTATTATATATGGATAGAAAACTCTAAAGTTTCTAAAACTGTTTGAATGGTGTCTGTGAGTATAACAGAACTCAAATGGCAGTCAAAACCCCGAGACCGATTGAAACAGGAAGTGGAATTCTGAATTGTGGACTTGACTTCTCATCTTTCCTTATTAATCACACCGTTAACCATGGTTCAGTGAGCACTTCCTATTGCTTCCACTAGATGTCGCCAGTCCTTTCACAGTGGTTTGAGCCTTATAGAGTCAAAACTCAGTGAATGACACGAGTTTGAAATTGGTCACAGGGGATGGGCCATCACCATTATGACGCCGGCGGCCATGTCTGCCCCCACCTTTGGATACGGTTTTAAAGGCCATGACATCATCCCCCTCGAATCTTATTGGCTCTCTTGGTGTTAGAGGCCCTGAAGATTTATTTTATACAACGTTTGACATGTTTGAACGAACCTACATGCGCGAGGATTGCTTTTATTCTGAACTTCAGAGCTGCGCTTGGAGAGAGCCATAGGACGCGCTACCAACATCAGGCTAATGGAACGTGAAGTATGGACTTTTTGACCGAAAATACATCTGTTGTGGACCTGGGATGCTTTCTGATGAAGACAACTAAAGGTAGGCGATTATTGACAATATTATACAAGATGAGATGGTTCATGCTATTGCGTCCAAGATGGCGCCGAGCTCTGTATATTAGCTCATTTTCTGAGTATCGCAAAGTGTGATTACCCAGTAAAGTTAATTTAAAATCTGGTATGACGGGTGTTCTCAAGAGATATTCATCTATAAATGTTAGATTGACAATATACATTTAAAAAATCGTTATAGTGTAGTAATTTATTGAAATGCAGCATTGTTTACCGGGACGCTTTTGAGGGGAAATAATGAAGTCAACGTCAGACAGAGATGTAAAATGCTGTTTTTATATATAAATATGACCTTTATTGAACAAAAGAATGCATGCATTGTATAACATGATGTCCTAGGGGTGCCATCTGATGAAGTTTGTAAAAGGTTAGTGCTGCATTTAGCTGTTTTATGATTATATGTGATGCAAGTGGTTGGTCGGAAAATGGCTATGAAGCTGCTTTTTACGATGGACTCATCTAATATAATCTAATGATTTGCTTTTCCTGTAAAACCTTTTTGAAATCGGACGACGTGGGTCGATTCAGGAGAGGTGTATCTATAAAAAAAAAAAATATATATTTATTTTTTTTAAAAATTATGATTTTTTTTTAATGGTAATTGGCGATATGATTTTTCGCTGGATTTTGATCCCGCTAACGGGATCAGATGCTGAAGAGGTTTTAAGCCACTGGTAATAATGGAGACACCAGTTACCAACCTGCTGTTCCATTCAGATTCTCTATACTGCTACTCATACGGTCCTGTGTGGTTGGTAAACAACATACAAAGCCAGTGGGATTCAGAGATGAGACCGGAAGGGAAGAGAGAACTCAAGCCGGGGAGAGATGTTACCATGCGAGACACACACACACACACCTCTGTGTGCATGTGAGGACTGGGCCGGTCTGTCATGGACTGTGAGAAACGGTAGCTACAGCAACGACCTAGCTCATTTGAACAGAATCCCTTTTGGCAAGCAGAGTGGCTTCTTAACCTCTTTGGGCTGGGGGGCAGTATTTTCACATTCGGAGTAAACTGCCTGCTACTCAGGCCCAGGAGCTAAGATATGCATACGTTTATAAAACTGTTTGAATGTCGTCTGAGTATAACAGAACTCATATGGCAGGCGAAAACCTGAGAAAGATTTCCCACTTCCTGGTTGGATTTGAGGTTTGTAGTTTTTCAAGTGATTGCCTATCCAATATAGTGTAAATTTGGTCAGATTGCACTTCCTAAGGCGTCCACTAGATGTCAACAGTCTTTAGAACGTTGTTTCAGGCTTCTATTGTAAAAGGGGAGCGAATAAGAGCTGTTTGAACCAGTGGTCTGGCTGAAAGCCTTTAGTTTAGTCGCGCGCTGCCGTGAGCACGAGCTCCGTTCCCTTTCATTCCTAATCACAAAGGAATTATCCGGCTGGAATATTATTGAAGATTTATGATAAAAATATCCTAAAGATTGATTCTATACATCGTTTGACATGTTTCTACAAACTGTAATGGAACTTTTTTTACTTTTTGTCTGGACTTAGTGTCCGCACCTTGTGCATTTGGAATAGTGAACTAAACGCAAACAAAAAGGAGGTAATTGGACATAAAGATTAACTTTATCGAACAAAACAAACATTTATTGTGGAACTGGGATTCCTGGGAGTGCATTCTGATGAAGATCATAAAAGTGTAATATTTATAACACTATTTCTGACTTTTGTTGACTCCACAACATGGCGGGTATCTGTATGGCTTGTTTTGGTGGCTGAGCGCTGTACTCAGATTATCGCATGGTGTGCTTTCACCGTAAAGCGTTTTTGAAATCTGACACAGCGGTTGCTTTAAGGAGAAGTGTATCTATAATCCTATGCATAACACTTGTATCTTTCATCAAAGTTTATGATGAATATTTCTGAAAATTGATGTGGCTCTGCAAAATCACCGGATGTTTTGTAGGCAAAACATTACTGAACATAACGCGCCAACATAAACTGAGATTTTTGGATATAAATATGAACTTTATCGAAAAAGACATACATGTATTGTGTAACATGAAGTCCTATGAGTGCCATCTGATCAAGATCATCAAAGGTTAGTGATTCATTTTATCTCCATTTCTGCTTTTTGTGACTCCTCTCTTTGGCTGGAAAATGGCTGTATGTTTTTTTTTGTGACTAGGCACTGACCTAATATAATCGTATGGTATGTTTTCGCAGTAAAGCCTTTTTGAAATCAGACACTGTGGCTGGATTAACAAGAAATGAATCTTTAAAATGGTGTATAATACTTGTATGTTTGAGGAATTTTAACCTGTGAGATTTCTGTTGTTTTGAATTTGGCGCCCTGCAATTTCACTGGCTGTTGTCGAGGTAGGACGCTATGACAAAGGGGAGAGGGCCAACACACCCAGGAGCCCCATTAAGAGATGAGGTTGTGCGTGTGGAAAGCTAACTTTAACATGTTCACACATGATAGGCTAGTTTCGGTGTGTTTCGCTATTGGGTAGTCCATATGGCCAAAACATTTTATACTTCGCAATTCGAAACTGAAGTTAACTTTTGCCATGGTTTTAGCCATTTTGACTGCCTGTCTGTCTTGCTTGTGTTTGATATGCTTGCTTATATACACAGTGCATTCGGAAAGTATTCAGACCCCTCGACTTTTTCCAAAGTTATGTTACAGCCTTATTCTCCGAATGGATTGAATTAAATGTTTTCCTCAATCTACACACAATACTCCATAATGACAACGCAAAAACAGGTTGAGGAATGTTTGCAAATGTATAAAAAAAACTAACAGGAATACCTTATTTACATAAGTATTCTGACCCTTTGCTAGGAGACTTGAAACTGAGCTCAGGTGCATCCGGTTTCCATTGATCATCCTTGATGTTTCTACAACTTGATTTGAGTCCACCTGTGGTAAATTCAATTGATTGGACATGATTTGGAAAGGCACACACCTGTCTAGATAAGGTCCCACAGTTGACAGTAAATGTCAGACCAAAAACCAAGCCACGAGGTCGAAGGAATTGTCCGTAGAGCTCGAAAGAGTCCTGTTCTGTTATTTTTCTTACACAGTACTTCCGAGTCGGGAGTGGTGTAATGTATGCACCTTCCGCCTTAATCCTTGGGTATGGTAGCCTTCTCAGCCTCCCTTTCTAGAATCGAATCCCGATTACCCGGTACCTGTGGTCACCATGGTAGGCACAGGAAGTCAGATGTAATGTTGATAGGGCAGACATTCGAATGAGACATCACCGCCTTGAAGGACACACAATCAGCTTGAGGTTATTTAGTCACAAAAAGTGACTGGGGTGCCCGAGAGAACCCCGCATGGGTTATGGGTTTGATTAATATAAACGCAACATGTAAAGTTTTGGTCCCATGTGATAAAATATTCCTTAAATATTAGGCCAAGCTCTAGAATTGATAGTTAGCCAAGGAACGTTGGCGTGAGCAAAGGAACCATAACTGGTGAACAATTTACAGTTTCAATGTACCGGCCATGTGTACTTAGACTAGCATGGCTTAATCTTTGAGACAAGCATATGCCAAGTGGTCGTATTAGCTTAGAAAAAGCAAGCTATTTTCTTTGCAAAAATTATGCACGGCCATCAGATTTGTAATGTTTATCATAGAAAGAATGTAGCCAGCTACATTTCCTAACGATTTGCTTTTAGCTCATCTTTCATTTTAACTTGCTACCGGGAAAAAAAAAACAACACCGTAAAAAAGTACCTGAATTTTTTCCCCAAAAAGAGCGCTGTCTGCTGACCGAATGCGGGAACCTGATTTAACAAGATATCAAATATTTTCTCATCCGAGCTGAGAAGTGCAACTCAAGCACAAAATGTGTCCTTTCAAAAATTCAGGATTTGGAGCTGGCCGTGACTGAAGCCAAGCAGAAACGACAATAACAAGCATTTTAGAACTACGTTTACAAAACGCAGCAAGATACTGTTTCTGCGTTCTTTTTTTTTTCTGTGTGAAAAACATGCTTTTATTACAAGCAGGCTTGACTACTGTAATGCGCTCATGTCTGGTCTACCCAAGAAAGTAAATTGGTCAACTGCAAAACATACAGAATGCTGCAGCACGGGTACTGACCAAGACCAGATGGAGAGCACACATTACACCGGTTTTAAGGTCTCTGCACTGGCTGCCTGTGAGTTTTCGAATTCATTTTAAGATTCTTCTATTGGTTTTTAAGTCAATCCACAATTGTGCACCCAAATACATGTCAGACATGCTTTGAAGTTATGTACCCAGTAGGTCCCTCAGGCACTCTCTTTTTAACCATCCCAAAGCCTAGGACCAAGAGACATGGATTGGCAGCCTTAAGTTCCTATTCCCCCAGCCTTTGGAATAGCCTGCCAGAGAACCTGAGTAGGGCCGAAACTGTGGACATATTTAAAAGAGATCTTAAAACATACCTTTTTAGCTTTGCTTTCCGTAGTGTGCTTTTAGTCGTTCAGTTTTTAGTTATTCTTTAGTTTTTTGTATCCTCGTGTTTGTGTAATAAATAAACATTTTTATTTATTTTCATTGTTTTAATTTTTTTTCTTCCTGTAAACTACATCGTGTTGCATTCCATGTCTGAAATGTGCTGTATGAATAAAGATTTATTTGATGAGAAAGGGAAGCCAGGCCTTCACTACTCTCTGAATAAATACCATTGACAGCAGGAAGTCTATAGGGGATGTTGTACCCACTATGACTATGAAAACCTACCCAAACCAGAAACCGTGGATAAATGGCAGCATTCGCGCAAAACTGAAAGTGGGGAAACAGTGTAGTTATTCCCTCCATAAGGCAAATCAAACAGGCAAAACTTCAGCATAGACACCAAGTGGAGTCGCAATTCAAAGGCTCAGACAAGAGACGTATGTGGCAGGGTCTACAGACAATCACAGACTACAAAGGGAAAACCAGCCCTGTCTCGGACAACAAGGTCTTGCTTCCGGAGAAGCAAAACACCTTTTTCGCCCACTTTGAGGATAACATAGTGCCACCGATGCTGCCCGCTACCAAGGACTGTGGGCTCTCCTCTCCGTGGCCGAAGTGAGTAAGACATTTAAACGCGTTAACCCTTGCAGGGCTGCCGGCCCAGACAGCATCCCTAGCTGCGTCCTCGGAGCATGTGCAGACCAGCTGGCTGGTGTTTACAGACATATTTAATCTCTCCCTATCCCAGTCTGCTGTCCACACTTGCTTCAAGATGTCCACCATTGTTCCTGTACCCAAAAAAGCAAAGGTAACTGAACTAATTGACTATCGCCCCATAGCACTCACTTCGGTTATCATGAAGTGCTTTGAGAGGCTAGTTAAGGATCATATCACCTCTACCTTACACCCTAGACGCACTTCAATTTTCTTACAGCCCCAATAGATCCACAGACGACGCAATCGCCATCGCACTGCCCTATCCCACCTGGACAAGAGGGATACATATGTAAAGAATGCTGTTCATTGATTATAGCTCAGCATTCAACACCATAGTACCCTCCAAGCTTATCATTAAGCTTGGGGACCTGGGTCTGAACTAGAGGTCGACCGATTATGATTTTCCAACGCCGATACCGATTATTGGAGGACCAAAAAAAGCTGATTCCGATTAATCGGACGATTTTTTATTTTTCTTTGTAATAATGACAATTACAACAATACTGAATGAACACTTGTTTTAACTTAACATAATACATCAATAAAATAAATGTTGCCTTAAATAAATAAACATGTTCAATTTGGTTTAAATAATGCAAAAACAAAGTGTTGGAGAAGAAAGTAAAAGTGCAATATGTGCCATGTAAAAAAGCTAACGTTTAAGTTCCTTGCTCAAAACATGAGAACATATTAAAGTTGGTGGTTCCTTTTAACATGAGTCTTCAATATTCCCAGGTAAGAAGTTTTAGGTTGTAGTTATTATTGGAATTATAGGACTATTTCTCTCTATACCATTTATATTTCATATACCTTTGACTAATGGATGTTCTTATAGGCACTTTAGTATTGCCAGTGTAACAGTATAGCTTCCGTCCCTCTCCTCGCCCCTACCTGGGTTCGAACCAGGAACACATCGACAACAGCCACCCTCGAAGCATCGTTACCCATCGCTCCACAAAAGCCGCGGCCCTTGCAGAGCAAGGGGAACAACTACTCCAAGTCTCAGAGTGAGTGACGTCACCGATTGAAACACTATTAGCACGCACCCCGCTAACTAGCTAGCCATTTCACATCGGTTACACCAGCCTAATCTCGGGAGTTGATAGGCTTGAAGTCATAAAAAGCTCAATGCTTGAAGCACAGCGAAGAGCTGCTGGCAAATGCACAAAAGTGCTGTTTGAATGAATGCTTACGAGCCTGCTGCTGCCTACCATCGCTCAGTCAGACTGCTCTATCAAATATCAAATCATAGACTTAATTATAATATAATAACACACAGAAATACGAGCCTTTGGTCATTAATATGGTCGAATCTGGAAACTATCATTTCGAAAACAAAACATTTATTCTTTCAGTGAAATACAGAACCGTTCCGTATTTTATCCCTAAGTCTAAATATTGCTGTTACATTGTACAACCTTCAAAGTTATGTCATATTTATGTACAATTCTGGCAAATTAATTCCGGTCGTTGTTAGGAATAAATGGACTTTACACAGTTCGCAACGAGCCAGGCGGCCCAAACTGCTGCATACACCCTGACTTCTTGCACAGAACGCAAGAGAAGTGACACAATTTCCCTAGTTAAAAGAAATTCATGTTAGTAGGCAATATTAACTAAATATGCAGGTTTAAAAATATATACTTGTGTATTGATTTTAAAGAAAGGCATTGATGTTTATGTTAGGTACTAGAGGTCGACCGATTATGATTTTTCAACGCCGATACCGATTATTGGAGAACCAAAAACCCCGATACCAATTAATCAGCCGATTATTATTATGATTTTTTTTTTTATGTAGGTAGGTAGGTAGGTAGGTAGGTAGGTAGGTAGGTAGGTAGGTAGGTAGGTAGGTAGGTAGGTAGGTAGGTAGGTAGGTAGGTAGGTAGGTAGGTAGGTAGGTAGGTAGGTAGGTAGGTATGTATACATACATACATACATACATACATAGCTCTGAAGTGACAACAATACTGAAGAGTCTGCTTAGGAGACAAATACTCTCAACTGTTTGAATAATAGAGTTTAAGTTACCTGTGATGAATGCTGAAAACAAAAACTGTAATTTCTATATGCAGGAAATCCTATTTTAATAATGGGCATGGTAAGAATTGACTACCAAAGTGCGAGTCATAATTCCCATGACACCTTCTAGCAAAATCTGAAAAGCGGTTCCTTCATTTATTACATAGGATATTTTTAGATTAACTTAAAATAAGGTCTGTGTTTGGTTTAGGCTTACACCACCTTGCCAATTGTATAACTGTGTAGATATCCATAGGATATAACTCTGATCAATATAAGCAAAGATAATTTTTGTTGTAGAGGATTTATGAAAATATGTTGACAAACGTTACTTAGTGAGATTTACACGGGTATCAAAACGCTGAGGCGGTTTAAGCACAAAACACAGACATTATTTGAAGTAGATCAAGACATTCTCTATGGAAGACATGAACGTTATTTTACCGAAGGAACCCCTTTCAAGTTCAGCCGCAAGTTATTACAGGAATTATGACACGTCGACTATCTCTAAACCATATACCTTTGACTATTACGAGCCTGCTGCTGCCTACCACCACTGCTCTATCAAATATCAAATCATACACTTAACTATAATATAATAAACCTTAGGTCATTAATATGGTCAAATCCGGAAACTATCATCTCGAAAACATTATTCTTTCAGTGACATACGGAACCATTCCGTATTTTATCTAACGTGTGGCATCCATAAGTCTAAATATTCCTGTTACATCGCACAACCTACAATGTTATTTCATAGTTCCGTAAAATTCTGGCAAATTAGTTCGCAACGAGCTAGATTCTGTATACCCTGATTCTGCGTGCAACGAACGCAAGAGAACTGACACAATTTCACCTGGTTAATATTGCCTGCAAACCTGGATTTCTTTTAGCTAAATATGCAGGTTTAAAAATATATACTTCTGTGTATTGATTTTAAGAAAGGCATTGACGTTTATGGTTAGGTACAGTCGTGCAACGATTGTGCTTTTTTTTCGCAAATGCGCTTTTGTTAAATCATCCCCATTTGGCAGAGTCTGCTGTCTTTGTTAGGAAGAAATAGTCTTCACAGTTCGCAACAAGCCAGGCGGCCCAAACTGCTGCATATACCCTGACTCTGTTTGCAAGAGAAGTGACACATTTTCAACCTCTATTAGGTACACATTGGTGCAACGACAGTGCTAAATCGTCACCCGTTTGGCGAAGTAGGCTGTGATTTCGATGAGAAATTAACAGGCACCGCATCGATTATATGCAACGCAGGACACGCTAGATAAACTAGTAATATCATCAACCATGTGTAGTTAACCTCTATGGGCTAGGCGGGACAAATTCGTCCCACCTACGTAACAGCCACTTGAAGCCTGTGGCGCGATTTTCAAAACCTTAAAAATCCTATTACTTCAATTTCTCATACATATGACTATTTTACAGCTATTTAAAGACAAGACTCTCGTTAATCTAACCACACTGTCCGATTTCAAAAAGGCTTTACAACGAAAGCAAAACATTAGATTATGTCAGCAGAGTACCAAGCCAGAAATAATCGGACACCCATTTTTCAAGCTAGCATATAATGTCACCAAAACCCAGAAGACAGCTAAATGCAGCACTCACCTTTGATGATCTTCATCAGATGACAACCCTAAGACATTATGTTATACAATACATGCATGTTTTGTTCAATCAAGTTCATATTTATATCAAAAACCAGCTTTTTACATTAGCATGTGACGTTCAGAACTAGCATACCCCCCGCAAACTTCCGGGGAATTCGCTAACATTTTACTAAATTACTCACGATAAACGTTCACAAAAAGCATAACAATTATTTTAAGAATTATAGATACAGACCTCCTCTATGCACTCGATATGTCCGATTTTAAAATAGCTTTTTGGTGAAAGCACATTTTGCAATATTCTAAGTACATAGCCCAGGCATCACGGGCTAGCTATTTAGACACCCGGCAAGTTTAGCACTCACCATAATCATATTTACTATTATAAAAGTTTGATTACCTTTTGTTGTCTTCGTCAGAATGCACTCCCAGGACTGCTACTTCAATAACAAATGTTGGTTTGGTCCAAAATAATCCATCGTTATATCCGAATAGCGCCGTTTTGTTCGTGCGTTCCAGACACTATCCGAAATGGTAAAGAAGGGTCGTGCGCATGGCGCAATTCGTGACAAAAAAAAATCTAAATATTCCATTACCGTACTTCAAAGCATGTCAACCGCTGTTTAAAATCAATTTTTACACCATTTTTCTCGTAGAAAAGCGATAATATTCCGACAGGGAATCTCCTTTTCGGCAAACAGAGGAAAAAAAATCACAAAGGCGGGGGCGGTCGGGTCACGCGCCTAAGCCCAGAGTCCCTTGATCGGCCACTTGAGAAAGGCGATAATGTGTTTCAGCCTGGGGCTGGGATGACGACATTCTGTTTTTTCCCGGGCTCTGAGCGCCTATGGACGACGTAGGAAGTGTCACGTTAGAGCAGAGATCCTTAGTAAAAGATAGAGATGGAAAAGAAGTTCAAGAAATGGTCAGACAGGCCACTTCCTGTAAAGGAATCTCTCAGGTTTTGACCTGCCATTTGAGTTCTGTTATACTCACAGACACCATTCAAACAGTTTTAGAAACTTTAGGGTGTTTCCTATCCATATGTAATAAGTATATGCATATTCTAGTTACTGGGTAGGAGTGGTAACCAGATTAAATCGGGTATGTTTTTTATCAAGCCGTGTCAATACTGCCCCCTAGCCCTAACAGGTTAACTAGTGATTATGTTAAGATTGTTTTTTATAAGTTTAATGCTAGCTAGCAACTTAGCTGGGCTTCTTGCTGCCCTCACGTAACAGGTAGTCAGCCTGCCACGCAGGCTCCTCGTGGAGTGCAATGTAAGGCAGGTGGTTAGAGCGTTGGACTAGTAACCAGAAGGTTGCAAAAACGAATCCCTGAGCTGACAAGGTAAAAATCTGTCATTCCGCCCCTGAACAAGGCAGTTAACCCACCGTTCCTAGGCCGTCTTTGAAAATAAGAATGTGTTCTTAACTGACTTGGCTAGTTAAATAAAGGTGTTAAAAAAAAAAAAAATTACTAAAAATATATTTTTAAAAAGTGTCCAAAAATACCGATTACCGATTGTTAAGAAAACTTGAAATCGTCCCTAATTAAAATCGGCCATTACGATTAATCGGTCGACCTCTAGTCTGAACCCCGCCCTGTGCAACTGGGTCCTGGACTTCCTGACGGGCCACCCCCAGGTGGTGAAGGTAGGAAACAACACCTCCACTTCGCTGATCCTCGACACAGGGGCCCCACAAGAGTGCGTGCTCAGCCCCCTTCTGTACTCCCTGTTCACCCATGACTGCGTGGCCATGCACGCTGCCAACTCAATCATCAAGTTTGCAGACGACAACAGTAGTAGGCCTGATTACCAACAATGACGAGACAGCCTACAGAGAAGAGGTGAGGGCCCTGGGAGTGTGGTGCCAGGAAAATAACCTCTCACTCAATGCCAACAAAACAAAGGAGCTGATCGTGGACTTCAGGAAACAGCAAAGGCAGCAAGCCCCTATCAACATCGACAGGACCACAGTGAAAGGGGGATACCTAGTCAGTTGTACAACTGAATGCCTTCAACTGAAATGTGTCTTCCGTATTTAACCCAACCCCTCTGAATCAGAGAGGTGCGGGGGGCTGCCTTAAATTGACATCCACGTCGTCGGCGCCCTGGAGCAGGTGAAAAGTGTCAAGTTCCTCGGCGTACACGTCACTGATGACCTGAAATGGTCTACCCACACAGACAGTGTGGTGAAGAAGGCACAACAGTGGCACTGAGTTTGAAGGTAGGCCTTGAAATACATCCACAGGTACACCTCCAATTGACTCAAATGATGTCAATTAGCCTATCAGAAGCTTCTAAAGCCATGGCATAATTTTCTGGAATTTTCCAAGCTGTTTAAAGGCACAGTCAACTTAGTGTATGTAAACTTCTGACCCACTGGAATTGTGCTACAGTGAATTATAAGTGAAATAATCTGTCTAAACAATTGTTGGAAAAATTACTTGTGTCATGCACAAAGTAGATGTCCTAACCGACATGCCAAAACTATAGTTTGTTTTAACAAGAAATTTGACTCCAACCTAAGTGTATGTAAACTTCCGACTTCAACTGTATATACTGTATTCTACTCTACTGTATTTAGTCAATGCCACTGACATTGCTCATCCTAATATTTATATATTCCTTAATTCCATTATTTTACTTTTAGGTTGTGTATATTGTTAGATATTACTGTATTACTTTTGGAGCTATAAACACAGGCATTTCACTACACCCACAATAACATCTGCATGTGACAAATAAAAATGTATTTGATTTTGACTAATAGTGGGGCACAGGGCCATGGGTTTACATTGTTCCAGTTCTAGCAAATGTGGGGCTTTATCTGGTACTCTGTGATTCAAACTAACAGACAAAGGCACCACAAACACACGTCATGCATGTGTCTACATTGGCAAACTATAAAGGACAAATACTCAGACAAACATTGAGGAGTTACTACGTCCCACCCTGGCGCCCCTCAGGAAAGCCTTCAGGAATGTAACCTCTCTAACACCGATGACAAGGTAACCCAAGGCAGGGCACTACTGCTGCTTTTGACTACAGATGCACACCTCCACTGAGTAAGCACAATGTAGTGTCACCTGAAACCTGGGAGGTCCATCACCCTCTCTTGAACTCAAACAAGAGACGCGTTCTAGTCCAAAACTCCATATCCTAAGCACCAACCACGTGTGAGCCTTTTCCATTCATACTCCTCAACGGTAATGGCTTGCATCCAGGCATTAACCTCATTGATCAGCGGAGTGCTGACACACATGGCCTCTGAAGGTTGTGTAAGTAAGTCACCATGTTTTGGGAGATGCTTGGGTTGAAATATATGCTAATTGACTGGTGCGGGCAATTATCGTCCTGACTGGGTTGTTAGATGAAAGTCGAGGCTTACTATGCAGGCTATGCCCATGGGGAATTGTCTGTCAACAAGGTTTCATCCGTACTCTAACTGTGCATCACAAATGGAAGGGGGATACGCACTGTTCAACATCTGTATGACCCCGGTCATTGCTTGATTTCCGCCAAAATGCTGGTACTTCAAATTACGATGAAGCAGTCTAGGGTCCAGACCTGGGTTAAAAACACTACTACAAAATGTCTCAATTACTTTCACATACACTTCAATTTAAGTATTCAGATGTTATATAAAATACGCAAATTACACAAAACATAAGAATTTAAATAAATAATCAACCCAGGTCTGCTTGTCTCCAGCATCAAAGACACAGACAGGTTAACAACAAGGGTCAGAATAACGTTCCCATACTGTGTTCTCTACTAGCTGATGGAGCAGACATGATTCAGTATCTTGTTGACAGAGACGCAGCATAGACACAGACAGGCAACTGGAGGGAGTAGTCTGTCATGCTCCACCTCGAATTCACTTATCAATTCAGTGGGATGTCGGTTGTAGACAATGGTAAATGTATCTTATACAAGCCATCTTACTATCGTGATTAGTTAACTTGCAAGGCATACATTAGTTAAGAAACCTAGTTAACGCGACGTTTAGGAGGGAGAGGCTAGTTAGCTATGTTGTATGCTAGCTAGCAGGTATACAATGTTTTCGCCAGCGACATTAACCTTTAACACTCTATGTACTTCCTAGCTTACTATCAACTACACAATCAAACAAATTATTGACGTGTTGTCTTGCTTGCTCATATCCAGCTACGCTAACTAGAAAGCTAGCCCGAGAGCTCGTCGGAAAAAAAGCTAGCTAGTGAGCATACAAAAACGAAGATGAAGCAAAAGTTTGTGCGTAGTTACATTACAGTCCATACACAAAACTCACAGAACTGTCACATGCTGTTATATAATTACTGTACCTGAAGCGTTGGGACACCTGGTAACGTTTGACTTAATTTGAAAGGACAGGAGGACCACAAAACGGTGTGAATTGACACAGAAGCGGAAGTAGGTGACCACAGGGGCGGTCTTATTAACAACCGGCCAATCGGATATCCTTGAATGGACCGCCTGATCCACATACACTGAGCCTACAAACCATGAACATCGTCCTTGAGTTGCACCCCTTCCCTCCTTTCCACCCTCAGAACAGCCTCAATTCGTCAGGGTGTTGACTACAAGGTGCCGAAACCGTTCCACAGTGATGCTGGCCCATGTTCACTCCCACAGTTGTGTCAAGTTGGCTGGATGTCCTTTGGGTGGTGGACATACTTCATACACACGGAAAACTGTTGAGCGTGAAAACCCAGCAGCGTTGCAGTTCTTGACACACTAAAACCGGTGCTCCTGTCACCTACTACCATAAACGGTCTCCTCCCCTTAATATACAATGATTAAAGTGGATTTAACAAGTGAAATCAATAAGGGAGCATAGCTTTCACCTGGATTCACCTGGTCAGTCTATGTCATGGAAAGAGCAGGTGTTCTTAATGTATTGTACACTCAGTGTATATACAGAATATACACACACACACAGGCTGGCTGGTGGGTGGACTAAATAACAACTTGTTTTTTTATCCACTTTAGGGACAAGAAGATGTATGCCAAAAACGTATCTAACTACTAAATCAAATCAAATGTTATTTGCCACATGCTTCATAAAAAACAGGTGTACTAACAGTGAGATGCTTACTTACAGGTCCTTTTCCAACAATGCAGAGCTAAAGATATATCTATTTTTAAATATATACAGATAGAGACACAAGGAATAACTACACAGTGAATAACGAATAGCAATAACAGGTCAAAATAACATGGCTATGTACAGGGAGTACCAGTACCGAGTCGATGTGCAGGGGTACGAGGTCATTGAGTTAGCTATGTACATATAGTAAGGGTAAAATGACTAGGCAACAGGATAGATAATAGACAGTAGCAGTAGCGTATGTGGTGAGTGTGTGTGTGACGTCAGTATGCATGTGTACTGTATGTGTGTGTATGTGTGTGTTGGGGTGTCAGTGTAATTACTGTATGTGTGAGTGTGTGGGTAGAGTCAGTGCAAGAGAGTTAGTGCCAAAAAAGGATCAATGCAGGTAGTCCGGGTAGCCATTTTGTTAGCTATTTAGCAGTCTTGTTTAGTAGTCTTATGGCTTGGGGGTAGAAGCCGTTCAGGGTCCTGTTGGTTCCAGACTTGGTGCATCAGTACCGCTTGCCGTGCGGTAGCAGAGAGAACAGTCTATCTATGGCTTGAGTCTGTGGGCCTTCCTCTGACACCGCCTGGTATAGAGGTCCTGAATGGCAGGGAGCTTGACCCCAGTGATGTACTGGGCTGTATTCACCACCCTCTATAGACCCTGAATGGTCGGGTGCCTTGCAGTTGCCATACCAAGCGGTGATGCAGCCAGTCAAGATGCTCTCAATGGTGCAGCGGTATAACTTTTTTGAGGATCTGAGGGCCTATGACAAATCGTTTCAGCCTCCTGAGAGTGAAGAGGCACTGTCGTTCCTTCTTCACAACTGTGTGTGGACCATGGTAATTACTTAGTGATGTAGAACACTGAGGAACATGAAGCTCTCGACCCGCTCTGCTACAGCCCCATCAATGTAGATGGGGGCGTGCCGGCCCGCTACGTTTCCTGTAATCTACGATCAGCTCGTTTGTCTTGCTAACGTTAAGGGAGAGGTTGCTGTCGTGCGCGGCCATGCAGTCACGGGTAAACAGGGAGTACAGGAAGGTGAACAGGGACTACTGTACAAGTGATATCCGACCCAGCAATCCATTTCCAGAGGACAGGGGACTTGATGAATGATGATGAAAAATAGGCCTACTGTTTGTTTTTCATTCCCATCATTCATATCTGAAATCTCCCAATAGCATGGTATTACTATACAGCAGCCATCAACACTCGCTGTCTGCTCTCATGGATACTGGCAAAGTCAGGTGTGCAACCATGTCCATATGAAGGCTCGGGATCATCTAACAATAACTCTCTGGAGAATGGTAATCGATGTATTGAAGTTGATAATGCTTTCGCTGATGATGCTGGTGATGATGGGTGAAAGTACTTGAACTGTAGTGGAGACACCTCCTATGCAAATATGTAAAACTGTGTTAAAACGTGAATGATATCACATTGACAGACGTTGTAAACACATCAGGCAATCACGTACAGCAACTGACAGGGAGAGTATTTTTCATCCCCAGTCTACTTACCTCCAGCATGCCCTGTACCAGAAATAGAGCTGGGAGGGATGGGAGTAGACCTATAGCAATAATCAGCATGCAGTGCATTGTTTATGAGGGATATGTTTGGCTGTCCTGTACTATTCTGCTCATCGATAATGGAGGCAGCAGTCACTTATACACCCACCTGTCCTCAGATCGCTATAAAGCCATGACAACAGGCTTCTGCCATGACCTGCAGTGACACTGTCACAAATATGCACTCACTGCAGATTGTAGTGTTCTATTTTAAGCTTAGGGGTTAGATTTAGGGTTAGGGTTAGAATTAGGGTTAGGGGTTAAAGGTAAGGGATTGGGTTAGACTTAAGTTTAGGTTTAGGGGTTAGGGAAAATATGATTTTGAATCTAAATACATTTTAGGTCCCCACAATGATAGCAAAACATATGGTGTGTGTTTGTGTGTGTGGGTTTCATATCAGAGAGAGACACTAGAGGAGGGAGAGTGAGCATAACAATTCATTTCCAATCCTTCACTGAGAGCAGATGAGATGTTGAGTGGATCAGACAGGTTCTTGTCCTAGTTGTGTTATATATTCAAGTCTGATGATTTAGTGAGCGAGGGTGTTATTTTATCCATTCAAGCACTGCCCAGTTCTGGGCTCTTCAACAAAACATAGACCTGCTTGTCTACCCACACCCTCCTAAAAACCAGGGGGAATTTATTCATAGTTTAATCACAGGCAAGCAATCCATCGCTCTGCACAGAGAGAGTGCATAATTATGGCCATTGTTGAAGCGGCGTCGCCCCGATGGTTCATGGCAACTCGAGAGAGAGAAGTTGTTGAGCCGGCCTCAGAGAAGTCATTCAGCATTATGTACGGTAATTACACAGATAGCCAGTGCTAGAGAATACCACAGGCTGGTTTTGTTTCAGCACTTCGGAGGGGAAAAAAGTATTCTCTCTCGGCATATCATAACTACGGGTCAAAAACGATTTTATTGTGAAATATGGCTTGAACAAGAAGGCTTTGAGTGTATGAAATTAAAGTGCCATATATTTTAGAATCAGATAGGCTTTTCGCAAATGACATATCACATAGTTGTTTTTCTCTGAGAAAATGTTGTGTACTTTAAGTGTTGTGTATATTCATTTCAGGGGTAGTCTAATTCACTCTTACCCATACCTCAGCTGACATGCCCTGATTTGCCCTTGCGGAGTCCTTACTGGCTATTCTTCATATTCCCACTAGATGGAGGTAGAGAACTGTGATGCATGTGATGCATTTTCTTGATCTACTTCCATGGTCAGTTTGAACAGAAATCTAATTCAGTTTCCATTATATATTGTCTCACAATCTCTAGATGAAATCTGTCAATGGGTCAAATCTGTAACTGCTTTGAGAGTGAATTGAAGGCAGTACAGATGTTGTGAGAATATCAAATACTAAAACAGAAACATATTTATTTGGCCATTTGATCAAAAAGACAGCTGAAATTGAATGTAGGCTTACCTTTACACACAAAGGTCACATGCCATTGACGTGTGTCACTCACCACCATATTTAAAGTGTCTAAGGATTTAAGGAGCCTGAGCCTCCCATGTGACACATCAACAAAGAACGAGCAGAGGAACACAATATCATGGCCAAATAAAAGATGAGCACACAGTTATCCTCATTGTTGGCATCCTAACCATCGCTCTGGAGACTTGGTGGCAAGACACCGGCGCAGGGGCCCCAGAAATAGTGTTCACCTAGATCTTTGAGCGACAACAGAGCAGTAGGGGGTCCTAATGTTGATATCGTTATTACAGTTATGCAGGCCATCGGGATCAGGGATGAAAGCTGGAGAAATGCTCATTATCCATACTATAAATATTTTTTACTTCATATCCAACCAGCGGTTGGGCTGTTTAAATCACGGTTTAAATCTGTCTCTGAGATTGCTGGCATGCTTAAGGAATAGCACTGCTGATCGCTAATAGCCATAACAAGTTCTCAAAACGTATGTTGAGGATGACTGGATTCCAATTACTGTAATGTAAAGACTTGCTTGCACAGCAGTTCTTCTGTATGGGTATTAGCCTGTACTTCTTTATGTCCAGAGCGGATGGAGTTCATATGATCTGACTATAATAAACTGGAAGGAAAAGAAGGAGGTGTTAGGTAATTAAGGACTATGTCTACTGTTAGTGAGCGTTGGTTGTCTCTCCTTCCCTGTTCCAGCTCTGTGATCTGTGAAGCGCTGGGCCCAGATGCCACCTGTGATTCCACGCCATATCCTGGCTGTGCCAAAAAGGCAGACCTGGCAGCCCTGGCTGGCACCACAAAGTGCTTTGTTGACACTATGCCCATCCTTGCAGATGGCATATACATTTACATTTGAGTCATTTAGCAGATGCTCTTATCCAGAGCGACTTACAGTTAGTGCATTCATCTTAAGATAGCTATAGGTGAGACATCCACATATCACAGTTGTAGTAAGTTGATTTTTCCTTAATAAAGTAGATATCAGCAAAGTGTGTGTGTGTGGTGGGGTGGGGTAAGACCTAGATGTCTTATTTAAGATACTCTTTGAAGAGGTAGGGTTTAAGACGTTTTTGGAAGATGGGCAGGAACTCTGCTGTCCTAGCGTTAGGGGGATTCTCATTCCGCCATTGGAGTGCCAGGACAGAGAAAAGCTTTGGCTGCCTAGCTGGCCAAATTCATATAATACCCTATAAAATACTAGTTATAGAACTTGTTGCTATGTTATCATCACTATCTATCTATCTATCTATCTATCTATCTATCTATAGACAGACAGACAGACAGACAGACAGACAGACAGACAGACAGACAGACAGACAGACAGACAGACAGACAGACAGACAGACAGACAGACAGACAGACAGACAGACAGACAGACAGACAGACAGACAGACAATGGAGCCGGTTTCCCCCTGAGATGCTGACAGCCTTCCATGTACTCGCTCTGTGCAAATCCCCCTTGATAGGTTTTATGTAGCCTAACGTTGTTACGTGTTCCCTGGAGGAAGCTCACAGCTTATCATGACTCCTACTTTGTGACATTCTGTAGGCTCAGCCCTAATTTATGTGCTCTCTGCCACCTCTGGCCGAACAGCAAATGGACCAAGACAATACCCAAGGATCAGTCAGCCCTTCCCCCATCAAGGGACCAAAATGTATCAACTCAATTCAAGGGGCTTTATTGGCATGGGAAACATATGTTAACATTGCCAAAGCAAGTGAGGTCGATAAGTATCTCTCTCTACGGTATCCAGAGGACTGGTTACTGGAATGTGTGACAGAATAACGACACGGTATCCATCTCTGGTATCTTTCTGAAACTTGTCCCCTAAGGAGGACTCTGATGCTATCTATATGGATGTATGATCTCTGTGGTAACTTGTGTCTGTACAGGCTGAACTCTAAATGATTCTATTCAAAGGGGTTTTATTGTCTATTTACATTGGTCTCACCCCACACACATGCCTTTAGATGCGGTGACACCCTGTGGAGATTTGGCCTGGGTGATCAAGTTACTGTAAACTTGGTATAGTTTGATTGGTCAATGGTGGTTGGTTTTTGTTTGAAGAAGTTACACCTTCAGATGTTATAAATGGAATGAAGGTCTGTTCTCTCTACTATCCTGCATCCTGTCCATTGGTGAACAGTTGTATGATATTTGCTCATTTCCGAGGCGTCTAGGCCTTTGGCCTAGTAGGTATCTTTTTGTTTTGTCTTGTAAGTTAACTTCGGGATATATGTGCCTAGAATTGCTCTTTGTTAATGTCAGTATCTCTATGCCTTGTATGTGAATCCATTCATTTTATTACGTTTTTAAATAATGCTTTCTTGGTAATCGCTTCTCATGACCATTCCTTGGTCTTAGTCAGGTAAATGCATAATACTTGATTACACATGGTTTTACTATAATGTTAAATGGTTTCAGATATACCTTTTAATAGACTGTGTCCATTACAGTTTTTCTCGATTGTTTACACACATTTTCTGAAAGCATGCCTCATATTCTCAGAACTCTACACACAAATCAAAAAACACACACACACACAATGGGCAAAACCCCTCAATTCTCCAGCAAAATGAAACTTTACATTCAAAACAATGTTATTTCTTATCAAAATTGTATTTTGTTTTCAAATGACACACACAAACCATCATATGAATAGACATTTATAAGAACCAGTTGAACACTGATGTGCTCAATGTAAAACACTATGATGAATGGAAAACACTTTTTTTGGTTCAGTGTTGCCATTACTACAGACAGTACATACATAAGTGTGTTGTAAAATATTTGAGAATATTGTTTTTATACTCAGAACACACAAATACACGGTAACAAATATATTTTATTTTTCCCACAAAAACAATGTACACAGTGTACATCCCATTCCCAACCAACACAAAGTTGCACATACAGTGGTCTACATACAAAACAGAAGAATTTCATGTATACAGTTACAGTAAATAAATTAAAAAAATTAAAAAACTATGCTGCATCCTCTCTTCTGTTGCGGTCTGGCCACAGCACCTCATCCACATCACAAGCAATGTTTTCCCTGGCCAAGCAGCGGGGGAAATATCGCCTAGCATGGCGATTCCAGCCATGAAAAGCATCAGCTGCTATATCTCCACATGCATCTTCCATAGCTTGGAGAAGAGGTATACGCGTTTGTGGATTTCGGTCATACACTTTCCATCTCCAGGCAGAAAAAAATTCCTCAATAGGATTGAGGAATGGAGAATATGGAGGGAGGTAAACAACTAAAAAGTGTGGGTGGCAGTGAGCCAGTTACGAACCAGAGCAGCCCTGTGGAAACTTACGTTGTCCCAAATGACAACGTACCTGAGCTGCTCTGGGCCATCTACCTGATCTGGTGGAATGAGTGTGTTGTGTAGGGTGTCCAGGAATGTGATCAGATGGGCGGTGTTGTAGGGGCCAAGGGTAGCATGGTGATGGATGACGCCGTGGTGGGTAATCGCTGCACACATTGTGATGTTCCCTCCGCGCTGGCCAGGGACTTGAACAATGGCACGCTGGCCGATGATATTCCTTCCCCTCTTTCGTCTTTTTGTGAGGTTGAATCCAACCTCATCAGTGAAGATGAACTGGTGCTCCACTGCAGCCACCTCTAGCTCAAGGACTCTCTGAAACACACATGACAATATCAGAAATAGACATGGAGTGGTCACTATTGTGAAGCACAATCATTATGATTACAATACTAAATTATGTATAATTTATACAGTGTTGAGAGTATGCATCAATTGTGGGATTATATAGGACTCACTTGCACATAGTTATATCGCAATTCTTTGATTGTTTCTGAATTGCTTTCAAATGGCACCCTGTAGACCTGCTTCATCCTGAGATTATTTCTGCGCAAGACACGGTCCAGTGTTGATAAGCTTACCCTATCAATATTTTGAAATATCTCATTGTTTTCTATTATTTTTCTTTGTATTTGCCGTAATGTTATGGCGTTATTTTCTAGGACCATGTTCATGATTTCAGTTTCCTGTTCAGGAGACAGAACACGTTCCCGACCACCTTGTGTTGGTAATCTTTCAGTTCTGCCAAACAAATAGTCAAATACTGTAAATACAAAGTAGGAATACATTTCCCAAATACTTGAAACATACTTTATTTTTACAGTCCTACAGAACAGTCCACAGGCAATACTGTACTACTGTACTCATTGAGTACTGTATTGATATGCAGTACTGCAATTTTCTAGTGAGAGTAGATTTCTTACCTATTCTCATTTCGGAATGTCTGGATGATGGATGCTACAGTGTACCTGCTCAAATTTGGCTGTACTCTTTGCCCAGCCTCCCTCATTGTTAGACCATGGTTGACCACATGATCAACCAAAGTGGCACGGATCTCATCAGAGATTACGGTTCTTGGCCATCCTCGTCCTCGTCCTCGTCCTTGTCCTCCCCGTCCTCCTCCTCTTACTCTCACTCCTCTGACTCTGCCTCTGTTTCCAATGTTGGCATCCATTGCTCCAAAACAGAAGAGCTCACCTGTTGCCCTTTTATGCTAAAGCTCTGATTGCTAATTGTAAAACTGTGTGACGGGTGTTGGCCCATGTGATGAGTCAGTGTGCATATTTGAATGGCAGTGTGTTCATTGTGAAAGCAAGAGATTTTCTGCATGAAAATTGTGCCAAATGCAAAGAATTGTGTGTAGTGTTTTGAAAAAAAGTGTGTTTTAGAACTGCAATTTGAGTGTAAAGCAGGAATTGTGCTTGTAGTTTAGCAGAATTGGTTCAGGGGGTTGGTGCATGAGTTACATGTTGTGGCCATTGTGTCTCAAGTACCAGTATTTGTGTGTAAACAATTGAGAAAAACTGTAATTGTGTAGTCTTATTACGGGTCACATGTGAGGAATACAGGTCAGCTCCAAAAGTATTGGGACAGTGACATATTTTTGTTTTTGTTTTGGGGGTGTGTGATATTTATGCCTCTGTAACTTTCTCACTCATCATTTGTCACTTCATCATTTCTCATAATGTCTCTGTAACTTTCTCACTCACTCAATTCGTTCAGGATTATCCACAATCATGGAAGCATTCACATTAATGTTGAAGAGTTTTTCTAAACGGGTGTAATTTCTATGGATGAAAAATACCCTCAAATGAAAGCTGACAGTCTGCACTTTAACCTCATAGTCATTGTATCATTTCAAATCCAAATGCTGGACTACAGAGCCAAAACAACAAAACATTTGTCACTGTCTCAATAGTTTTGGAGCTCATAAATTATAAATATTACCCCATTACAATTATTCCATTGCTGGTCTTACAAGATTGCCTTCACAGTTTATGAATCCAATATTAATATGCTTTTGAGAAGCTGGGGTAACTATCAGCCTTTATTAGACCCTGGATAGGCTGGAATTAAGCCTGTGAGTGGTTAACCAGGAGCTTTGCGCTGTGTGTGTGTCCGTGTGTGTGTGCACGCATGCGTGTCTGTGTGTGTCTGTGCGTGTTGGTGTGTGTGAACGGCACATAGTATTAAGCAGTCATTACATAGTAAGGTAATTATGGAGTATGGGTTTTGTGCTCCTGTGTGATTCCTGCGTCATTATTCAGAGAATACCATTCTTCCACTGAGGCTTAGATCTGTGTTGAACTGTTAGTCTGATAGACTCTCATTCTGGCACATGGCAAATCGACAGACAAAACAACACATGATCAGGAGAAAACACATCCAAGTGTTAAAAAAATATTAGAGCATTGAGACTGAAACTTGTGCTTATACCCGAAGGTGTCAATTTATAGTTTTAATGTGGTTGTATAATAACTGCCTATACGACTCTAAGATTACACATATTATTACAGCATATGAAATTATACTGTGTGTGCATGTATACTGTGTGTGTGTGTGTGTGTGTGTGTGTGTGTGTGTGTGTGTGTGTGTGTGTGTGTGTGTGTGTGTGTGTGTGTGTGTGTGTGTGTGTGTGTGTGTGTGTGTGTGTGTGTGAGAGAGAGAGAGAGAGCGAGCGAGCGAGAGAGAGAGAGGGTGAGAGAGAAAGAGAACAATAGAGCCTGTTTCAATGAAAAATAAGTGAAAGAAAGAAAGACAAAAAGAGAGAAAGAAAGATCGTAGGAGGTGAATATACACACAGGTGTGCTCAAGTGAAATGGAAGCAGGCCAGAACGTGTTGTGGGGGCCCGTGTGTACTCAATCCTCTGTGTGTGCTGGCAATGATGGATATGTGAACTGAATACACCACTGTCACACTGTAAGGGCCACAGAACCAAGTCTCTCAGTGAAAATAATGCTGATGTCATTTGCCTGCAGGTCGGGAGAAAGGCACATGGAGCCAAACAATGTCTCCTGAGAGGAAACTATGTTCATAAATAGCGATGCTAACATAGCAACGAGTAAACATGTTCTGTAACAGTTTAGCCGGCCCGGGCTTATGGTTTGCGCAACATTGTAACCTATGTTTGAGACCAATGCGTGGCCGTGGCTGTGTGAGAAGCCGAGCCTGTATCTCTCACAGGACTAGAATGAGATTCACTTTGTATGATCTCTCTCTCTGCTCTGATAGACATCAGCGTGCAGCTCTCACCTTTCCAGTTGCACTTCCTCATTTATTTCCTTATAGCAGGGGTTCCCAAACTTTTCCAGCATTGAGGAACAAAGAAAATGTTGGAGTTATAAAGCTAATTTTCTTGCAATTCTATACATTGTGCCACGTCTAACTTGTATTCGTGTGATATTTCAGTGACAAAAAAATGACAACAATACTATGGGCTAAAATGTTTCTGGACCCCAGGAAGAGTAGCTGCTGCCTTGCCAGCAGCTGGTGGGGATCCTTAATAAATACAAATACAAATAAAAAAAATGTAGCTGACATGGGCAAATTGATCTGGGCATTTCTGACAAGTTATAAATAGATCTCTACGGTATTCAATGACTAACATGACAAGAGGAACTGATGATACACTACCCAATTTAGAAATTACACCTTGTGCATTCTACTATTACAACTTTCAAGAGTACATCCAGGCTGTATATCAACTGGCCGTGATTGGGATTCCCGTAGGGCGACGCACAATTGGCCCAGCGTCGTCCGTGTTTGCCCGGTGTAGGCCGTCATTGTAAATAAGAATTTGTTCTTAACTGACTTGCCTTGTTAGATAAAGGTTACATTTAAAACATTTTGTTTCGGTACCTCCCGGTACCTCCCGATCTACAAATTAACTACTGCGTATTAGACCCTGTATAGTTGACTGTCCAGGGGCGAAAATCTGATATCAACTTTGGAGGGGACAATTACATGAAATTTTCTCAAGAGCAATTCCTGAGGGGGACACCAAAAGTAATGCTGTAACACATAGCCTACGTTGTAATATGGTAAATGTATATTGAGGAACCAAAGAAATAAGGTGTTTGCCGTACTCCTAACTACCGGTACCCAAAACTACACAACTAATCACAACAGCAATACCATTGCCTTTAACAAATCTTAGTTCAGTCACCAGTTTAAGTTGAGAGTGGGGGTATCCATGGCATTTTCCAATTATGTTCCTATTTTACTAGTCAAAAAAATTGAGAACCTTTCATAATGTTGCCAAACAAAGACACAACAAACTTACCTGAGACTCCCTGTCTCTGCCAGTCTGTCCCTGCATATCTGTCCCCAACTCTGCTGTCTGTGTGCCATCTGTTGCCTGCTCTGCCTAATGACATCATTGTGAAACATTTCCATTAGTATTTCACTTCTTTCTTATGAACATTTTATCAACTAGTCTTTGAGATATTAGGCTACTAGGGTTCTTACTTTGCGTTTTGGTATACTGAAAAATACTCTGATGTCCGTCTTTTTTCTGCCATTTTTCTACCTGGCTGGCTACACACACACACACACACACACACACACACACACACACACACACACACACACACACACACACACACACACACACACACACACACACACACAGTGTGCAGGTTATTTACAGTAGGAGATGGGCTTCTACCATCTTATCTTCTATCATTCTATATGGGCTTCGATCTAAAAGGTAGCTAGCAAATGTGAAACGGATTGCAGTGACAAGAGTTGACAGCTGTATGAGTTCACCATTTACACAACATATGCTGCAACCTTTTGTCATTTTAATCGTTTGTTTCATATTGGCTAGCTTCCAACAATAGCTGAATTTGCAAAGCTAGCGAGCACCAATTCCGTTTCAGTGGTGTTTGCTATAATCTTTGCTACCCGGGTTAAATAAAGGTGAAATAAAATAAATAAATAAAAGTTCCCTTGAGACAATTTAGCTTTTGCAACGAGTCCATTAAATATATTTAAGACAATCGTAGAACAGAGTGTAGTTCTGTTCAGTTTGGACTTCAGTTTATCACTAACCTTATCACAGGGACTTTGAAGCACTAATTTACAGTAGATACGAACCCTCTGTTACCTTGCCAACTAAGGAACTGGCAGTGGATCAAACCATTGTGAGGCAAAGGGTGGGGGGGGGGGCGCAATCTTTTGAAACTTAAAAACGAGCTATTAAGTGTCTATAATCAGCACAATTGCTTTCATTGCGTATTAGTAATATTATTTAAATTAGATAGTTATGTTTACAGTGATATATTGGGGGGGGACAAATCATATTTTTCCCAGGATGGGGGGGTCGTGTCCCCCCCGTCCCCCCTGGGATTTCCGCACCTGTTACTGTCCAAATAGAGTTTGATTCTGAATTAAATAGGCAGCCTACAGACTATGTTTGTCGTAAACCTATATGCATCCTAGTTTTATTGTAGTCTCACTTGTGCTTCTTGAAACGATCTCCATGTCTGGGTGGCAGCAGAGTGCTCCAAGTGATGCTGAGTTTCCGGATAGCAATTCGTCACAGGCAGAACCGCTAGCTGGGCGGAGAAATAAACCTCCGGAGCACACTGCCACTGTTCCTACCACTTCAAACCGCGCCGGCGAGAGAGTCGCTTCATGCAAGATAAGTAGAAGAGGGGCAAAAACCTAAACGAAAGTCATCCTAAAACCGGAAAACATAATTACAACGTGTTACAACTTGCAGTTGCTATCTTTCTACGCTGCTGCATCCGGTTTATTCGGGATTGCTACAGATTATTTGTTTGCAGTTGTGAGACACATTTCAACTTCTACCTCTTCTGATAGGGGGTTCGTTTCTGTTTTCTGTAGTTGTCCAAGCGGAATGAATGACAAAGACAAAGGCTGATGTTCATTCGCCAACTCACTTTGTCTCGCCCAAGGAAAGGAGACACAGGCACAAAATGGAAAGCGGGACGGAGAACGCCAACAGCGGACAGGCGCAGCCCCAACAACAGCACCAGTTCGAGCAACAGCCCGTAGTGGAGTCCATCCAAGTGAACGAGAAGAAAAAGATCAACCGGGCTCCGTCACCCGCCAGACCCAAGGATGTGCCTGGATGGTCCCTCACCAAGATCCGGGGAGGCATCGGTACACCAACACTGAGCGTTAAACCAGGATCCATACATTTAGGCAGCCGGGTGTCCAGGCGTAGTCCATGTAGCGGAAAAGAGACCAAATCAGAGAAAGGAAAACTGCCGGGGAAATCCACACTATCGGTTGCCAGTGCCCAGAAGAGCGGCAGTAAATCGATGAAAGGTGGTCGGAAGAAGGTGTCCGATGCAAGCAACGCCTCGGACGACCTGAGCAAAGACTCTGGTTGCGCCGCGGGCAAGCTGTCGCCAACGGATAGCAGTTCCGAGATCTCGGATTGCGCCTCAGAGGAGAATAAACTCTCCGCCGATGCTCTGAGTAGTGACACCGAATCCAGCAGCAGAGGCGGGGGGGCAGAGGGCGAGAAACCGAGCAGTGACTGCGGAGATGGACCACCGGATAGGGGTACTCGTGGTGACCATCATGCCAAGACCCCCGTAGATAAGGACCGACTCTCCTTTGGAGTGGAGACCGGGGAGGGGAGCATTTCTCCGGGGGATGAACGGTCTCTCACCTCGTTCGACAGCCGGGTGCCTGCCAGCACATCCCTGGCTTTCTCTGACCTGACAGAAGAGTTCATGGATGGCATGCATGAAGAATTTGTCAGGGAAATCGAGGAACTGAGATCAGAAAACGATTACCTAAAAGTAAGAATATTTTTCCTGATTTGCTACAGACATTCCTCCCTCTGTTTGCTCTCATTTGTGAAAGTGAAAAGGTTAAAAAAATAAATAAAATAAAACATTATTAAAAAAACTCTCCAATAACAGTTCTGTAAGAGATGGTTCCGGAGAAACTATTTTAATTGGATCATCAAAAACAAAACCTAATATATTTATGCATAATCACTGTTCTGCACTTCAGGATAAAAGCAGGGCAATCCATGCAAACCCAAATTGGCCACATAGCCAACAACATCTTGAGTGCATAATTGATTACTCCCTCCTCCCTCTTGTCAAAAACAACAACAAAATACCACCCTTTGAAGGCACCGAGACTTCGGGGTTGGTCAGTGTTATTTCGGAATTCATTATCAATGTTGCTTCAGCTGTTGTGTTCACTGGTCATGATGGTCAGGTGGTGAATGCCCAAAACATCAGAGGTGGTTGTAGTGCGCCCATCCATTACGCGCTGGAGGATTACAGTGACCTGGTTAAAACAGTTTAACTAATTGTATTTTGTTAAACAATATTATCAAGGCCGGGGGGGCTTTACATGTAGGCCGTCATTGTATATAAGAATTGGTTCTTAACTGGCTTGCCTAGTTAAATAAAGGTTCAATCAAAATTTAAAAAAGAATTGACATGCGTCACGGAGACTGCCTCAGTCAGAGGGGTTCAATAATTAATTGGATTACCCTACAGGCCTGCGCAGCATAACGGTTTATCCAAACAACTTCTAGGCTACTATTAGCGCATTTTATTTCATAATTAACTGGTCTGGGACAGCAATAATAAGATTATTATGGTGTACATAGGCCTAATAGACTACTGGGCTATTTGGTGGCCATCTAAGATGACCCTTCAAAAGAAGGCAGTTTACTAGGACAGTCCACTGTGCATGAATGTGTAATACACACTCCCACAACATTAACACTCATGTAAGGTTTTTGGTTAATTTCGGACCATAATCATCAAATCCATCTTACTGGTTAATTACCATAAACAGCCATGGGGTGCCACATCCTTTTTCTTAAGTCTAATTATGCGTAAAAAAAAAAAATCAGGTCATTCGTGCAGCCAGAGTAGTCCTAGAGCGCAACATCTTTATTTATTTATCCCGTGCTTTCTCTCGCTGGTCTTCGGCACGCCTGGCTGACTAGTGCAGCTGTTTTCTGGGGGGTAGCCTGCGTCGCCCAGATGCTGCAGTCGAGAGCGCCCACTGTCCTCACTCACTCCACACACCATTGTTTATACCGGGGCCGCACCACGTGACGCGCTCTGCAGCGAGTGACCCACATTCCCCCTGGCAGCCCTCTCGGCATATTAGCAATGCGATAAAAGACTTCTATTTACTACTACACACTTCTCCCACCACCACCCTTATAAATACTTGATCTGCCTTATTACTACGCCTCTGTCAGAGAGGTTGTAGGATTTGGGCTAATGCCTCTTCAACCGTGTTGTTATGTAAGTAGTAGTAGGGAATTCTAGGAAGGCTTTTTGGGTTTGATTTAAATCATACCTTGCAATTGTTATTATACACCTTTCTATTAGGTGGGCAAAGTTCCGTTGTGTATTAATCTGTGTTCTGCACTGGTTTGCAGTGGTTATGTAGGCAATGGGGTTGTTAATGCTACATTCTTACTGCAATGGGCTAAATCAACAAATCTCCTTTAAAACGAAAGTATACACCTCACACACATGGTTATGGGCTTTAAAAAAGAAGACACCTGTACCATGTCAGATACAGCATTGAAATGTATTACATTTTGAGTTTGCATCCCAATATTACACTTTATATACATCACAGAAATATAACAAAACCGTTTGACATGGAAACACTGGATTTTCATTCAGCTTAAAAAAAAAAAAAAAGTTGATTAATTATGAAATTATGAAAATTATTAATAACATTCCACCCATGAGGCCACTAGGTAATTTGACTGCAGGAAAAGCCTACTGAGTCTGAGATGATGCTACACACCCTGCTAAGGATACACTAATGAAGAGGGCGTTAACGATGACTGGTGATCTGATGCTGAGACAGTCAATATAATAATTATTATAAGGAGTCTAAGGATGGCACTAGCTCACCGAGACCTTTTTCTAGCATTCTCAACCGTCTTCTCCTCCACCCTTCCCCCGACCCGCTCTCCCCAGGATGAGATGGAGGAGCTGCGCTCGGAGATGTTGGAGATGAGGGACATGTACATGGAGGAGGATGTCTACCAGCTGCAGGAGCTGAGGCAGCAGTTTGAGCAGGCCAACAAGACCTGCCGCATCCTGCAGTACCGCCTCCGCAAGGCCGAGAGGCGCAGCCTCCGCGTGGCCCAGACGGGACAGGTGGACGGGGAGCTCATCCGTACCCTGGAGCAGGACGTCAAGGTGAATCTGGAATGGAGAGCATGTGTGTGTGTGTGCCTTCATCGACTTCCGATGGGCAGCCAAGATGATGTGTGTGTGTCTGTGTGTAAGGCTATGCATAAATCGTATATGTCAGTAACACAAACAGAACTTGACGAGAGACTGAACTTTGGGTAATTGCTTGCATTTAGGTCCTTGCAGATTTTCGGAAAATTCAAAGAAGGGGGTTATGACATAACAGGTCAAAGGACAAAGGTTACATTTGGCTTTAAATGCATACATTCACACACCATTGATGGCATTTCTTGTTAATGGAGACATTGCGGGTTGTTGGTCTTCCTACTGAACTGAGGCTGTAGTTACACATCCCAAATTCACAGCCCTCTGTGATCCATGTGACAGAAGCACAATGTGGTCTTTCTCAGGAGTCGAGGAAGGAGGGAATAGAGGGGAGGGGAGAGGGTAATGATGTCATCCCCTGAAGGCAGGCCTTGTTCCTGCTGTCCTTCACTAAAAACAGTCCATTTGTATATCTTCTTTTTTTTTTAAAGAGAAAGAAAGAAACAGGTGAAAAAAAGTGTCCCTTCTTTCTGGCGAGGTAATATTGTGCCTCTGTGCCGGCCGTCTGTGCTGACTCTGGGGAATAAGGATTTGGTGTCGCTCCCGAGTTAAGTCCTCGGCAGCCAATCGGGGCGCAGTGGGTGGGCGCAGGGCTCAACGGGCCGGGGGAAGCCAGTCAAAGAAGGCCATTAACACAGGAAACCAAAAACAAACCACAGGGATGTGACCCTGGCTTCCTTGGCCTCCCCTCTCCGTCTCCCTCTCTGTATTCTTAAACAGCTAGGGCCAGTCACTCAACACATACCTGATTGTTTCTGCTGGCTACCAACTAAACCAGATCAAACACTCCCATGCACTCCAGACTCCCTTCAAACTGAGTTCCTCTAACCGTGAGGCCGGCTGTGTTCTCAGATAGTAAGGCTTATTCACACACCAACCAAGCACTGGGGGAAGGAAATGTGTCTTGACATGTTTGAGAGGATTTGGGCTGTATTCCAGGTGATATTTGAGACCTGTCCTGTACCAGCCATTGTAGACCTTCTTTTACTTGTCAGCAAGAACTCACTACTCTGTGTTTGTGGCGCAAGCAATGAGTTATTGAACAGATAGTATGTACTATGTATGTTAGGTACATTCAGTAAATACAGGTAGTTTCCACACATTGGGCTAGGTAGGTTCCTTAGACGAAAATAACTACTTTGTGGCTATGGTCAGTCTTTATTAGTCACACACTCAACCAACGTGATCACATAAAATAGCATACTGTAAGCTGATAGGGCTATACCAGTAGGGCTATACTTTAAATTGGCTTAACATAATTATTGCTCTCTCTCCTAAATCCTTGTTCCCTTGTGACATACACAGTGAGCTGTTCCCACTTCCTGTTGCATCCTGCTCTTCAGCGCTCCGCAGGGGGAGGGGTGTGAATGTGCAATGCATGCATTTTTTTGCGTGCGAGTACGAGGGGGGGGTGTGTGTGTGTGTGTGTGTGTGTGTGTGTGTGTGTGTGTGTGGTGTGTGTGTGTGTGTGTGTGTGTGTGTGTGTGTGTGTGTGTGTGTGTGTGTGTGTGTGTGTGTGTGTGTGTGTGTGTGATATCTGGAGATGGTCGTGGGATTCTCCTGGTCACTTCCTGTCCTTTCTGACCCACTGTCCTAATTCCAGAGCTATGAAACACAGGAAATGGAAAACAGTGAGGTCTTCCATGACAATGGAAATGTGCTAAGGGTTATACAGTAGATACCAGTATGATATAGAATCAGTCTCTCATTACACTGTCTGGGTCAGTGGATTTCATTCAGGGCAGCTAGACTTTTCATTCCATAAACATTCCATAAACAACATCTCTCCCAGCCTGGATGTTATTATGCTATCATTGTTTGCTGGGGAAACTGACTGAGGTATTTTATTTCTAGTCAAAGGCACAGTCTCTCGCACATTGCCTGTGATCTGTGATGGGGTGAGGTGTGAAAGATACCATATCCTTCCCCTCTTAACTTCACATATATAGGATGAGTGGGCTGAGCCTCTGTGCACTCCTGCATAGCAACAGCCGAGTTGCAGTATGGCGTGATGTGACATATAGGGAGGGAAAGTAGGGGTTGTTGAGATAGGGAGACAGAGAGAGAGAGAGAGAGAGAGAGAGAGAGAGAGAGAGGGTGGATTCCCTCTCTCTCCTCTCTCTCCTCTATCTCCCTCTCTCCATCCCTCTCTCAGCAGCAGATAACGGCTGGGCAGCATCCTGGAGATACCAATAGAAACCGTCTCCATGTGTCAGCCAGACACGCCCGGATCAGAGAGACGATTGGCTGGCTCGAGCAGTATCAGGAAGTATTTTTGTCCCTGTGCCTGCTCAGCACGGCACTAGCAGGAGCGTGTGTGGATGCCCACCATGTGGATTATTCTGTAACCACTAAACAACTGTCGTGCAGGGGTCTGCTCTTTCACTGCTAAAGAGCCTTTTATAGATAGACAGAAGGGAAGAAGATTATTATTTTCCGTTTCTAGAGGCTGCAACAGGAAGGATAACAACTAGATGATAGTTACATAAAAGTGCACCAGTTGGCTGAGCCTGTTAGCTGATACTGCAATACTATATCCTATCATTAAATGTCTAAGCTAGATGGTAAATACTCAATGCTTTCATAGAGTATGCTCTCCTTTGTAAGCACTTCTTAGCTCATTAAAGTAGAAAATACAATATCTCTCCAAGGTTATGTACAGTAAGGCCTTGGCTATGGGCCCTAGTCAAAAGTAGTGCACTACATAGGGAATATGGGGCCATTTGGGACACAGACATGACCGATGCTTTACACACTCCCACCACCTGTGCGTACTGTCAACATGCAAAACGCCGATGATAAAATCTACAGGGAAGTCATTGTTAAAAGGCGTGTGGAGGAACAGCTGTGACAATGCTGACAGGATCAGAAGGGGAACAGGGTGCTGCTTCAGCACACACACACACACACACACACACACACACACACACACACACACACACACACACACACACACACACACACACACACACACACACACACACACACACTCCCATGCAGGCACACACATGTGCGCGTACACACACACAAACACACACCAACGAACCCACCCTCAGAGATGCAAAATATTCTCTATCACACACACACTCACCCTCAAAAACATGTGAAAGAGACCCGTTTGATGGGTAAATGTCTCTTTTTAATTTGGTATGTGTGTCCAAGTGCTGGGTGTGGATAGGATCGACGTTAGGAGTCTGAAGGCTGGGACTTGACTATAATGTACCAGTCCTGCAAGACCTTCTCTCCTCTCCTCTGTATGCCATTCACATCCTCTAGCTCTCCAGCTGGAACCCCTCTCACCAATGCTAAAACCGCTAGTACGGTGACCCTACACACTGATCTTGGTTCAGTTTTATTTTTTTCTTCTTTCAATAATGGTTAAGGTTAGGGGTTGGGGATGGGGATGGGAAGCTGATCCTAGATCTGTATCTAGGGGAAACTTCACCCATGGAGTGCTGAAATCCATGTGTTTTACTTTTACATATCAAAGCATGATATTTCATTGGGAGGCGAAGGCAGACAAGGCAGTGTATGGAAAGAGGCTGAACAGCAAGAGGGAGGAGGGAATCCTGTAGATGTAGTAAGTTAACAGGCCGTTAATACAGACTGTTGTTTACTATGAAGTGATCGCCAAATACCGCCAGTCTAAAAACGTAACCTAGAACCCTCCCAGAACCCTAATGAAAGGGAGCATTGATTTGACCACGCAGTCCGTCTCTCTGCATGTACATTTCTACCTTCTAAAGTATGGAGAAGAGAGAGGGAGGGGCAGGGGCAGAATGAGAGAAGGAGGGGAAGACCGAAAGAGATAGTGCAAGAAGAGATAGAAAGAGAAAGTCTGTGTGTGTGAGAGAGAGAGAGAGAGAGAGAGAGGGAGATGAATTTGAGCATGATGGGGAATTGGTCGGTTGGTCCACTCTCAGAGTGGGCAGCACAGAGGGGCATTGTGGTTCCCAGCTGCACATTGGCTCTGGTTATAGGGCCAGAGAGAATACCCCAATTCTGACACATGTGGACGCACTCGCACACACAATTAAACACACAGACGCACGCACGCACACACATATTCAAACACACACACACACACACACATATACGCACACACACACAGAAGCCCTGTTTGCTCTGACCCCCTTCCTCCTTTAATGAGATCAGTACTGTACCCCACTCCACACTGCACCAAAAGACTCCCTTCCCATGCTATGATGTTGCAGAGGTAGAAAAATAGAGAGAGAATATTAAATAATGATAATCCTATTTTGACTTAGATATCATTATGTTATATTGACATTTTGAATGATACAATGCTTTCAGCACAATTGACATCAATATGACAATCCACTCAGATGTTTTGGATGTGTTTCCTGTCTATGGTATGTATAGAGCACCCTTGACATGTCACCTCCTTTCATTATAAACAATTAAAACCAGGCAGCTGGGTTTGCATTTGGATTGAACATCCTGTCAGTGCCCTGGTGATATACAGTCAAACAGAAACACACACACAAGTTGTTGTTGGCCCAGCAGAACATCATATCCTCATCTGGATAGTGTCTGTGTTGATCCCCAATTGCATTTAATGCTCTTCCTACCCCTCAGGGGAACCTATATCCAACTTTAAGAAGATCAGCCTTAGTAACAGTCTTGTTCTGTAGCAACATGTCAACACATGATGATGTAAGAGCTGGTCTCTGCTCTACTCCACTCCTACCCGTATTTGTGATAATACTGGAACACATTAGTGATCATACTGGAACACATTAACGATAATACTGGAACACATTAGTGATAATACTGGAACACATTAGTGATCATACTGGAACACATTAATCATAATACTGGAAGACATTAGTGATAATACTGGAACACATTAACGATAATACTGGAACACATTAGTGATAATACTGGAACACATTGGTGATAATACTGGAACACATTGGTGATAATACTGGAACACATTAACGATAATACTGGAACACATTAATGATCATACTGGAACACATTAATGATAATACTGGAACACATTAGTGATAATACTGGAACACATTAATGATAATACTGGAACACATTAGTAATAATACTGGAATACATTGGTGATAATACTGGAACACATTAGTGATAATACTGGAACACATTAGTAATAATACTGGAATACATTGGTGATAATACTGGAACACATTAGTGATAATACTGGAACACATTAGTGATAACACTGGAACACATTAGTGATAATACTGGAACACATTAGTAATAATACTGGAATACATTGGTGATAATACTGGAACACATTAGTGATAATACTGGAACACATTAATGATAAGCTACAGTATGGTGTCATTTGTTACTGTGCTGTGAATACACCATCAGCAGAGAGACATATTTAACTTACCCATATACACTGAGTGGACAAAACATTAAGAACACTCTTTCCATGACGTAGACTGACCATCCATATACTTATATGTACGTATTCTCATTCACCGCTTTAGATGTGTGTGTATTAGGTAGTTGTTGGGGAATGGTTAGATTACTTGTTAGATTTTACTGCACTGTCGGAACTAGAAGCACAAGCATTTCGCTACACTCGCATTAACATCTGCTAACCATGTGTATGTGCCCAATAACATTTGATTTGATTTGACCAGGTCCAGGTGAAAGCTATGATTCCTTATTGATGCCACCTGTTAAATGCACTTCCATCAGTGTAGATGAAGGCGAGGAGACAGGTTAACAAAGGATTTTTAAGCCTTGAGACAATTGGGACAAGGATTGTGTATGTGTGCCATTCAGAGGGTGAATGGGTCAGACAAAATATTTAAATGCCTTTGAACGGAGTATGGGAGTAGGTGCCAGCCGCACCTAGTACCTGCTGGATTTTTCATGCTCAACAGTTTTCTGTGTGTATCAAGAATGGTCCATCATCCAAAGGACATCCAACTTGACACAACTGTGGGAGGCTTTGGAGTCAGCATGTGCCAGCATCCCTGTGGAACGCATTCAACACCTTGTAGAGCCCATTCCCCCGGCAAATTGAGGTTGTTCTGAGGGCAAAAAGGGGCTGCTAATGTTTTGTACACTCAGTGTGTATATGGTCATACTGGAAACAAATCACAATGTATAAAGGGCATTCATAAAGTCATTTAGTATGACTCTGGACCATGGCATTGTGGATCATGCTTCTCAATGAACCTCTGATGTTGACCACCCTCCCTCATGTCTTCTCTCTCTCGTCTCCATCTTTGGACTACAGGTGGCTAAAGACGTGTCCATCCGGCTGCACAACGAGTTGGACTCTGTGGAGAAGAAGAGGGGCCGTCTGGAGCAGGAGAACGAGGAGATGAGGGTCAGGCTCCAGGACCTCGAGGTAGCCAAGCAGGTCCTGCAGACTGAGATGGAGAAGCAACGAGAGGTAAGACATTATGTAGTACAAGGCTGGGTGGGGTGGGATTGGGCTGAGCTGGGATTACCATGGTTGGGCCGTGTGGATAGGGCCAGAGAAGTAAGACATGGTGTGGTTTGGCTGGGCTGGGCTTGGTTCGGTTGACCCTGGCTGTGTCTAGCTGGGCTGAGCTGGACTTGGTTTAGCTGGGTTTGGCTATAGGTTACGCTGTGATAAATAGGCTGGGTTAAGTAGGCTGGGTTTAGCTGGGTTTGGCTATAGGTTACGCTGTGTTGAATAGGCTGGGTTAAGTAGCCAGGGTTAAGTTGGCTGGGTTTAGCTGGGTTTGGCTATAGGTTACGCTGTGTTGAATAGGCTGGGTTAAGTAGCCAGGGTTAAGTTGGATGGGTTTAGCTGAGCTGATCTGGTTTTTGCCTTTCTTCAAGGTTTCATGTAAATTCACCAGGCTTGGAATAAAAACGTGTCCATTTTCAGTAAATGGAAAGTTTGGGAACACATACACGGTCAGACTGAACCACAATTGTATGCTGTCCTATATGTTGTGAAGTGACCGGTTTGAGTTTTATGATAGAGGGTTGTGTTTTTTGTTTGGACTCAAATAGGGACTGGTAACCTTTAAGCCAAATGTTGACATTTGGCCTTTCTTCATTTGGCCTCGCCGTATGTTTACTGGAAAGAGTTGAATAGAAAACCGTGGGAGGAAGTTGCTTTGTGCAAGTCTTCTATCCTGATAAATGCTCCTGCTAAAAACACTGTTTGCTATCTACAGATATTGCGTTATGCTCAGTTATGCTCTAAGGAGAAATCAAATGTCCTCTTCTCTCAGTCTTGGCCCTCCCCCTGTGTTGACTAATCTGGAGTGGACAAAAGGAGGCCCCTCTCTCTCCTGCTGTCCCTTTATGGAGGAGAGGAGAGCAGGGAGGGGGGACTGATGACTGATCGTAGCCTTGGCCCAGCTCTCAGAATGAGGTTAGGGCTGGCTGGCTTGGTGGGTAGCTGGGTGTCTGGCTGGCTGCAATGCTAACTCACTCAGTCACTGCCTGGCTGGCTGGTTGGTTGGCTAGCTTTGTGGTTGGCGGGCCTATGCTAAGCGAGGTACTGCTGTTGTGTTGTGCTTGCCCCAATGGAGAGGGAGAATTCTTTGCATAGCTGACACCCTTCTGATCCAGAACTATTATGTGTGCCTGCCGATCCCTGGCTTCACCGTTTCACTGCCCACTCTGTCTCTGTTCCCCGTCAGTTAGGAATGTCTCCGTCCCTGAGAATCAGGGATGTGTGTATAAAGGTGAATAAAAGGCGGTTTGTAAGTAATGAATTGGTATTCTGTGGCTCCTGTCTGGGAGTGGAAGTGACGCTGCTGCTGCAGTATTGAGGTAGCTGCTGGGCCTGGCTGTTCCATTGGATTCTGCTGCTGGACGGTCTGTCTCCTGGGATAGTGGAGGGGCTGAAGATGCTGGCCAGGTAGAGGGAGAAGAGAGTGAGAAGGAAGGGAAAAAGAGAAAGCAAATATGCAGTATTTGCAGTGCAGACATGTAATAATGGTCCATTTTAATAATTGAATAACAATCCATTCAGAATCTAATTCAACAAACAAAATGTAAAATGACTGGTGGTACTTATATTGTCTATTACTTATAAGACATGGAGAAAATAGTACATTTTATGTTTCCTCCCTTCGCATGTGGCAGACCTTTCCCCCAAACATTCCAATGTTTATAACCTCAGTTGTGTTGAAAGATGTGGTCAGTAACATTTGGGTCCATATGTAGGATGCATGAACCATTAAACCTAGGTTAAACCCAGATTGGCTGCTGAGTATTTCTCATATGTCTTCCCAAGACAATCTGTTTAAAACCTGTCGTAGGCTCTCAGCGTTTCATCATGTAAATGCATCCGCCCCTCTAAACCAATGGAAAATGTTGGGATTAGAAGTAGAGTCACCAGTGAGGCTAAGTAAGGACAACGCTCTGAGATTAGATACATTTTTTGTGGTTTGGGCTGCCTGTGTCTAGCGCATTTGCCCTCTGTTAACCAGCTACCTTTTTGATAGGAAGTGATTCCACACAAATGGACAAAGGAAAGTGGAATGCTTGCAACCCCTCCCCTTTCCAACGCAGACAGAACACTGCTGATTAAGGCATTTCTTTATCCCCTCCATTCCTCACCTCTCCCTGTCCAGTCCTCCTCTAATTCCAACTGCATCGACTCCCGTTGCAGCTGTTTTGACCCTCTGAAGGTGATGAGGCTGGATTGGAGGGAGGGATGGAGTGATGCAAGGGGGTTGGGTTGGGTTGCGGTAGGGCGGGGTGGGGGGTTGGGTTGGGTTGAGGTAGGGAGGGGAGGGGGTTGGGTTGCAGCTCCAATTGGCGAAGGGGGCAGGCAGTCAGGAAAGATAACGCCTTTAAGTGTAAACATCCAGCAGGACATCTCTCCCTCCCTCTTTCTCTCTCTCTTTAGCTTGTTCTCCCTCTGTCTTTATTTTTCTCAATCTCGCCAATCTCTCTCCCACTTTCATTCCCAGTCGCTCCCTCGCAAGTTCTCTCTCTCTTTCTCTCTCTCTCTCTCTCTCTCTCTCTCTCTCTCTCTCTCTCTCTCTCTCTCTCTCTTTCTCTCTCTCTCTCTCTTTCTCTCTCTCTCTCTCTCTCTCAATTCAATTCAAAGGGGCTTTATTGGCATGGGAAACACATGTTTACATTGCCAAAACAAGTGAAGTGGATAAACAAAAGTGAAATAAAAAAAATATTACACTCACACAAGTTCCAAAAGAATAAAGACATTTCAAATGTCATGTTATGTGTATATACAGTGTTGTAGCGATGTGCAAGTAGTTATCTCTCCCTCTCTCTCCCTTTATAATACTTTTTCTCTTGGAGGTCATGGGCAGACTGGGTAGTGTTTTATGTTTACTGGTGTGTATTTGTGGGCTTTCATTACCCCAGTGATTTAGTGGGATCACAGTGGAGACAGTTTAGGGACACAGACCTCTGTAGCATTCAATCCCAAGGCCTAATGCACTCCTTTTGTATTGCAAACGCCACTCATTACACCATTACTTATCAAGGTAACACTATACCGAGCGTGCCCCCCATTTTATTTATGCCTTCAGGAAGTGCTGTTGTCCCTTTGTTTGTAGGAGGCTGGGAGAAGCATGTCCTTGAGCAGAGAGAGGGGGAGGAGCCTTACAGGCAAAGGGAAAGTCAGTGGAGATGGAGGACATGTGAACGTGAGCTACTTCCTTATCAGTCACATGGTTGTTTCTCCCAATGAATGAATGATTATGCTCTGGGCTTGAGCCATTGATCATTCAGTGCTTTACAACATGCAGAAGAGCTGAGGGGTGTATTCATGTGATGAATACCCACATATAAAATACTATAGTATACTATACAACTATGGGGCGGCAGGTAGCCTAGTGGTTAGAACATTGGGCCAGTAACTGAAAGTTTGCTAGATTGAATCACCGATCTGATCTGTCGTTCTACTCCTGAACAAGGCAGTTAACCCACTGTTCCTAGGTCGTCATTGTAAATAAGTATTTGTTCTTAACTGACTTGCCTAGAAAAAGAAATAAAAATACTATAGTATTCAGCAAAAACACTACAGTGAATTCTGTAGTATTTACTATATTATTTACTGTAGTGTACTGTATAATACTGTAGTATTTACAGTTAACTATAGTATAAATACTGTAGTAAAAGACAACTGTAGTAAATACTATAGTAATCCATGTAGTGTTTTTGCGGACATTACTGTAGTATTTACTATAGTGTTTTGTTTCATTAACTTTGACATAGAAGTGGAGACTTTGTCCTTCAGGAAACGTACTGGAGAAATATTAAAAGAGCAAATGCTCCATAACCTGTAAGTAGGTAGGACCTACCAGCTCTCACAGTCTCACGTCAGAATTAAATGTTCATCCATGTTTCTCAAAACTCAAATTTCAAAGTTGTTCCAAACGTCAAATTTCAAAGTGTTTAAGGTTAAGTTTAGGCATTAACTCTGAAGGTTTAAGGTTTGGCATTCACTCCAAATGGTTAAGGTAAGGGTTCAGGTTTATGATAGGCTTAAAACAATATCAAAAACAATTTTCAATTGCTGGATATGAACTTGCAAACTTTGGAATCAGAGGCAGAAGCTTATACCCATTCGCCATCCCCCTAGCAAAACCGAAACCTACAGTGAGGGAAAAAAGTATTTGATCCCCTGCTGATTTTGTACGTCTGATGGATGGGTATTCCAGCATGACAATGACCCAAAACACACGGCCAAGGCAACAAAGGAGTGGCTCAAGAAGAAGCACATTAAGGTCCTGGAGTGGCCTAGCCAGTCTCCAGACCTTAATCCCATAGAAAATCTGTGGAGGGAGCTGAAGGTTTGAGTTGCCAAACGTCCCTCCAAACACGGCGAGTTGAGTTGATGCCAAAGAGCTCCATTTTGGTCTCATCTGACCACAACTCTTTCACCCAGTTGTCCTCTGAATCATTCAAACTTCAGACGGGCATGTATATGTGCTTTCTTGAGCAGGGGGACCTTGCGGGTGCTGCAGGATTTCAGTCCTTCATGGCTTAGTGTGTTACCAATTGTTTTCTTGGTGACTATGGTCCCAGCTGCCTTGAGATTATTGACAAGACCCTCCCGTGTAGTTCTGGGCTGATTCCTCACCGTTCTCATGATCATTGCAACTCCACGAGGTGAGATCTTGCATGGAGCCCCAGGCCGAGGGAGATTGACAGTTCTTTTGTGTTTCTTCCATTTGCGAATAATCGCACGAACTGTTGTCACCTTCTCACCAAGCTGCTTGACGATGGTCTTGTAGCCCATTCCAGCCTTGTGTAGGTCTACAATCTTGTCCCTGACATCCTTGGAGAGCTCTTTGGTCTTGGCCATGGTGGAGAGTTTGGAATCTGATTGATTGATTGCTTTTGTGGACAGGTGTCTTTTATACAGGTAACAAGCTAAGATTAGGAGCACTCCCTTTAACCTCTCTTGGGGAGGTGGGACGCTAGCGTCCAAAATGTCATAATTAAAAGTTCTCAAACATACGACTATTTTACATCATTTTAAAGATACACGTCTCCTTAATGTAACCACATTGTCTGATTTCAAAAAGTCTTTACGGCAAAAGCATAAAGTTAGATTATGTTAGGACAGTTCCAACACAAGAAAAACCACACAGCCATTTTCCTAGCAAGGACAGGCGTCACAAAAACCAGAAAACCAGCTAAAATTATGCACTAACCTTTGACGATCTTCATCAGATGACACTCCTAGGACATCATGTTACACAATACATGCATTTTTTGTTCGATAAAGTTCATATTTATATCCAAAAACAGCATTTTACATTGTCGCGTGATGTTCAGAAAATATTTTGCCTCCAATACTGCCGGTGAATCAGCCCAACAATTTACAAAAATGCTCATCATAAACTTTGATAAAATATTAAACTGTTATTCAAAGAATTATAGATGAACATCTCCTTTATGCAACCGCTGTGACAGATTTCAAAAAAGCTTCACGGGGAAAGCACACTTTGCAATAATCTGAGTACTGCGCTCAGAAAAAGACATCAAGCAATACAGATACCCGCCATTTTGGAGTCATCTAAAATCATAAATAGCATTAGAAATATTCACTTACCTTTGATGATCTTCATCAGAAGGCACTTCCAGGAATCCCAGGTCCACAATAAATGTTGTTTTGTTCGATAAAGTCCAGAATTTATGTCCAAATATCTCCTTGTTGTTTGCGCGTTCAGTAAGCTACTCCAAATGTAGGAAGCGCGGCCAAAATGTCACGACGAAAAGTCAAAAAAAAGTTATATTTACGTTCGTTGAAACATGTCAAACGTTGTATAGCATCAATATTTCGGGCCTTTTTAACATAACACTTCAATAATATTCCAACCGGATGATTCCAATGTCTTGAAAAACGTTTTGGAACACAGCTACCTCTTCACGTGAATGTGCGCCAATGAACTCATGTCCTTCCCTGAGTCACCAACTCCCCGGCCTTCTTGTTCGCTCTCTGTTCACTGCAAAAGCCTGAAACAAGGTTCTAAAGACTGTTGACATCTAGTGGAAGCCTTAGGAAGTGCAAAATGAACCCTAAGTCACTGTGTGTTAGATAGGCAAAGACTTGAATAGACTACCAGCATCAGATTTCCCACTTCTCAGGTTTTTGCCTGCCATATGAGTTCTGTTATACTCACAGACATCATTCAAACAGTTTTAGAAACTTCAGAGTGTTTTCTATTCAAATCTAATAATATGCATATTCTAGTTCCTGGGCCCGAGTAGTAGGCCGTTTAATTTGGGTATGTTTTTCATGCGGCTGTGCAAATACTGCCCCCTACCCAAGAGAGGTTAAGAGTGTGCTCCTAATCTCAGCTGTATAAAAGACACCTGGGAGCCAGAAATCTTTCTGATTGAGAGGGGGTCAAATACTTATTTCCCTCATTAAAATGAAAATAAATGTATAACATTTTTGACATGCGTTTTTCTGGGTGTTTTTGTTGTTACTTTGTCTCTCAGTGTTCAAATAAACCTACCATTAAAATTATAGACTGATCATTTCTTTGTCAGTGGGCAAACGTACAAAATCAGTAGGGGATCAAATACTTTTTTCCCTCACTGTACTTAAACGTAACAGCGCTCACTGTTGCCCCCCCTCTCTAGTTTCCACGTTATCTCCCAACATCCTCAGACATGGATGGATGTCAAATACTGTATCATGGATGACCTTGTTAGGTAGAGCTAGGTTCTGAATAGATAGTTCAGAGCTTCTGCTCTTTTCTATAACCTGTAGGGAAACGCAATATATGGTCTATACTTGGCATGTAGGTTTCTCAGTTATGGGTGGCACAAATTGTGTTATGGGGGAGGGGAATGGGCAGGGTGTATGCAAATGAAATACAGTAATATTTACTAAAGTTTAAAAAGTGTAGTATTTTTTGGACTGTAGTGTTTTTGCATACATTACTGTAGTATTTTCTACAGTGTTTTTTTCTTCCTTGGATAATATTGTAGTATTTACTATAGTATTTTACAGTATACTACAACATTCTATAGTAAGTACTACACATGATCGAGGGATACTACAGAGGGTAGAATAGTATTCTACAGTATTCAAAAGTTTGCTATATAATTCTATAGTAATTACTGTAGTATTCTCTAGTAAAGTGTAATATTTTTTTTAAATGTGGGTAGTAGACAACGTTGTTTTCTTTGGTACCTTGGACAATGTTCCATCTTCTGGCACTTTGCCACTGTGGTCCACTTTAGTTAACACCCAACGGTGATGTTATTCAGTTAGGTTACGGTGGAATTGGTCAGGTATTTCACCATGGGCACACATACACATACAGTAATACACACACACACACACCTGTTCCGCTGCATTAGGTGGGTCCTGAGTGCTTCTCAGGTTTAATCTGGGATTCTCCGCTCAGCCCAGGCCCTGCCAACCAATCAGGTCGCTGTGGGCGACGATCACTTGCCCCAAACGGGCTGCTGTCGTTTTGTGTGTGTGTGTGTGTGTGTGTGTGTGTGTGTGTGTGTGTGTGTGTGTGTGTGTGTGTGTGTGTGTGTGTGTGTGTGTGTGTGTGTGTGTGTGTGTGTGTGTGTGTGTGTGTGTGTGTGTGTGTGTGTGTGTGTGCTCTGATTAGAACTCCTCACCATGCTGCTTGCAATCCCAGTGGTTTGGGCTGAACTAAGTCCCACCATGCTGCAGATCTCCAGACCTGCAGATCTCCAGCATGTAACGGAGCCTTTTCTGATAATGACTGTCTCTTTCCCGCTCCCCTCAAACTGTCCATCCTAAAAAACCGAGGTGCTTACCCCTGGTCAAAACCTCTCCCACCCTAATGATGATTTAGCTGGCCAGCTGTCTGTCTCTGATGAGGAGCGCCCTGTACTGGGTGTGTTCCAGGACTGTGCCAAGTGCAAACAAATCTATTATGGGCCATCATGGCAACAAAGCAGATGGGTTATGAAGTCACTGGATAGAAGGCTGTTTTTCTGGGTCGTTGTGGTTGGCCAGGACCTCACCTATGTGGCTGAGTTGGTAGAGCATGGCGCTTGCAACGACAGGGTCGTGGGTTAATTTCCCACAGGGGACTAGTACAAAAATGTATGCGCTCACGACTGTAAGTTGCTCTGGAGAAGAGCAACTACTAAAATGTAATCACTGTCATGCAGCACTAAATAGGATGTAAATATAGGCCACCATACCTTTTATTAGCCTAATGACTAAAATAGAGAGAGAGCAGAAAGCAGGAGAAATGGAGAGTAAGCTAAAAAGAAAGGTGAGGAGAGAAGGCCAGTGAAGACAAAGGAATGTTCCCAGTAGCATTTCTGGGTGGATAGAAAGAAGCTTCACACAATGAACCCTGTGGGACATTCAGAGATTTGTGAGGAGCTGCTGAAGGACCAGTGATCCCTATGGAGGAACATAAAATACCTGCAGAAGAACACAAACGCACACACACACGTCTCCCAAAAAAATAAACGCACATACTCATCACAAAATCCATGTGACATCTTGGAGCTGCATGGGCCATTTCCTCGTCAGGCACAGCCAAGCAAACAGTGTTGAATTTTTCAAACACATCCATACCCCCCACCCACCCACCCAAGGAATCGCAAGGTAATTTAATGCTCATGAAAAAGAGTCAGGCCAACTGTGGAATGGATAGATCCTCAGACAGCGACCTCAGGCTGTATAGCCTGCATCCTCCTCCTCGTACAGAGTGAAAACACTGTGGACATAGAAACACATGCAGCAGACAGAGTGAATGCAGAGCGCTGGAGCCATGACAGGTTACATGAAAGGCATTTTATATCCATCCCCTGCTAGTCTCTCCATCCCCAGACAGAATATCCACACCTGAGCCAGTCTGCAGTGAGGAGAGAGAGAGAGAGCGAGAGAGAGCGAGAGAGAGAAAGAGAGCAGACACATCTAAAACTACCTCCCCGTTCATCACCCCCCTGAGCCAGACATCTACTCAACATCTGCTGGTTGTTGTTTTAACAGCTCTCTTTCTCCCCCTTTCTAACCCCCCCCCCCCCTCCCGTTTTATAGACATTAAAAGGTTTTTAAAGTGTCAGATTATCTCACGCAGTGGGACCCGTTGGATGTGGCGAGGAGAGGTCTTCTACAAGGTTCAATTTGGACCATGCAGTCTTCAGGGAGCCATTGTAGTCTGGAAAACAACATGTTAAAGCCAGGGGGAGGTGGGGTTGAGGTCATATGTGTGAATGGGGATGTAGGCGGTAGACGGTTTTATTGATATCCTTACCTTTCCTCACCAAGGTTTAGTGGGGAAGACTAATTGCTCTCAAGAGTACATCTGTTCTATGTGTGTGTGTGTGTGTGTGTGTGTGTGTGTGTGTGTGTGTGTGTGTGTGTGTGGTGTGTGTGTGTGTGTGTGTGTGTGTGGGTGTGTGTGTGAGCGATGCTTAACCTCTCTAGGGTAGGTGGCACCAAATCGTCCCACCTACGTAACAGCCAGTGTAATCCCGTGGCGCGTTATTCAAAAACCTCAAAAATGCAAAAACTTCAATTTTTCAAACATATGACTATTTTACACCATTTTAAAGACAAGACTCTCGTTAATCTAACCACACTGTCCGATTTCAAAAAGGCTTTACAACGAAAGCAAAACATTAGATTATGTCAGCAGAGTACCCAGCCAGAAATAATCAGACACCCATTTTTCAAGCTAGCATATAATGTCACATAAACCCAAACCACAGCTAAATGCAGCACTAACCTTTGATGATCTTCATCAGATGACAACCCTAGGACATTATGTTATACAATACATGCATGTTTTGTTCAATCAAGTTCATATTTATATCAAAAAACAGCTTTTTACATTAGCATGTGACTAGCATGTGACTAGCATTCCCACCGAACACTGCCGGTGAATTTACTAAATTACTCACGATAAACGTTCACAAAAAGCATAACAATTATTTTAAGAATTATAGATACAGAACTCCTCTATGCACTCGATATGTCCGATTTTAAAATAGCTTTTCGGTGAAAGCACATTTTGCAATATTCTCAGTAGATAGCCCAGCATCACAGGGCTAGCTATTTAGTCACCCAGCAAGTTTTGCACTCACCAAAGTCAGATTTACTATAAGAAAAATGTTATTACCTTTGCTGTCTTCGTCAGAATGCACTCCCAGGACTTCTACTTCAATAACAAATGTTGGTTTGGTTCAAAATAATCCATAGTTATATCCAAACAGCGGCGTTTTGTTCGTGCGTTCAAGACACTATCCGAAAGGGTAAATAAGGGTGACGAGCATGGCGCAATTCGTGACAAAAAAATTCTAAATATTCCATTACCGTACTTCTAAGCATGTCAACCGCTGTTTAAAATCAATTTTTATGCCATTTTTCTCATAAAAAAGCGATAATATTCCGACCGGGAATCTGCGTTTAGGTAAACAGACGAAAGAAAATAAAGCATTCGGTCGACTCGGGCACGCGCCTAAGCCCATAGTACTCTGATCGGCCACTTGCCAAAAGCGATAATGTGTTTCAGCCAGAGGCTGCCTCGATATCGTTCAGCTTTTTCCCGGGCTCTGAGAGCCTATGGGAGCCGTAGGAAGTGTCACGTTATTGCAAAGATCCTCAGTCTTCAATAAAAAGAGCCAAGATGAAACACAACTTGTCAGACAGGCCACTTCCTGCATGGAATCTTCTCAGGTTTTTGCCTGCCATATGAGTTCTGTTATACTCACAGACACCATTCAAACAGTTTTAGAAACTTTAGGGTGTTTTCTATCCAAAGCCAATAATTATATGCATATTCTAGTTTCTGGGCAGTAGTAATAACCAGATTAAATCGGGTACGTTTTTTATCCGGCCGTGCAAATACTGCCCCCTACCCCCAACAGGTTAACACTTTTTTGGTTACTACATGATTCCATACGTGTTATTTCATTGTTTTCATGTCTTCACTATTATTCTTATTATTCTACAATGTAGAAAATAGTAAAAATAAGGAAAAACCCTTTAATGAGTAGGTGTGTCCAAGCTTTTGACTGGTTCAGTATGTCAGAATAATCTGCGCACTAGACTGTGGCATTAATTGCCCAGGTTTCATATGTGCTGCAAGGTGCCACTTTACTCAACATGCTGCTTTCAGGGAAACAAAGGACCGGAGGGAATCGTCATTGAGCAATCTCGCATGCAGCCCCTTTTCATATTTCCTTATCGGAAGACCCGAAGTAACCCTCTCGGCCATTTTGACAGGGGAAGAAACCCAGATGCAGGGATGTGTCTGTGATTTATGATGATTGTCACATTTATACAGATTCTCCAGGAGGAGCGGGCCTATCAGACCGAGCGGTGATTAGGGTGGACTGGGTGATAGGCTTCCTGTTCTGGCAGGTCATTTGTAAAGTCACCCACCGCCACACACCCTGTCTGAACCGACTGCCTTGGCCCAAGACTAATAATAGTTTTACCAGATGTCTATTCGGAGCTCTGGCTCAGATAATGTCCCAGACTCCACAATCCCCGTCATCCTACCAGACCAAGGCAGTGACATCATCAACATGCTGCCAGTTGCACCTGTGTTTACTGTGATATTCAACAAGGTAATGGGAATAGGCCAATGACATGTTATGCTGGCTATGCTGTCCCTTTGGACCTTGGTTGCCATGGCTACCCAAACTCAGACACCTGTTTGGCTAGACATATTAGCCTCTCGGTCACATCAATTGGGAATAGGTTTTATAGCGAGGCTTATGGTAAAGACTATAATAAGCCTATGACAGATCCCTAACAGAGAAAACAAAAGACAGAATCGTAGAATAGTAGGACAGTAGGGACGTTTTATTATCTCGAAAATGTGGCCTGCCGTATAGAATGAGTATATTGAACGAATGGCTGTTGTGTGACTACAGAATTTCACCACCTATGGTTTTCATCACGGCGTGTATGTCTGTCTGGTTCCACATCAGGAGCTTTGAACCAAGGTTGTTCTCCAGGGTTCTAAGTAGTGGTGTAACGGGGTTCGGTACACGGTTTTGGGGTCACGGTTCGGTTTCGGTAAAAATGTAATTCCAACAGTTACTCTTATTTTAACTGTTGTTTATTTGGCAAAATACGCAGAATTAAAAAGCACCCTATTTGTGGCCCAAGTCCAGTTTCTGTGACATCATTCACAATGTTCCTGGTGTTGTCTGTTGTGACAGGGATTGATATGTTGGGCATCAAGTAGAGGTCTAAAAAGTTGGACCCGTTCCCAAATGTACCTGGGGCTTTCCCATCTGGACAAATATGCATAAATACATTTTTCAATATAGAGACCCATTCCGAACGGAACACGAGCACGACCAGTTTCGTATAGACGTGGTCGGATCCAAGTAAAGGAAGCAGCAGAAAAGTCAATTTGTAAGCTACTTTATTAACCAGACCTGATATAGCGCGAGGGAGAGCAGGGAGAGGACGGGTGTGTGTACTGTGAGCGAGTGAAACGGGAGCAAGGAGGGAGGGAGGGAGGGAGGGAGAGCTGACTTGCGCTAGTATACTAACTTCTAGCTTGTCATAGCTAGGTTGTTTATCATCCAAAATGATTGCGTAGTACCTGTCTTGACCGCATCAAACCGAGAGAAGCTAGTTGGCTAAAATAGCTAGCCAGCTATCTTTTTTCCTGTCCTACAGTTACAAATAACAACACCTCCATTCAGACTATTAAATAGCAGCCTGCCATTTGGCTCTTGTTCACTGTAACATATACTTCTCATTAAACTTTTAATTCCCTCATTTTAATTGCAACTTCCATTGATTAGATCATGTCCTAACTTGCTTTGCCACACATGGAGGCTCTATGACTGTGGTGGCACTTTGATGACTTGTGATTGGCCCGACAACAACAACAAGCTGCACGCGCCGCCCTGCATAGACTATTCTCGTTGAGCAGCGGAGAACATCCTATTCACTTTTTATCCAAACTCTCTGTCCGTCGCCGTTGTAATCGACTGTGAAGCCAAAATGTTCCCAAACTGGAGATTTTAAAAGATGACGGAGGATCCTCCTGGTTTATCGATCCCAACACTTGCCCCACCACCCGCCCCACCACATCAACAGTTCCCGGCTGCGCCTCACAAAAGGACAGTTTGAAATCCGCCACTCAAGATTAGAACTTTGATTACAACGTGGGCATAGGCTGTACTTGTTTTAACAAAATAGCCTACAATGGTTTTTCCAGCTCAGATTTACTCACGAGGCAATGGCATACAACGCAGTTAATGGCCTAGTGTTTCTTTTTATTGAATTTTTAATGTATTCACTGGTGTTCCGAGCAGTACGAAGACGTGTATCGTTACAGCACCTAGTTCTAAGTGTTCTCTGTTTTCTCTGTTCTCCTCATTAGGTCCTGTCAGAACATTCCTGTCTCTCTCACTGACAGAGGATCGGTAGATCCTGATTCCCCCGGAGTCTCCCGCTCCTCTCGTGTGTGTGTGTGTGTGTGTGTGTGTGCATGTTTGCAGGGGTGCAAATTTCACTGGGGACGGGGGGGGACATGTTCCCCCCCACCTTCTGAAATTGCATCCCCCCAAGTTTTATCTTTGGAATGTGATACAAAACGAGGACAATGCGGACGCCTCCGAGCGGTCGGGTATGCTGTTTGAAGCGTTTATCCGACAGAATTAAAAAAATATATAATTATTATTATTATGTCCCCCCCCACTTCTAAAACCAAAGTTGCACCCATGCATGTTTGTAGAAAAAACACCCTGTTATATAAGAGACCGACATGTCGGCCTGCATCAGAAGGCTGAGAAGGAGCTGAGCTCCACTTGAACTTGATCTCTGTCTGTTTCTCTCTCTCTCGCGCTCCATCACTCTCTCTCTCTCTATTTCTCTCTCTCTTCTGTTTCTCTCTCTCTCTTTGTCTGTCTGTCTGAGTGCTGTTGAGACTGTTAAGACAGTAGGACAACAAAGGGTCGGGCTAAGAGCCTTGCAGATGAAGTCATTTTAAAACCAGCAAAGCAGGATTTAGATCATTACTGATTAAATTGGCAGGGAATGAGACATTGATAATGAATCGGAGAGTCCCAAATCCTTGAGTTTGACTGTTGAAGAATTGGAGTTTGACTGCTAAGTATGTGTGTGGTTCTGTGTCTCTCCGTCTTGAGCCATTAGTGAGTGTCCCGTCCAGTGGGATCCACCTCTCCTTACGTAACCTTCGTTCCATAAACCCTAGCTGTATGCTAAGCTGACGTAACGTTGTTCCATGTCCAGTACGATCAGTCTTCCTGCCTCCCTGCTCTCCTCTACCCAGGGATGGGTCCTCGAGGCCCAGTCACGCTCCCCCAGACCGCTGGGCTACTAAGCTGTGTGACGTGGCTGAGTGGAGCAAATGAGACGTGAGATTGATTGCTCAATTGGATGAGGAAAATTGCACCTTCCATTACTAGTGCGCCGTACACTGACCTGTCAGACCCTGAGAGATGGAGGGAGGTAGAGAGAGAGAGAGGGGGGACGAAAAGAAGGACAAGAAGAGAGAAGGGAACCATGGGGGACATCTAGATACAAAATGACCCCCCCCCCCCCCAGGCATAAAAATGATTGTAACTGTATGTCCTCCAGAATTTGATGTGGTTTTAGAGGACCTGGTGAGATCATCAAAACCACCGTGTGTAGACCGTTAAACAATTACAACGTGGTCTGAGCCAGTCTGAGTTCTTATCACCTTCTCTCTGCTTAGAGTGCACAGGGGCTTGACTGGGCATGCTTCTCTGAGTGTGTGTGGTCATGTGTCTGCCTGCCTGCATTAGTAGGGTGGGTGTGTGTGTGTGTGTGTGTGTGTGTGTGTGTGTGTGTGTGTGTGTGTGTGTGTGTGTGTGCGTGTGCGTGTGTGTGTGTGCAGCAGTAGCATGCTGCAGTGGCGTGATATACTGTACACACCCACCCCTGCATTGTCTCTCCTAGAGCTCAGCACTACCCCGTGCTGTGACACGCTTTTCTTTTCCTCTCTCTCCTCTGATAATTATCAGTTAACTCCCAGGCAGCCGCAGACTGTAAGAGAGAAGGCTGGATGCACACAGTGAAATGAAGCACTCATCAATTATCACCTATAAATTGATGACTATTTCTGGCACTGCCAACCTCAGCATAGTCAAATCAAATCACATTTTATTAGTCACATACACATATTTAGCAGATGTTATTGCGGGTGTAGCGAAATGCTTGTAAGACCGCAATTATACACACATAGTGGTAATGTAGTCTCTCCTGACCTTCATGACCTTCATGTACATGGCTCGTGAGATGATCCGTAGTGTTATATAGATAGGACTTACTGGACAAAGCATCACGACATAAGAGTGAATCTGTCTTCTGCGTGATGACTGTGTGATGACTGTTGGTTGTATTTAGTCCATCCCAGCTGGGTATCCGTCTCTCTCTTTATTTCTCTATTGAACCACCCATCAGCACCACCACAGCTCGGGATGAGCTGATGGCCAGTTTCAGCCTCAGTGCTCCTGTTTGGTCCTGCTTGGTTATGAGAGCTCATAGATAGTTGCCTAGATGTCACACAGGGAGTGGCTTTTGTAAATGTCTATACTTCTATCTCCTCCCAGCGATGTTATCAGAGCAGCGTAGCGTTCAGTGCTCGTCTCTCTCAGGGGGGTGGAGAGCTCTCCAAACTCATTTTGTGGCAGAAAGGAAAATAAATTGGCTGGCAGCCCCTCTTTACTGAGAGTGTGAGGGGTTTAGTCGAAAGAGGATGATTGGTGTGAGTTTGTGTGGGAGAGTGTGTGTGGGTGGGGGGGGGGGGGGGGGGGGGGCTGGTGTCTGTGTGCGTGTGTTTGCATATGCGTGTGAGTGCGTGCGTGCGTGCATGAGTTTGTGTGCGTCTGTGTGTCTTTATGTGTTAAGTGTGCACCTGCCCACTCTACAGAAAAAAAGCCAAACGAAAAGCTTTCCCTCTTGAACAGCATGCCCCGAGATACAATCAGATACAATCTCTTATAGATTGAAACTGAATCCATTTCATTGGCCTCATGCATCTTTCTTCAGTCTGGAAAGAACTGGGAGAAGGCCCCGTTGCCAGTGTTGTTGTTGTGTAGGAGGCTTAATGAAGAGATGAGGTGAGCTATGAGGGGAATGCAGGGGACTGTCACTCCCCTCTCCTTCGGCTGAGCGTCTGTCTCCGTTAGCGACCAGCTAACTGACGGCTTAATGAGCGTCAGGTGCTCCAGATTCTCCTAACGAGCGAGAGCAGGGGAGCGAGAGGCACATGCTCCTTAACTGAATTCTACTGAAAGGAGTGGAGAAGGGAGGAGAGGAGAGGAGATGAGAAGAGAGGGAGACGGTGTCTTGTCTATGTGGCAGTTGGGATATATACTGTTTAGGTCTTGTCTCCTCCTGCCTCTACTCGTCAGTAACTCTTAATAGACAGTAAAGGCAGACAGGCATTTGATGGATAGCCCTTTTAAACACACATCCAAAAGCAGGCGAGGTGCCAGGTGGGGAAGGGAGACAGGGAGGGAGGGGAGGAGGGCTGTTAACTGGGTCAAACTGGCCTCCCAGTTCTGATTTGACTTTGAAGGCTGATTTGACTTATTTTGCTATCTCTCATCCCAGTCGAGAGAGAGAGAGAGAGAGAGAGAGAGAGAGAGAGAGAGAGAGAGAGAGAGAGAGAGAATCAGAATCAGATAGAGAGAGAACCTTAACACACTACCCAGTATCTTCCGCTCTGAAATGAAATATCTAATTGCCAACATTCTGCTCTGAGCTGAGTGGCCTAGTAATGCCAGCAGCATACCACCCTGCATCCCACTGCTGGCTTGCCTCTGAAGTTAAGCAACGTTGGTCCTGCTCAGTACCTGGATGGGAGACCAGATGCTGCTGGAAGTGTTGTTGGAGGGCCAGTAGGAGGCACTCTTTCTTTAAAAGATATATGTATATGCTGTCCCAGGGCAGTGATTTGGGACATTGCCTGGTGTAGGGTGCTGTCTTTCAAATGGGACGTTAAACCAGGTCTCCTGACTCTCTGTGGTCACTAAAGATCCCATGGCACTTATTGTAAGAGTAGGGGTGTTAACTCCAGTGTCCTGGCTAAATTCCCAAGCTGTCCCTCCTACCATCATGGCCACCTAATCATCATTAGCTTCCAATTTGCTCATTCATCCCCTCTCCTGTAACTATTTCCCAGGTTATTGCTGTAAATGAGAATGTGTTCTCAGTCAACTTACTTGGTAAAATAAGGGTAAAATGTTACTTTTTTACTCCTCTACTGCCAGAATTATGTGTCACAAATGTGTAATATCAGGCCTGACATATTTCTTGTTTTCCCACTCCCCATCATAACAATGGTATCAGATTTATGTTTCCCTGTAGTTCCATCAGAGCAGTGATGGGCAACTCAAGTCCTCAGGCCAGAGTGGTGTCACACTTCCCCCCCATCCCTAGCGAACACAGCTGATTAAACTAATTGCATTCTAAACCGAAGATGATGATTAGTTGATTGGAGTCAAGTGTGGAGTCAATAGTGTTAGCTGGGGCCAAAGTGGGACACCAATCAGGCCCCTGAGAACTGGAGTTATCCATCCTTAAATCAGCGGGACACTAGCTGCAGTCCAAACACTTAAAAGACACACCCTATCCCCTCAGCTCTCAAATTAAGTGGACACTTCTGATGATGTATCATGACGTCTGACGAGTATACACTTGCAGTGCAAGGGGGGAGGGAGGAAGGAATGATATTTAAATGGGCCGCCCTTGGCCGGAAATTCGTCACTCGTTCATCCCGCGATGATTGTGTTTTCAGCCACCGGTAGCTTGTATTTATAGCTTTATGTAGCTTTATATGCGCTACAGTCAATTATGAGTGTATGTCTACTTATATTAAATATATAATTATTAATATACACCAACTGTATGATAGCTAGCAAATGAATTAGCTAACTAGCGTTAGCCTGCCTAGCTGGAACTTCTGAAGAAGGATAATGTTTCTACAATTTCCAAAAGATAACCAAACAAAAACATATTTACTTTTTAAGAGATGTGTTTGTGCCGTCATGTGCATTAGTAGCACAATTTCTAACTCATTATCATTCGTTTTTACTTTCTCTTGTATGTTGACTTCTCCATTGATGTTGTTTTCAAGTTTTCGCTGACTTTTCTTAGCGGATGTACAATCGTCGCAAATTGAATTATGGGGAGTTTCAGGCCCCGGAGTGAACATAATTGTACACTCGCAAACTCGACTAAAAACGAGGGCTGAGGGGCTTACGTTGCAAACTTCCCTTGCTTGACTAATCATCCAAGATGGCGACGGGGATTCCCCAAAGGGCATAAGGCGAGGGTAGGTGGACGAGGGTGTGTCTTTAATGAGTTTATACCGCAGCCGTAGTCTGTATTGACTCGGTGGCCGCCATTTTGGTTAGAATAATGAGAAACATGTTTTGGTGGGTAAATATGATTGGCCCACACCTGTGTGTAATTAACCATGTTTTTACTGCAGGTGTGAAGAGCACGTACAGATGGCTTTTTTTTCTTTTGTTACTTATTTATGATTTGTCATTTCAATCATTCCATCCCTCTTTCTCTATTTTTCTCCCTGTGTGTGTCTCTCTGTCTCTGTCTCTCTCTCTTGCCCCTCTCCATGTGGAAGTGTACAGTGTAAGCCTCACCTGCGTTTAGAGCCGAGCGTAGAGCAACTACACAAGGTCATAACAGAAATGTGCCGTGAGAGACAATTGCATTAAAGTTATGTTTCATCAATTTCCCATTTCAACGTTGATGTCCTGTCAGAAAGGGGAGATTGCCTGGATTACACAAGTCATGTCTCCAGGAAAGTGTTAGATGAAAAGAGGTTTCAGAGAGCGATTCGTGTGATGTTTAATTCCAGTAGACAAACAGTACAATCCCTGACGTTTGGGCCGTTACTGGTAGTTAAATGGCAGTCAAAGCAGTCAGGGCAGGACCTCGGGGGTTCATCCCAAATGGCAGCCTATTCCCTATATAGTGCACTATTTTAGACCAGGGCCCATAGAGAATAGAGTGCCATTTGGGCTTCAGCACATTAAAGGGAGAGATGAAAGGGAGGACGTCGGGAGCTCAGCTGGGTTTGATCCTAGTCTTTGTGTGGCTGTTTGTGACACTCATCTAAAGGGCAGTCGGATAGAGGGATAACGCCTTCACGTCAATCCTTTCTTTTATCTACCTTTTGTTCCGCGGTGCATGGATTCTAATGGGCCGATTTGCAAAGTGTTATTGTGACCGTGGTCAACGTGATACAACCAAAGACACAACCTCCATCGTTCAACGTCCTTTCACGGCCTAGAAATGGCCTCCTCTCCTCTGCACTCTGGAGTCGACACTGATAAAGCTAGTCAACATGCTGTGTCCCCTCAGGCTCAGAAAGACCTCCCTCACTCTGGCCACTCAACCCCTATATGCCCCAGGGCAGCATTATAACAATGTTTCACAGTGCTAATTACAAGTCCAATCACCTCGTCATAAACACTGCTCCTCTCTCTCCCAGCCTCAGAAGCATATGATGGAAGGTGTCACCGCTGCTCTACGTGGGTGGTGTGGAGGATGGCTATAGAGGGGCGAGGGGGTTCTGTTATCGAAGATGGGGGTCTATTTTTAGGGTTGTAACAGGGTCTGTTTGTTTGGGATGGTATATGGGTGCGTGCTGTGATTCCGTGGTAAGAGTGAGAGAGGGGGAGGAGGGGGAAAGAGAAGGAGGGGGCGGGAGAGTTGCCTGCAGAAAGGGATCAGGCTTTCAGGAGCTGGCCAATCTGCTAGCTCCTTGTGTAGACAATGGACATGTACACAGAACCGCCCCTAGCCTTTAGGGGGCTCTAGGCAAAACATTTTCGTGGCCCCCCTCTGGACGCCGGAGAGAAACATCTTAAGTTTTGAAGTTAATTTCCTGCAATTCTACACATTTTGCCATGGGGCAGAGAGAACGTGTTTTCAGTTTTAAAGCAAATTTCCTGAAATTCTACATATTTTGCCATGACTTATGTCATGTTAATATGATACTGTATCTGAGTGAGAGTGACTAACAAAATCAATGGGAGCCCCCTGGAGGTCAGGGCCCCTGGGCAATTTGGACATGATTACAACAAGTTTAGATAGCTTGGTAGACTAACTTTACTCATCAAAATCAAAGTGCTGACGTGGGCTAATTGATTGACTAGCATAACAAGTGGAAAACTGCTGACACAACCACATTTAGAAATTCTACTATTCTAACGGGACTGAGCCCCCCCCCCCCCCCCACACACAATGCCTATGTCGCTTATGCACAGGGCCGGCCCTGCATGTACAGTAAAGCCAAGATATGCTGAATAGAAGGGGGTGAGGGGTGAAGGGATGAAGTGAATGACTGTCCAGGTCCTACCTCAATGATTTTGTATTGTCTGCATGTACAGAACAGATTTCCAATGTGTGTATTTGTATATATCTGTCAGGCCTATGTGTTTAGTATACAGGTAAATACAACATTAGAAAATATAGCGTGTGCAATAATGTATGTGCACGTTAACACCTCTGAGTAATCCATATGCAAATAATCACATTTCCGGTAGGGATGGGCACGGTTAATCGAATGTCCGGATATCTGAAAGGACGTTGGTATTCTATTACTTGAGTGTTCATGTAAAGAAATATATATATAAAATGTATGATCCTTGTGACATTTTTATACCATGACATTTGAAATTCTTAATTTAATAAAACAACAAACTTTTGAATTTAGTTTTTCTAACAGTGCATTGAACTTCTGCTGCGCATTTAGCCCTACAGGCTGGCCTGACATCGGTATGTTATTTTACCCACTTCCAATAGCAATTACCTAGCGCCTAGCGGAGTTTCCACAAGACCTGACACAGATCAATGCCAAATACTCACCAGAAAACCTTTCTGTAACAGAATCTGTTCTATCGTGGTGAAAATCAAACTTCTCTTTCGCTGTTGTCGCGAGCCAAACTAGCTGAGAAAAGCAAGCAGCCTGTCCACTGTTTACCTCAGCCATTTGCGTCATTGTACGGTGGAGAGACTCAAGAGCAAATTTGTGCTTTTTAGTATTTCAACTATTCAGATATCCAATTTTTTTGTATGATATTATTTGAGTAGTAAAATATTTTCTAATGCCCACCCCTAATTCCCAGTTTGACGTAAAAGAGAGGGCAGGAGGGGGTGTTATTGCGTTTGTTGTTATTTCCATTGGTTTTTGAAGAGTGGAGCTGTCTCATGTCAATAGGGATTTCCTGTCCTCCATGTTTTTTCCCTCCATCTTTCACCAACTTGTTTTGTTGGCCTCCACTGTCAGAAACTGAACGAGGGAGTGCACAAGCGGTTGTCAAGGGAACCCATTAAGGTCTGCGGTGGAGGTGGTGGGATAACCCCACCCACCCAATCTCTGAATCAAACATTCACTGTAGTTTAAATACTTAAATACTCATTCTTATACGTCTCCCTCCTTCTCTCTTCCTTCCCCCTTCCCTCTCTTACTCTCCTTTCCTATGCAGATTGGCTTTATCTCCCCCCACTTCTCCCTCTCTCATTTGTCACCCTGAATATATCCCTGTACCTTTGCTAGATCTCTCTTTCTCCCTCTCTCTACACCTGCAGAGCTCCTTTCTTAGGTCTTCACACTTACTAGACTTTCTGCAAAAATACCCTCGCCTATGCATATACTGCAATGTAAACTTGCAAACTTGTCACTTCTCGACCGCACAACACATGACCGACAATTGCCCCCCTCTACGCAGGGCAGTGTAAACAGAATTGTCTCGTTGAGCTAACACTCCTTACGGTAAAAATTGTAATAGCGATGTTTTTGAAACAGCTGAAATGTATAGACCTTTTCCTTATTTTGGAGATTTGTTTTATTGAGTTTTTACCTGAAATTGTAGTAACGGCCTGTTACATTCTGAAAATGTCACCGTAGTTTTAAATCTAAATAGTGTGTTTTTGCTTGACTCCACTGAACCGCCATCGACATCGACACTAGTTACCACAGCCACTGTCATTAACCCCTTCCTTTTCTAAAATGTATCTTCTTAAAATCAGTTTTTAAACCTAACCCTAACCTTAGCCACGCTGCTAATCATATGCCTAACCCTAACCTTAAATGAAGACCAAAAAGCAACTTTTTGTTTTCATGAATCTTTATAATATAGCCAGTGTTGACTTTGTGGCTGTGCTATCTAGTGGAAACTGAGGTCCAGGCAAGAAGCAACTCCCCAGGCTATTATTAACATTTTCAGTCACAATTTGCTTTTACCTCATATAATGACTTCCATGATATTGATAAAATGAAGTCTGGTTTGTAATATGGTAACTTTAATACGGTAGCTGGTGTAAGCTCAATAACTCCTATTTAGCTATGGTTCAGCTAAACGTCAGCTTTCAGCTACATCCAGGATGAAGGAGGATGAAGAAATTAGCTATTTGTCATCGACCATCTCTTTTCGGTCTTTTGTTCCAAAATGTTAAATTGTGTTTTGTATATTGAATAAAAGTACAGACTCAGAGCTTCAAAATGGAATATCATACACTGTATTTGGAAGAAACATGGGGAAGTGATGCTGCTTTCAAAGTTGATACATTTATAATCCCATTTAGGAAAAAAAGGCATTCAGACATTTTGCTGCGATTTTCACACTTGCTCTGCTTTAATCCTTGGGAAACATATTTAGAAAATGAATACTTTCACCAAATTGCCTAAATGGGTTCTCTGAACATTACCTCACCAAATTTCCCCATTAGGCAAACCATTAACAGTATTAAATAGCATATTGTTGAGAAATAAAGATAACCTTTCACATTGAACTGCTACAGTGCTGCTCTTTGTTTACACTCATGTAGCATCGTTCACACCCTCTAAATCTCAAAGAAATTACATTGAAACACGTGACTGTGGAGGTAGTGCTTAAAAAACGAAGAACTTGTTGAAATCTTTTAAGACTTAACTTAACTATTGACTTTAAGTGTTAAAGGTAGTAGCCTACACTTAGGAAAATATTAAAACACACAAACACCATAAAGACTTAGGTAAAAACACTATCTAGACCTAGGCTTATTTCATCAGATCCTTTGAGTGACTTGGTTTTTAAAAAATTTAATTAGGAATTTTTTCACCTTTATTTAACCAGGTTGCTAGTTGAAAACAAGTTCTCATTTACAACTGCGACTTAGCCAAGATAAAGCACAACAGTTCGACACATACAACAACACAGAGTTACACATGGAATAAACAAACATGTAGTCAATAATACAGTAGAAAAAAAGGAAACAAAATGTCTATATACAGTGAGTGCAAATGAGGTAAGATAAGGGAGGTAAGGCAATAAATAGGCCATGGTGGCGAAGTAATTACAATATAGCAATTAAACACTGGAATGGTAGATGTGCAGAAGATTAATGTGCAAGTAGAGATACTGGGGTGCAAAGGAGCAAGATAAATAAATAAATACAGTTTGGGGATGAGGTGGTTGGATGGGCTGTTTACAGGTGCAGTGATCTGTGAGCTGCTCTGACAGCTGGTGCTTAAAGCTAGTGAGGGAGATATGGGTCTCCAGCTTCAGGGATTTTTGCAGTTCGTTCCAGTCATTGGCAGCAGAGAACTGGAAGGAAAGGCGGCCAAATGAGCAATTGGCTTTGGGGGTGACCAGTGAGATATACCTGCTGGAGCACGTGCTACGGGTGGGTGTTGCTATGGTGACCAGTGAGCTGAGATAAGGCGGGGCTTTACCTAACAGAGACTTGTAGATGACCTGGAGCCGGTGGGTTTGGCGACGAGTATGAAGCGATGGCCAGCCAACGAGGGGCTTTGGTGACAAAACGGATGGCACTGTGATAGACTGCATCCAATTTGTTGAGTAGAGTGTTGGAGGCTATTTTATAGATGACATCGCCGAAGTCGAGGATCGGTAGGATGGTCAGTTTTACGATGGTATGTTTGGCAGCATGAGTGAAGGATGCTTTGTTGCGAAATAGGAAGCTGATTCTAGATTTAATTTTGGATTGGAGATGCTTAATGTGAGTCTGGAAGGAGAGTTTACAGTCTAGCCAGACACCTAGGTATTTGTAGTTGTCCACATATTCTAAGTCAGAACCGTCCAGAGTAGTGATGCTGGACGGGCAGGCAGTGATCGGTTGAAGAGCATGCATTTAGTTTTACTTGTATTTAAGAGCAGTTGGAGGCCACGGAAGGAGAGTTGTATGGCATTCAGGTCATGTTATGATATTAACAAAGGAATCTAGCCTGAGAGCATATTTTTGTCCTGGCCTTTGGAGCAGGACATGTAATGTCCATGGCCTTGTCATTGCAAAAGTCCTGATCTTCTGAAAAATATGTTTGCCGGGTTGTGTCCAGTCTGGTAGGATGTTTTCACATCTCTGGGAGGAAGGACGTCAACATTGCACAACAGCTGAAACCTGGTTCCATCTGAGTGAAAGCTCCTTGGCCACAACAACATCAGGGTCCAGACTGTTGATGCTGTAAAGGAGGAAAGCAGACAAAAATAAACAAGACATTATTAAAACCTTGCATACCAGAAATAACAAGCAATAAGACAAATACCTGAATTGTTGCTTGTTCACCCTTGATCATCTCTTTGTACTGGTGGTGAAGAACAGGTTTATGCCGAAAGACTAATTCCAGTAAAATAGGTTAAAACATGAATTATTTCGTCACCTGTAGTGTGCTATTGCTGGTTGACTGCTACAGCTGTACTTAAATTCCCTGTACACACGCAACCTGCTTCCAGCCAAACAATGGCAATGCAGACACTACAAGATAACTAGCTATATTTAGCTTTATAATTACCAACTGGCTAGATGTAAATGGTATTCATCTAGTTAACCAGCTAGTTGAACAGGCAAAAAACGACCACAAAATCTACAAATCCAATAGCTAGCTTTAATTGTGGCTAGCTGGCTTACCAACTTAGCATGTGTCCTTATCACTTAACCATGGGACTTGATTAGCTTGCTAATCGATTAGTATTCACACCACAGTGGCTATTTTCGGTTGCTAGCTAGTTAAACATGACAAACTGACAAACATTATCATCATGTCATGCATGGTTTTAGCACATCAGCAATCAACATTAACTGCAGAATGCAACTTTCCAGCTCTGCTAGCTAACGTTAGCTTGTAATAACATTACCTGTATGCAACTGTCTAGCTAGCTAGCTGTATAGCTAACAATAGATAGCAATGAAAACAAATGTTTGATACAGTTGAGACAATAACGTATGTACATGTAGCTATGTTGGCATTTTAACTGTATACTCGTACCTGTTTATGGATTATTATGATTCATGGCAGACTGAAACACATAAAATAATCCTGTGTCGATACCAGCAGCTGTATTCAGGACAACACTGTTATTAAAAACTGTAGGTACACTTTGCCAGCTAAAAAAATGCCTTTAGATGAAAAAACAACAACTGTTTATTACATTCAAATGCCTCTACTTTGAAATAGTAACCTCCGTCATGGGTCACATTTTGTTTAGCTAGCTAATGTTACCTAGCTGTGTCGCCTATATTATAATACATAGCTAGCAGGAGTTAGCTGTGTACGGTCAGCTAATTTAATGTAAACCCATTAATTGTCTGCACATGCTTGTGGATTGTTGCATTGTTCAAGAGTGTAATATGTTTCGGTTGCATTATTAAATATTATAATATGTTTTCGAAGAAAAGTTGCTCAGATTGTTAAATAGTTTGTGCTTACTGGCTACTGTGATATTCACGGGTCATGTTGAGCTGCTGACTAAGAATGTTGCCTTGCCAGTCACAACTAAAGGTAAGGCAAGGATGTGATGTGAATTGAAAAGTACAAATCTCTTTCGCCACTCCACCTGTCAGACTCTCCTTCATCTCTCATAGTGGGAATAGCACAAACAATGACTCTCGCCCTGTAGCACTCACTTCTGTCATCATGAAGTGCTTTGAGAGGCTAGTTAAGGATCATATCACCCTAGACCCCTCCAACTAAAATCTTTGACCAGGTCCTCTGCGTTTTTTCATTGTTCCCCATCTAATCAGAGACTGATTTAGACACGGGACACCATGGGTGTGCAATTAATTATCAGGTAGAACAGAAAACCAGCAGGCTCTGGACCTCATAGGGTAAGAGTTGAATATCCCTGCCCTAGACCCTACTACAATTCGTATATTGCCCCAACAGATCCACGAACGATGCAATCTCCATTTCACTGCACACTGCCCTATCCCAGCTGGACAAGATACATACCTATGCAAGAATTATGTTCATCAACTACAGCTCAGCCTTCAACACCATAGTGGCCTCCAATCTCGTCACTAAGCTCAGGGCCCTGGGTCTGAACCCCTCCCTGTGCAACTGGATCCTGGACTTCCTGACAGGCCAACCCCAAGTGGTGAAAACAGGCAGCAACCCGCTTACTCAGCCCCCTCCTGTACTCCCTGTTCACCCATGACTGCGTGGCCACGCACGTCTCCTACTCAATCATGAAGTTTGCAGACGACACAAGGGTGGTAGACCTGATTACCAACAATGACGAGACAGCCTACAGGAAGGAGATGAGAGCCCAGGCAGAGTGGTGGCAGGAAAATAACCTCTCCCTCAACGTCAACAAAACGAAGGAGGTGATCATGGACTACAGGAGACAGCAATGAGAGCACACCCCCATCGGGGCCGTGATGGAGAGGGTCAAAAACTTTTGCACCTTCCGCAACCGCAGGGCTCTCCAGAGGGAGTTGCAGTCAGCCCAACGCATCACCGGGGGCACAATGCCTACCCTCCAGGACATCAACAGGAAGGCCAAGAAGATCATCAAGGACCTCAGCCACCCAAGCCTAAGCTTGTTCACCTCACTACCATCTAGAAGGCGGAGACAGTACAGGTGCATCAAAGCTGGGACCGAGAAACTGATAAACAGCTTCTATCGCCATGCCATCAGACTGTTAAACAGTCACCACTGCCCAGTACCTTACCCTTAACCTTAGTCACTGTTACTAGCCAGCTACCACCCAGTACTCTACCCTGCACGTTAGAGACTGCTGCCCTATGTACATAGAGTCATTGAACACTGGTCACTTTTAATGTTTACGTACTGTTTTACCCACTTCATATGTATATACAGTATTCTAGTCATGGTTCATCCCATATAAGTACTGCTGTACACACCTTTTCTATTCCTATACTGTCCATACTGTCTATACACACCATTATATGTATATATACTGTGTGTGTATATGTGTACATTATATGTATATACAGAATATTTATTTTTGTGCGTTCTGATATTTCTTAGTCTCTTTATTTTGTATTTTTTGGGGTTGTGTGTATTGTTTTTTATTGCTAGGTAATTACTGCACTGTTGGAGCTAGAAACAAAGCATTTTGCTGCACCTGCGATAACATCTGCAAATCTGTGTATGCAACCAATAATCTTTGATTTGATTTGTGGGTTACATTTGGTTCCGGGGACTCTGTGTATGCAGATTTGGGGTTTTGCTGCTGGTCCATTGTGAGTGCAGTAAAAGGACAATAGGAGGAGAGGAGGGACTGAGACAGAGGGGTGGCTGGTGTTTAGGCTGTCCCCCTGGATTTTGCTATGCTGACAGGCTTTAGAGGACATCTACAGACCCCTCCTCCCCTCCTCCCTCACTCCCACCTTCCTCAACTCATTGTTGCGCAGACTCCACGCTTTCTCTAAACTCTAACACTGCACACAGACTGACACACGAACAGACAGAAACACACACGCACATCTACTTGAAATTGACCAATCATATTAATAACAAGCTTTCAGAAAGATGTTTAACCAGTGGACACACAGGGTCAGAACAACAAACCAACCAACCAACCAACCAACCAACCACAGTCTTCTTTCCCACAGCCTTCCTACAATGTCTAAAAGTGAGAAGCAGTGAGTGTGGTAACAAAGAGACATTGATCCGAACACCATTGATTGTTCTGTGGATTAGACCAAAACCAAAGTGGGGGGTGTATTATCTGGTGTTGTTGTCATCTCCACTCACATCACCCGCAGCTCTGCTATAGCAGTCTGGGAAGTGTCATGCAAATATACTATTCATTTACTATTCATTTACATTTACATTTACTATTCTACTTGACTTCCCTCTTTGGAGTGCAGATAGAATAAAATGTAATTTATTTAGAAAGTGCCTCCTCCATTACTGCTATAACACACCATTTGATGTTACGACTAGAATAGCATCGATTGCCTTTTAATAATCCTACTGATAAGGATATTCATATTTCAAATTTTATTACACTTTTATTGCTCCCTTTGTTTCATGCTTCCGCCGTATTGAATGGTGTAGTAATATGATAAAGCCATATTGTGTGACGGCTGTGTTTTTTGCCTTGGGTGCAGACCGAAGTAGTAGTTCTGTGTGATTATGTTCCGGGCTGGCGGAGCGATCCATTGTTTGAGTGCCTGACAGAGTCATCAGCAGGAGTGTGGGACTATTTCTTTTCCCCTCTGGTCGAGCCGCCACCAGAGTCATGACCCCTCGTCTATCTAAGCATGCCAGGGTCCCTTGTACACCACAGGAGGTTGGTGGCACCTTAATTGGGGAGGACATGGTCGTGGTAATGGCTGGAGCGGAATTGGTGGAACGGTATCAAATACATCAAACACGTGTTTGATGCCATTCTCCCCTCAGCAGCCTCAACTGTTGTACACTATTACTCTCCATTATTAACTAGTCAGCATATCCCACACTGGGTCTACAGAAGACAAGGGCACAGTAACAGCATAGTTTATAGAGTGAAGGGGGCATTGTAGAATTGTGTGTGTGTGTGGATCAAACTCACACACAACAAAGCTATCAGATGTCCACCAAATCCAGTAAACCCACATTAGTGTTGCGATGATGTCTGTTCCTATCCTAACATTCATTGTTGCACAAGTTAATCTTTCCAAGCCCTGGACTGTGAGGTTGTGTAACAACGTATCCGTCCTTTTCTTTGCACCAGGCATTATTTCCTAAGTCCAATCAGGCTGACTGTTTCCTGATTTACACTATAGGGCAAAGCCAAGCAGAGCTGTACTGGGCTTAAGTGTGCAGGCATGATGGCCAGGCCTTACAAAAAAAACACATGGTTTTTCAACACACTTGTAAACAAATCATGTGAATTATATTTTCCCCTACTTCCTGTGTCCCATCCAGGGACCAACCAGGACCTACCCTGCTTAACTTCAGAGACGAGCCAGCAGTGGGATACAGGGTGCTATGCTGCTGAAATGAACGTGCCAAAAAAAAGGCAGTGAAAGCAAAGGCCAGGGTAATATAACCAAAGAGAGGGAAAATTGCAGGAAAGAGGGAGGCATTTCTATTTAATCGCGTTACACAAAATGTTTTAATGGAAAACAATTTTTGCATCCATTTACATTCATTTGTTCTCGCAGTTAATTATTTTCTTGCAATATTTTGTTTTGCTTTCGATATCATTCTTTTTGTTTGCTATACTAAGATTTGTGTTCTCGACTTCAGAAGTTTTGCTTAATATTAATGTCACAAAAGTAACTCACTCACTAGAGGATTGCATCATATAATAACTAGTGATGGTGGAAATCTATTAATATCGCAACATTATTTTGGACAATATTATATCAATACTGTGACCCCAAGTATCCATTTGTATTTTTTTTAAAATATAATTATCTATTAGATTTTTTTTTTAATTGCAAGGTAGCGTTAGCTAGCACTAGTTGGCAATACCAGCGCCAAAACTCCGGTATTTTTCATCCTATAGCTTGTACTCCATCTTTTTAAATAATATCAAACATGTTTTCATCACTTTTATTTTCATGACTGATCAAAACAAATTTGATCTATTTGAAGCATTTATGAACCTGCCCCTAAAAAAAGTTGTTCTGTTCTCTGTTTCACAAATTTTCCCGCTAAATCTTTCCCGTCTTGTGCTTTTTAGATGTGGTCACCCTAATTCTACCGTTGGAAACATTGCTAATGCAACATGTTAACACCATCTTTTCACACCATAACATTATTTTAAACCCCACATGTGAACTTGCAATTCCACATGTGAAAGTGAGCTTTTTACATGTGAATGTTTTCCACGTGAAACTACATATCCGATTTCCACATGAAAGTTTTGAACATGCGATACCGAAAATGTCACATTTGAAACCGCAATTCACATGCGAGGTGAAAACAGGTTGTTATCCTCACGTGGAAAGGTGGTGTTTAACATGTGAACTCTAAACATGTGAACCAGTACGGGTGGAAAACATTTATGAAATGTATGCATTCACTACTGTAAGTCGCTCTGGATAAGAGCGTCTGCTAACTGACTAAAATGTAATGTAAATGTAATACATGTGAAAATATGGTTTCAACATGTGAATTTTAACATCAACGTGTGAAAACTGCTATTTTACTAGTGAAAATGCAATTTCACATGTCTAAGGGGACCTACACGTCTCTACCTCCCTTTCGCAGGAGAGAGACATCCAGCCAGGGATCATCCTACCTACCTACCCCCTCCAGTCCTCTGGTTACCCAGCCCACACCACTAGAGTTACAGCCTGTTGACATACACACACACACAGAACCATGTTATCAGATAGCACAGACACATGCCTTTACATTTACATTTAAGTCATTTAGCAGACGCTCTTATCCAGAGCGACTTACAAATTGGTGCATTCACCTTATGATATCCAGTGGAACAACCACTTTACAATAGTGCATCTAAATCTTTTAAGGGGGAGGGGGGGGGGGTAGAAGGATTACTTTATCCTATCCTAGGTATTCCTTAAAGAGGTGGGGTTTCAGGTGTCTCCGGAAGGTGGTGATTGACTCCGCTGTCCTGGCGTCGTGAGGGAGCTTGTTCCACCATTGGGGTGCCAGAGCAGCGAACAGTTTTGACTGGGCTGAGCGGGAACTGTGCTTCCTCAGAGGTAGGGGGGCCAGCAGGCCAGAGGTGGATGAACGCAGTGCCCTTGTTTGGGTGTAGGGCCTGAGCCTTTGAATGCTCAGGTTCTTTTGCTGGGGATAGGGTGTGTGTGTGTGCACGCATCTGTATGTGTGTGCACGTGCGTGTCTTTAACTGTGCATTGTGCAGGTGTGTTTAGGCATGACACAGGCAGACTTGGAGTGGCACCACTTTACATACACTGTAACAGAAAACTGTAGTTTTAGATATTATCAACAGTAAAAAAACAATTGCGGTATTTTGAATGGCTCTGTCATTCCACTCCACAGAATACAGTACCGTATCTTTAGAGGGCTGAAAACCTTTTGACCACTAGTGGGTGGATGGTATTGTTGTTGCTGGATCATTAACATATTTTGAGGCATGCCTTGTAAAAGGCTATATTTGTTGACCCGTGAGTGAGAATGATGTATCAATTTTTAACTCCTATGTGGTTATAGAGACCCATTAATTTAAACTGTATAGGGGACAGATTGGAGTGGCAGGAATTCTTAAACCTTAACTGGTTTACCATTTTTCCATGTCTTTCTGGTCTGTTTTGCCCTGTATTTGCTACCTGTTTGGAAGGTTTTGTTAAGGCCTCTAGATGTGCAAGTGACATAAAACACAAAATATTCATTAATATGCTATAATGTGTAAACACTATAGCAGCAAATCTGCTTGCACCAATCCCTTGTAATTATAGTAAAATACTGTGAAATACAAAGCCCTCCCCTCAATGAATTTCATTAATCCATTAATTAATTAATTCAGATTACACTAGTGTTTACTTTTTTACAGTGTATGGTATTGTACTGTGTGTCATTACACAGTATTTGCTTTGATACCATACTTATATTACAGTAAGTGTACTATAATATGAAATACAGAATTTTACTTGGCATCAAGTTGCCTGTAAGCTACTGTCAAATTCACGGTAACCCCTTTACAATGTACAGAAACATAATTTCAAACATTATCTCCCTAACGTTGTCCCAGTATTGCCTCTGTGTTTTCCTGAGGTTGAGTCAGCGCTGCATTGTTTGTGTGAGTGGCCTTGTGTTCTGAATGACACGTAGCTGTTGCACAGAGAGGGCCGGAAGATTACATCAACTTGGCAGAGCGGGTGGAATTTTGTCTGGTTTTGTTTGGGGGTGTGAGATTGCAGAGCAGGAAGACTGTGTCCCAAATTACACCCTACACTCTTTGAAAAAAAAGGTTCCAAAAGGGTTCTTCGACTGTCCCCATAGGAGAAACATTTTTGAGTGTGAAAATGATTGATATTTGATACAGCTATTGGGGTGACCATATTACCGCCACACCTGCAGTCATGAGTCATGACCGCAGTAAAATTCCATGTGACCATTGAGTCAAGGTGATCTCCTTTTATGCACTCTGGACATGCTTTGGTAGTACCAAACTTGCTAACTACCATCAGGTCGCTAATGGCCTGGTACTCAGGGCTCTATTGCCCCTCTAACCACTCTGACATCAATGCATAGGGGATCGAAAATCGCATCAAACACTTATCATCAAAACAGTATGGCTATCGTACTTGGTAAAACTGTTAAAATCACCTTGCTGTGATGATCAATTTGAAGAAAGAAGTTCAACAGCAGGTTTAAACAGTGTAAAACATGGTCGTTGGGGATGTTGTTTCAAAGCCTAACAATCGAAATGGACAGCGTGGAGATTCATTAAAGACTCCCATACACATAGGCTTATGAGCCCAATCCTGGGGGGAAAAAACGGAATTAAAATGACATTGTGCCTTTATACAATACATAGCCTAATGCATATTACCCATGGCAGAAAAACATAAAACAAAACTGATTTAAGATGTCTTTGGTGCATAATTGGTCTAGCCTATACTCCAAAATTAAACAGACTTGAGTAATTGCCTTCGAGTGTGGACGGTATTTTTATGCAAACTAAATGGACTGGTTACCTTATTGCACGCTCCAACATGTATATTCATGAGTCTGGGAGAGAATGTTTAGCCTAGCGAGGCGATGCTGTTGTTTCATTGATTGTGGAGGGCGGCTTACAGTTAGTCTACAATTAGTGAATTTCTATTTGATTTAGAATAGCCTAGTAATAGGTAATTTTATATTTTCATAATTAATTGGGTGACACATTACCTTTAGCTATACAGAATATCTCACCACAGTGCGTTTCCATCTCCCCCTCTCTCATTTATTCATTTCTAGAGCGAGCGACAGGCTGTCAACAGTTTAGTGAAATATGTTTAGTTGGGAAAACATGTTACTATCGATGTTCCCGAACAGATTTCACTTGGTTTCCCAAATGAAGCACTGGGTAGCTGCAGGAACAGGGTTGGAGAGCCCATGGCATACAGAGTTTGGGCGGAATATCATCTGTCACGCAGTGAGAGCATACTCCTCAAACAGTGGTTGATGGAGTGAAATAAGTGTTCTTGTATTTATTTTTCAGCTGATCATATTAAGCACAGCTCCCCTATAAAACCAAAGTAGCCTACAGAATGGACCGGTGGGAAAGTGTGCAGCCTCCAATTCCCTATTTGAGTGCATGATTTTTTATTTAACTAGGCAAGTCAGTTAAGCACACATTTTCATTTACAATGATGGCCCACCCCGGACAACGCTGTGCCCGATTGTGCACCACCCTATGGGACTCCCAATCACGGTCAGATGTGATGCGGCCTGGATTCGAACCAGGGACTGCAGTGATGCCTCTTGCACTGAGATGCAGTGCCTTAGACCGCTGCGCCACTCGGGAGCCCGGGCCTGATAATGGGCCATTCTACATCTAAACTAATTTTACATATTAGTAAAGCCAAGATTTAATTGAGAGTAGGGGCGGCAGGTAGGCTAGTGGTTAGAACGTTGGGCCAGTAACCAAAAGGTTGCTGGATCAAATCCCTGAGCTGACAAGGTACAAATCTATCATTCTGTCCCTGAACAAGGCAGATTGGATGGAATATCCCACCCAAGGCACTGTTCCTTAGTAGGCCATCATTGTAAATAAGAATTTGTTCTTAACTGACTTGCCTAGTTACATTTAAAAAAATGTAAATCGTTTGATGGATGAAAATATGGTCAGCTGTTGAACAGAGAGCAAGCTTCTGTGGCTACTTTCTCAAATCATGAATAGCCTATACTCGCATCATGAAGCCCATATATATTTTGATTTCTAAGACATTCTAAAGTTTGTATAATTCACAACTAAAGTTGCCAAATAACTCCTATTTCAAATGTTCACTTTTATGCTCAACATAGCCACTTCATATGCGCACTCGCTCCATAATTGGAAACATATCCTTTCTATTTAATTAAGCTAAGTTCAATTTTATTCTTCTATCTATAAAATCATACAAAATAAAACTTGATTAAGTATATATAAACATATATTGTCAGCTAAAGGAACAAGCCTACAGCCTATGGCATGGCACATAGCCGGATAACATACAGTAGTATCATATTCTGTTCTTCTGAAATACAGTTTCTTCACATCATAATGTTTCTTTAGACTTGCGTAAAACAAATAATGGATGTATTGTGATGGTGTATATTAAATGGATTTATTAGACGTTTTTAAATGTAGATGTTTCAAAGGCGCGCATCAGCAGATTGTATGTGTGGAGGCCTGGAGATGCTAAACGTGTTTATGTTAACGAACGGTCAATTACGGTGAGACCGGCAGTCTTTTGCATGATAACAACCGCCACACCCTTGGAGATAACAAAATGGGTAAGGGGGACAGAAACAAATTGATGTGAGATGTTTGTATCTTAAAGGGGTTTTATAGATGAGTGGGTATTGGGGTCTAGCTCTGTGTTAAAATGGTGTAAGCCTGCCATGTCACAGTGGCACCACTACATCCCTGTTACAGCTGGCCTGTCGAAACCAATGGTCAAAACAAAATGAAAACGTGTCCCAAGGTTGGTCGATACTTGGCAGGGATCAATACTTCCATTATCGCTCCATTGATTCTACCTTGATGTTTAGCACCATTAAAATGTTCTCAGCCACCGGCTAAACTGCATGACATTGTCGGCAAACGCAAAATGGGGGTTGAGGATTGGATGCATCTCTTTATGCTGTACCGGCACCGCTTTAAATCCAATCTAGTTACTCTGCTCTCCAAGCTGGATTTTTGCACTGGGGGAATTTGTTCTGGATGTTGTGTGTGCGTGGTGTGCATACGTGTGTGTCCACTGTGTTGAAGGCTCTATACTGTACTGTGGTAGCAGGGTCTTGTTTGTTTTCAGCTTGATTTAATGAAACACAGCAGAGAGGACTGTGGATATCCCTGCCTTTTTCACCAGCCAGCTCATTGCGGAGAAAGTAGCCAGTTTCCATGGAAACGCCTTGGCGAGATAAGCTTGTACTGCAGCGTGTCTGTCTGTCTCTGTGTTGTGTGTGTTGTGTGTGTGTGTGTTTGTGTCTCTCTGGACTCTGGTAGGAATTGGGATTTATTAGGATTTAACTCCGTGTACTGAAGCCCAGGTGACCAACGGGAAGGGCTGGCTATCATTAGCAATGCTGTTCCTTTTCTCTCTTTATGGTCTCATCTCAGTCTACTATCTTCCTCTCATCAGCTTTCTCTTTCTTTCTCTATCTCTGTCTCCCTCTCCCCCTCGCCACCCCTTCCTCTCTGTTTACATAGCAGGAATGCGGTCAACTGTAGCTCCACACCCCTATCAGTGTCACTGTAGGGGTAAACATCTCCATGGTGATGATAAACTGGGTAAAGTGGCAGGGGTGAAGGGGGCGACAGGGGCAAGTTGGGTGAGGGGGTGGCGGGGGAGAAGGCTTGGAGATTGGTGGTATTATTATTATGTTGTATAACACCTTGGCCAATGTGCTGCTGCTTGCTCTTTGGGGGTCTAGGGCCTAGGCTGGGTTAATGTGAAAGCACTTTGTTAATTTGATTTGTTGATTGATTGATACTAATTATTGTCAATATATGTGTTTCCCTCTATTTTCAGAACTCTCTGAAGAAGCGAGGCGCTCGGCCAAACAACAAGCCAGAGAAGAAGCTGTCTCCCCAGGTAGCCCAGACTTACAGAGACCTTAGATTTTGTTTCTACATTGAACAGCAAGAAGGAACATTTCCCTAGAGACCTCCCAAATAAAATCAACCAATAAAACAAACTGCAGCTGCAGCATTTTGTCTCAAGATTCTCACCTTACCTCAGCTATTGAACCCAAAGTCAATGCTAAAGTATTACAGTTAAAACTGATTGTTCTCACTTTCGCGACTTGGGAAGGAGACGATACACTTTCAAGATAGCACAACGTTTGACTAGTTTGACAATCGCAGATAAAGCTTTTGCGCACATTCCCTCTCTCTCTCTCTCTCTCTCTCTCTCTCTCTCTCTCCTCTCTCTCTCTCTCTCTCTCTCTCTCTCTCTCTCTCTCCCTCTCTCTCGTGTTGAGGTTGTGGTGGTACACAGTGTGTGTGTTTGTGTGTGTGTGTGGTGGGGAGGGGAATGTGGTGTTTTTTAGTATAATGAGGACGTCTTATTAAAGTAAAGTCAAAAGTCTCTCTCTCGTCCTTCATTCCTGTGGGGATGAGGTTAATGCTTAATATTAGAATATTGAGTGCAAACATACTGTAAATAGTATAAACCCTCTCCAGACTGTGTTTAATGTTCTGAGGAATAGTCTATAACCAATAAATCACACCACACAAAGTATTATTTAATGGGCCTGGATCATTTTGGGCCACTTGGTTAAATAATAAATGGAAGGGAATCTGAGTAATACCCTCTGCAAAATAAATGTGGGTTTAATATTCAAAATGGCTTCTGTCTGTTATAAATACACCAATGTCCCTAAGTGCCCCCAGCCACCACACATTTCATATCACTGTAATACAGCGGGCATGACTTCCCGGTGTTGCATCCACCTACCCCACTTTGCCTCAAAAAATCCATAACTTTGCATTGATCTAACTATTTGCTGGGGTTACCATGAGGATGTCAGATGAGTTCAAGCTATTATGTTAATGGGAAAGAAACAATTCACTTTTTTCATTTGTCATTTTGGCCTCATAATCTTTCTCTCTGTGATATGTTAGCTGGAGATTGTCTTTTTGTGTGTGAGTTAGTTAGTGTGTTGTCAGTGTTCCTAACTACCTCTGTCTGTGGCCAGCAGGAGGACAGTTCTGACCTCAAGTGCCAGCTCCACTTTGCCAAGGAGGAGTCAGCGCTCATGTGCAAGAAGCTGACCAAGATGGCCAAGGACAGCGAGGAAATGCGGGAGGAGCTGGCCAAGTACCGTTCGATGTACGGCGATGTAGACGCCTCGCTCACCGTGGAGGAGGTAAACGACTCACCCCACACGCGCGAGGCCGAGGTCAGAGTTCACCTGAAGCTGGTGGAGGAGGAGGCCAACCTGCTGAGCCGGCGCATTGTGGAACTGGAGGTGGAGAACCGCGGCCTGCGGGCCGAGATGGACGATATGAAGGGCCAGGAGCTGCCACCAGGCCTGGGGGTCGGAGGCATGGGAGGCCCTGGAGGAGGAGGTCTGGATAACGTGATGGAGCTCCAGAGGCACCTGCAGTTTGTGGAGGAGGAAGCGGAGCTGCTGCGGCGCTCGCTGTTGGAGATGGAGGAGCAGAACAAGCTGCTGATGAACGAGATCAACCGCTACAAGTCGGAGCTGCCTCTGGCGTCGGACCCAGACCAGGACGACTCCTCGTCCATCTCTCTCCTGGAGGACGGTCATGGTGGGGGGGCTCTGATCAGCACAGAGGCCCCCCAGGAGGAGCTGTTGCAGGCCGCCAGGCTCCAGATTGGGGATCTGAGCGGCAAGGTGAAGAAGCTCCAGTATGAGAACCGTGTGTTGCTGTCCAACCTGCAGCGCTGCGACCTGGCCTCTTACCACAGCTCTTCCAGGCCCGCCCTGGAGACCGACGCAGAGGCAGGGGACTCAGCTGAGTGCCTCCCCAGCCAGGCTCACCGTGAGGGCCCCATCGGAGGGGAGAACGAGCCCCTGGAGGAGAGGGAGAAGAAGACGTCAACTGGGGTTCCTGTCCCCCTGCACGGTGATGTCGCCCTGGGCCTGACGGACCGCGAATCCCTGCTAGCCATGAGGGACCAAGCCCGCCTAATCTCTACAGCCATCCAGCTGCTGACTGCCTCCGACTCCAACTGCCCTTCCATCTCCCTTTACCGCAAGATCTCCTCCGGGGAGGTTGCAGAGCCATGTGTCCCAGAGAAGAACCAGCAGGCCCAGCCCTCGGAGCTCCAGGATCTTCCCCTGGTGGAGGCTCTGACGGGCAGGCTGCGAGCACTGCACACCCAGCTCCAGGCTTTTGTGGAGCGGGTTGAGAGCCTAAGCACCACCCCCCCAGGGAGGGCACAGGTGGAGGGGGCATCCCCCCTGCCTCTACTGTCCGAGGCTGGGGACTCTGTGGTGGGTGCACCCTCTGCCTCTCACCCCTGCCCTCCAGACGACCAGGCGGGTGAGATCCCCGCAGAGCAGAAGGTAAGAACAAACCCCCTACTCCTCCTCTTCCCACCCCTCCTTTATTATCGATCGTGTTTCTTTCCTTTTCTTTTTATATCCTCTTTTTTGTTGTTGTAACAAATCTATTATTTCTGTCCTGTTTGCTCTTTGAACCACGTTATGGCTTACTAATACTCCTCCTCCATCCCAGCTCACACTATGGTTTCTCCCTGGCACAGAATGCTGCCAGTACACATGACACGCATGCTGCTTTGATGCCTTACAGCCTGCTATAGATGCTACATAGAGCTCAGGCCTCAAACGCAGCCACCGCTGTGCTGCATGACATGTAGGGTGATAAGGAAATCCTAGAAACCATAAACCACCATCTATTTACACACATCAACAGGCAATTGTCATAGCCATGTAAATGTACTGTATATGCGCGAGTAGGGCTATTAAGGTATAATAAAAGAGTGTATTGAATTAGACTTGCTGAGTACCCTCTTATTCTGATAATGAATGTTGTAAAGGCCAAGGACGTGGCTGTGTGGTTCAGAATGGAAGGAGAATCGATAATGAAGACAGAAGCAAACAGTGTATCAATAGTGGTTGGTTTGCTCGTTGAGTAGTTGTACTGTATTACTTACTATATATAGCTCAGCACACCTTGGCCAAATGTTTAGGATAGAACTTTAAGTCAGTCTAGTAAAGTTGGTTCTATGCTTTTAATTAAGCTACATTAGAGGCCTACTGAGTGCCAACCCCGTCCGATCTCTCCCCCATCCCCCCATCTCTCCCCCCGTCCCCCCGTCTCTTCCCCCATCCCTCCGTCTTTCCACCCGTCCCTCCCTCTTTTCCCCCTCCCACCTCTCTCTCTCACTGCATGGGCACCGTGACCGCCGTTTTCTGCACTTGTTTCCTTTTCCTCTCTCCTCTCTCTCTCTTTTGATTATTGTAATCACCCTCTCCTTCACCCCCCCCCAAACCTCCAGCCGTCGCTCGCACTTCTCATCATTGTTTTGGTTCTGTTTTCCACTCTGTCCTACACCACTCTGAAAAAGCTGTTTTTCCTTTACATACTTTTCTTTGTCCTGTGAGGTAAAATTTTTTTTTTGGAACGTGTCTTATGGATCGTCCGTTTTGGTTCTATTGTTTTTATCTCTTTTTTGATTTGGTCTTGTTTTGTTTTCGATTCACTACCCGCCCCCCCTCCCCCCCCAATACGTCTCCCCTCATCCTCTTCCTTCCCTTCCTCCTCTGTTCGTCTTCCCCTCTTTTTATTCTTTTGTTTTATTTTTTTTCATTAACTTGCCCATGCATGCATACAGCAGCCCAACTTTAGGGACCAATCGGAGCGCGATGTGAAAGGTCAGAAGGAGGAGGGTGACAGCCGCACTGACCGCAACCAGAACCAGGAAACACAGGAGACGGACACAGCTCTGGTAGGTCGCTGCTACAGTACAGTCAAAATACACACCCACAAAATCAAATCAAATTATATTTGTCACATGCTTTGTGAACAACAGGTGTAGACGAACAGTTAAATGCTTACTTAAGGGTCCTATTACAACAATGCAGAGTTAAAGATACACAAAAATGCAAGGAATAAATCCCCAGTGAATAACGAATAACGATAACAAGTAAAAAATAAGATGGCTATATTCAGGGAGAACATGCAAGGGTAAGAGGTAATTGAGTTAGCTATGTACATATACATTAGGTAGGGTTAAAGTGACTAAGCAACAGGGTAGATAATAGACAGTAGCAGGAGCATATGTACGGACTGTGAAAGAGTGTGTGTGTGAGTTTGTGTGAGTATGCATGTGTGAGTGTGGTACAGTTGAAGTCGGAAGTTTACATACACTTAGGTTGGAGTCATTAAAACTAGTTTTTCAACCACTCCACAAATTTCTTGTTAACAAACTATAGATTTGGCAAGTCGGTTAGGACATCTACTTTCTGCATGACACAATACATTTTTCCAACAATTGTTTACAGACAGATTATTTCATAATTCACTGTATCACAATTCCAGTGGGTCAGAAGTTTACATACACTAAGTTGACTGTGCCTTTAAACAGCTTGGAAAATTCCAGAAAATGATGTCCTGGCTTTAGAAGCTTCCTTTAGGCTAATTGACATCATTTGAATCAATTGGAGGTGTACCTGTGGATGTATTTCAAGGCCTACCTTCAAACTCACTGCCTCTTTGCTTGACATAATGGGAAAATCAAAAGAAATCAGCCAAGACCTCAGAAAATAAATTGTTGACCTCCACAAGTCTGGTTCATCCTTGGGAGCAATTTCCAAATGCCTGGAGGTACCATGTTCATCTGTACAAACAATAGTACGCAAGTATAAACACCATGGGACCACGCAGCCGTCATACCTCTCAGGAAGGAGACACGTTCTGTCTCCTAGAGATGAACGTACTGTGGTGCAAAAAGTGCAAATCAATCCCAGAACAACAGCAAAGGACCTTGTGAAGCAGGTACAAAAGTATCTATATCCACAGTAAAACGAGTCCTATATCGACATAACCTGAAAGGCCGCTCAGCAAGGAAGAAGCCACTGCTCCAAAATCGCCATAAAAAAGCCAGACTACGGTTTGCAACTGCACATGGGGACAAAGATCATACTTTTTGGAGAAATGTCCTCTAGTCTGATGGTCTGCTTGAAATAAGTTGGTATTGCAGACCGTGTCAGGGATAAAATGTCTGTGAAGACACTTGCCAGCTGGTCAGCACATGCTCTGAGTAATCGTCCTGGTATTCCGTCTGGCTGCGCGGCCTTGCGAATGTTAACCTGTTTAAAGGTCTTACATCGGCTACAGAGCACGAGATCACACAGTCATCCGGAACAGCTGGTGCTCTCATGCATGGTTCAGTGTTGCTTACCTCGAAGCGTACATAGAAGGCATTTAGCTTGTCTGGTAGACTTGCGTCACTGGGCAGCTCACGGCTGGGTTTCCCTTTTTAGTCTGTGATAGTTTGCAAGTCGCCCTGCTACATCCATCTAGTAAGATTCGACCTTAGTCCTGTGACTTTTGTCCCCCCCCCCCCCTCTCCCCCTCAAACAAACACTGGGCATTCCTTGATGGCCCAAACATGCAGTTTAGGCTGTCTTTAGGCTTGCTTCCCTCATTCTTTCATGTGGGTGAATCAGGCTGGATTCACGCTGCTGCTGTAAACACAATGACATCAACTCTTGAGGTGAGGAGAGGACGTGTCTGCTGCTCAGTGTTTGTTTGGCCTTTCTATAGGTCTCCTTGGAAACCTGGGCTGTGAGGGGGAATCAGCAGAAGCAATGAATAGAGCAGAGAGCAGAGAGAAACACAATCGCCACAGCCTGTTCTCCTGTTACAGGATATTACAATTTTGGTTTTATAATGTGGGAGTCATGAAATGAAAGGTTTCTCTCTGGACTGTTTTGTAGCACATAATCAGTTAGTCATCTGAACACACCACACTCTTTATATACTGAGAGAACTAAAGAACCTTATTGTTGCTGTCAGTAGGCTGATTATTAAAGGTGCAATAACTCAGTTGATTCCTCTGTATCTGCAGAATTAAAATGCATTGAAATCAAGAATGATATAATAGTAGGCGATGACAACTATGAACTATGACAACATAGCGGGCCATATTAAATTGGCTTGTGGGCCACTTTTGGCCGCGGGCCATGTGTTTGAGATCTGTAGGCCTATTAATTTAACCTGTGTCTCTCTCAGTAATCACTACATTGCAGACTACTGTTGGCTTTTACACATCTGTCATCCACCCTGCTCCTCTCAGTGATTAGGCTGCCAGGACAGAGACAGGGAAGTCCAGGACCGGGTCCGGGGAGGGAAGGAGGGAAGGACAGGGGACAGGACTGTCAGGCAGTCACACCTTGGCACCGCGCCAGGCAATGATGTTATCACACACAGACTGCCTGAGTGCTATGTCTGTCTGTAGAGACGGAGTCGTCGATAGAAGCGAGACAGGCTGATGTATGGACATGGATGTGGGAGTGTTGGTGGGAACCTGGGGCCCATCAGGGTGACTGTTCTATTCATTAGGGAACATGGTTTCAAAACGTTGTGCAACGGAAAATGAAAAGGAACGTTTCTTATTGGACAAGTTCAGGTAGTCTCTCCCCATTTCAGTCCGTTTTCTTCTGTTTGGTGCCTAATGAATTTGGACCTGTTCATTCTCTCCACCCAACCCTTTCAGGGTATAACTCAGTAATGTACTGTATGATAATCTGCTACTCCATTTCTTAGCCAGAATGTTAGAAATAGGGTACTATATCCTGCTCAGAAAGCCACTTAAAGGTAGCGAAATTATGTTGCCATGAGCAGCACCAGAGATATTTGAGATTAGCGAGATGCAACACTTCGCTCTCACACAGTCACACGCAGTATCTACGCATGTTCACGGGTTCCCTTCACGCTGTTTACAGCGTGATAGCCAGGTCACCAAAGCAGTGGAGAAGTTGAGCCTCGCACTTTAACTCTCTTATTTGTTGCGGAAATTGACCCATTATGCTTTTTTTACTTTCTGCATCTACGTCATATCGCTGAGTCTACCTTTAAATGGGAGATTATTCTGCTGGGCAGTGGCGTGACTGACAAAAAGCTACGAAGGGCATCGGAAACTGACGGCAGGTTATCCATTTATGTACACGGAGTCTGCGCCTGAGGCTTTCCTGGGAAGTGTAAGCCCTTTATACTCTTTTTATGGTCTACGAGGCAAAATATGCATTGAAGTGTGAGGAAACTACCAGCTGAAATTGAGCTCCCCTCACTCTTGCTCCTCAATCCCTTTGGTGAGAAATTGAAGGTGTCAGAAGTTACTTACAGAGGCTGCAGAGGAGAAGGTGGCAGCGATATTCAGAAGCTGGTTATGGTGTAACTGATATAAAAAAATCAGCTGTAAATCAATTATGTTACTTGCTGAGCAATAGTGAGCTAGTGTCATAGCGCAATGAGGACTTACACTGACAGGAAAGTTTACTCACTCAGAATACACAATAAGGGTAGACGGATGGTGGGGGAATTGTACAACAACCAAAAAATAAATCCAGCAACGCCTGTCAAGCTTACATATGAAAATAAATGACATAGTACTTTCACTTATCTGTCAAAGTGTCACGGGCGTCGTAAGGATTGGACCAAAATGCAGCGGTAATGTGTATGCTCATTTTTCCTTTTATTAAAGAAACGAAACAAAAACACATGAACAAAAAGAACGACGAAAACAGTCCTGTCAGGCACACAGCTAAACAAGGAACAACTACCCACAAAAACCCATGAAAAAACACCCCTACTAAATAGGACCTTCAATTAGAGGCAACGAGGAACAGCTGCCTCCAATTGAAGGTCAACCCAATAAACTACACATAGAAATAGAAAGACTAGAACGAACATAGAAATATACTAACATAGAACATTAACCACAAACCCCGAAATACATAAAACAAACACGTCCTGCCACGTCCTGACCAAGCTACAATAACAAATAACCCCTTTACTGGTCAGGACATGACACAAAGCCCTGAGAGAATCGCAAGACAAAGCGTAATGGTCGCCGTCTTTATACTTCAAAACAGCAGCAACTAGTAGCCAAGCACCATTTAAACACAGATAACCATGGCACATGATGCACACAGTGGATATTAAATAATGGAATTTTCATTTTCAAACCTCACAAGCCTTTAGAGTATTAAAATGCCCTCAGGGTATCTCAGTCTTCCATAGAACATCCCATCCCCAGTGTCCCACCCTATCAAATGTTACACGCTTTGTCTAATTTTGGCACTGAGTGATAATGAAGAGATCGAGCGGCTGGTCTTGTGCCTGTCGGTATAAAGGAGGCCATTTGAGTTCGCAGTTAGTGGGTTAACGGTGATGGTGGGGCTAGGTCGGGCTGGGGGTGATCCTCGCCGCGAGTTAGCGGAGGGTGAAGAAGAAGAACATTATGGGGAACGGTTGATGCCTCTCACTCCACAGCCAATACGAAGCGTGAGATGGTATTTGAGATGAGGCGTGTTCGTTCCAGCACAGGGCCAAATGTGGGTGTGTAAGTGTAGTGCATTCTTTAGCAGTGGGACAAAAGGCAGGGATTGTTGTTCCCTGTTTGGAGTACAGTTATGATCAATAAATGAGACATGTTTGTTGTGTTATACAATCTAAAGGAGGATATTTTTTCAGTTGGGAGGTGGTGTGGTGTATTTCACTCTAGCTATAATGGTGTACTTCTCTCTCCCTCCTTCCCTCCCTCGCTCCCTCCCGCCTTCCTTCCCTTAGCAGATCAGTGAGCTGCAGGCCCTTCTGTTGGATGCGAGGGAGACGGCTCACGGGACGCAGGAGGAACTGACTCTGGAGAGACAGGCCCACCGAGACCACACCCACAGCAGTTCTCAGACAGTCTCACAGGTACACAACCATGGAGATACGACTGTTCTATATCTATGTACACAACCATGGAGACACGACTGTTCTATATCTATGTACACAACCATGGAGACACGACTGTTCTATATCTATGTACACAACCATGGAGATACGACTGTTCTATATCTATGTACACAACCATGGAGACACGACTGTTCTATATCTATGTACACAACCATGGAGACATGACTGTTCTATATCTATGTACACAACCATGGAGACATGACTGTTCTATATCTATGTACACGACCATGGAGACATGACTGTTCTATATCTATGTACACAACCATGGAGACATGACTGTTCTATATCTATGTACACCACCATGGAGATACGACTGTTCTATATCTATGTACACAACCATGGAGACATGACTGTTCTATATCTATGTACACGACCATGGAGACATGACTGTTCTATATCTATGTACACAACCATGGAGACATGACTGTTCTATATCTATGCACACAACCATGGAGACATGACTGTTCTATATCTATGTACACCACCATGGAGATACGACTGTTCTATATCTATGTACACAACCATGGAGACACGACTGTTCTATATCTATGCACACAACCATGGAGACATGACTGTTCTATATCTATGTACACCACCATGGAGATACGACTGTTCTATATCTATGTACACCACAGTGACCACAGACAAACCCTGCTAAACCACGCAGAGCATTGTCACTGTCACATCCTGTCAATGCTAATACATAATATGCGCCCCACTAGAGAACAGTATTGTATCGCTACTATATATTTAACAACAGTTTATTATATACATGCACCCACTTAGCAAACAGCTAAACGCAAACTTCACAAACAACTGCTATGAAGCTAATCCCTTATAATAACAAATATGTCACTGTAGCCCTCACTAACTGGCGTGTGTGTGTGTGTGTGTGTGTGTGTGTGTGTGTGTGTGTGTGTGTGTGTGTGTGTGTGTGTGTGTGTGTGTGTGTGTGTGTGTGTGTGTGTGTGTATGTGTGTGTGTGTGTGTGTGTGTGTGTGTGTGTGTGTGTGTGTGTGTGTGTGTGTGTGTGTGTGTGTGTGTGTGTGTGTGTGTCCAGCTGCAGGAGGAGCACCAGAAGGCCCTGACGCGGAGGGACTTCCAGCTGCAGAGTCTGAGTCTGCAGACACGGCTGCAACAGAAGTTCTGGAGCCAAGAGAGGAACCTGATTGTGCAGGAGTCCCATCAACTCAAGCAGACCCTGCTGCTGCTTAGCCTCAAGCTGCGCTGCTTCCTCAAACAGTGGCGTCTGGGACGCAAGCTGGACACAGAGGCCAAAGATGTCCTGGAGGTACGGGACTGGTTGATACCTTCTCCTTTTGAATCAGCCACTTAGTTGTGGCAGAATTGGTTGGTTGGTTGGCTTGCTGGCTGATTGGCTGGCTGACTGACTAATTGTTTAACTGACTGACTGACAGATAATGTGCTGTGTGTTTCCCTAAAGGTGAACAGTCTGAAGGACCTGTACCTGCTGCTGGAGGAGGAGAGTCTGGCAGCCCACCAGGGAGACAACAAGATGGCCGCCGCAGAGGAACAGCCGCTCAGCCCCAGCATCTCCAAGGAGCTCTTCCTGCTGGAGAAGAGCTACAAACAGGTACAGGACACACAGGAAAATATCATATTAAAGCAGGGAATATTTTAGACTAAATGTGGCATAGAGATCCACGAGAGATAGATAGTTAGAGATAATATCGAGGTATTACTCAGATAGTAATCATTTTAAATGTAAATATTATATTCATCTCTATGACGAGGTCATTCCCTGATTCTCTATCCTGTCCGTGCCCTAGACGAGCGGTGTGAGCAGCACGCTGGCGGACCTGAAGGGAGCGCTCCAGGATCTGAGCGGAGAGCTGCGAGAGGAGCGCCAGGGCTCACAGGAACTCACCCAGCAGTTTGCCCGTGCCAAGGCCTCCTGGGAAGTGGAGAGGACAGAGCTTAAGATCCTCATCACCCAGGTAAGACCAGAACACCTACTGAAAGTAACTGGCATTAAAATATAATTACTAAAATGGAAATTTGACTGTACCCTCGTCGGTGCACTCAATGTGGCTGACATGGTATTCTGTCAGCTACTCTATAGAAACGCTCTGTTGCATAGTTTTATACCCACACGCTTAGAAATAAAAGGTGCGATCTAGAACCTAAAAGTGTTCTTCGGCTGTCCCCATAGGAGAACCCTTTGAAGAACACTTTTTGGCTGCAGTTAGAACCCTTTTGGGTTCCACGTAGAACCCTTTCCACAGAGGTTATAAATGGAACCCAATGGGTTCTGCCTGGAACCAAAAAGGGTTCTCCTACGGGGACAGCCGAAGAACCGTTTTGGAACCCTTTTTTTCTAAGAGTGTATAGCTTGTTGACATAAACCCATCTAAAAACCCTTAACCATCAGGTGTTATTGGGCTATTTTAGAAGCCAGGTTATTATGTAGCTTACAGACCATTATCTAGGCTTAGTGTAAAGCCTCTCCTGGGAGGGCAGTAATTCATCAGGCCTTTTAGCACCCAGGTATCACACAGACTACTGGAGAGAGAGGACAGATAATAGGACTCTAGTCACCAGGGTTACGATCTCTCCCTGCTTGGAGGTGGAGTCATTACTTTAGTGTAGATTCATGCCTGATCAGTCAGATATTCTATAGCTACTTGGCCCCAATCGTTTCTCCTTTTGGCTACCTGGATGTCTGGGGCAAAGCCATTGATTTGTACGGCCGTTTAAGTGAGGGTTTTATAGTGGAACTATAGCTATCCATTCAGCATGCAGGAGAGCACACCGCGAAGCTGTACACAGATCAAGTTTGCCATTCATGAAGGATGAGATGACCTGCCATTTGTTACAATCTACTCACTGGTGAAAGCTGCCGAGCTGTGGAGGATTGTGTTACAGATCAGTATGAATCAGTCACTGGGTATTCATTTCATCACCAATGCTCATAGTAACGAATGGCTTGAAACTGCTGATATCCTGAGGTGGTGGATTTGTACCAATCTATTTGTCTGGTTCCGTCTGGCCGTCTGCTTTGCCCTCGGACCGCCGTTCAGGGGGGGGTGTGTGTGTGTGTGTGTGTGTGTGTGTGTGTGTGTGTGTCTGGCAGTGAGAGATGAGTTTAATATCCAGATGACTGCCAGCCTGAGACGTTCTCATAACAGCAGCCTCCGCAATGACTTAAACTAACATGCTTTGAGACAGGCCACTGCATTACAGCAAGATAATATATAATATCAGACCAGGGGGGAAACAGAAGGAGAAAAATAAAAAAGTAATTAGGAGGAGGAGAGATGAAGAGTAATAATGAGAGAGAGAGAGAGAAAGCGTGAAGAGAGTGGGGGAGAAATAAACAGAGGAAGGGAGAGAGAGAGAGAGAGAGAGAGTGGGGGGGGGTTGTGAGCGGTTGAGAAGGAGAGGGAGGGGCACAGTACAGTTGTCAGCGTATGCGCTACTGGTGTTGAAGTCAGGTGCAGGAGAGCAGAGAGTTGTGATCAGGGGCACGCTTTATTCAGCAGAAGCAAACAACAGACGGACGCAGCAGTGTCCAACAAACCTCCAGCCAAAGGCAAAAGTGCAAAGCGCGACAAAGTCACAAATAAGCAAAAATGTTTAACAATTAAACATACTCCGGGTTGACACATAGTACCCAGGGAAAAACCAGCTAGGCGCGTCAATACAAAACACGTTACAAAACAATCCCACACAAAGACATGGGGGGGAACAGAGGAATATATACTGCTCAAAAAAATAAAGGGAACACTTAAACAACACAATGTAACTCCAAGTCAATCACACTTCTGTGAAATCAAACTGTCCACTTAGGAAGCAACACTAATTGACAATACATTTCACATGTTGTTGTGCAAATGGAATAGACAACAGGTGGAAATTATAGGCAATTAGCAAGACACCCCCAATAAAGGAGTGGTTCTGCAGGTGGTGACTACAGACCACTTCTCAGTTCCTATGCTTCCTGGCTGATGTTTTGGTCACTTTTGAATGCTGGCGGTGCTTTCACTCTAGTGGTAGCATGAGACGGAGTCTACAACCCACACAAGTGGCTCAGGTAGTGCAGCTCATCCAGGATGGCACATCAATGCGAGCTGTGGCAAGAAGGTTTGCTGTGTCTGTCAGCGTAGTGTCCAGAGCATGGAGGCGCTACCAGGAGACAGGCCAGTACATCAGGAGACGTGGAGGAGGCCGTAGGAGGGCAACAACCCAGCAGCAGGACCGCTACCTCCGCCTTTGTGCAAGGAGGAGCAGGAGGAGCACTGCCAGAGCCCTGCAAAATGACCTCCAGCAGGCCACAAATGTGCATGTGTCTGCTCAAACAGTCAGAAACAGACTCCATGAGGGTGGTATGAGGGCCCGACGTCCACAGGTGGGGGTTGTGCTTACAGCCCAACACCGTGCAGGACGTTTGGCATTTGCCAGAGGACACCAAGATTGGCAAATTCGCCACTGGCGCCCTGTGCTCTTCACAGATGAAAGCAGGTTCACACTGAGCACATGTGAGTCTGGAGACGCCGTGGAGAACTTTCTGCTGCCTGCAACATCCTCCAGCATGACCGGTTTGGCGGTGGGTCAGTCATGGTGTGGGGTGGCATTTCTTTGGGGGGCCGCACAGCCCTCCAAGTGCTCGCCAGAGGTAGCCTGATTGCCATTAGGTACCGAGATGAGATCCTCAGAACCCTTGTGAGACCATATGCTGGTGCGGTTGGCCCTGGGTTCCTCCTAATGCAAGACAATGCTAGACCTCATGTGGCTGGAGTGTGTCAGCAGTTCCTGCAAGAGGAAGGCATTGATGCTATGGACTGGCCCGCCCGTTCCCCAGACCTGAATCCAATTGAGCACATCTGGGACATCATGTCTCGCTCCATCCACCAACGCCACGTTGCACCACAGACAGTCCAGGAGTTGGCGGATGCTTTAGTCCAGGTCTGGGAGGAGATCCCTCAGGAGACCATCCGCCACCTCATCAGGAGCATGCCCAGGTGTTGTAGGGAGGTCATACAGGCACGTGGAGGCCACACACACTACTGAGCCTCATTTTTACTTGTTTTAAGGACATTACATCAAAGTTGGATCAGCCTGTAGTGTGGTTTTCCACTTTAATTTTGAGTGTGACTCCAAATCCAGACCTCCATGGGTTGATAAATTGGATTTCCATTGATTATTTTTGTGTGATTTTGTTGTCAGCACATTCAACTATGTAAAGAAAAAAGTATTTAATAAGATTATTTCATTCATTCAGATCTAGGATGTGTTATTTTAGTGTTCCCTTTATTTTTTTGAGCAGTGTATATATGCAGATGATTAGGGAATGTTAACCAGGTGTGCAGGGAACAAGACAAAACAAATGGAACAATGAAAAATGGAGAGGCGATGGCTAGAAGGCCGGTGACGTCGACCGTCGAACGCCGCCCGAACAAGGAGGGGAGCCGACTTTGGCGGAAGTCGTGACAACAGTAGACAATTTGAAGCATGGTTCATTGGTCCTGTCAGACTGTTCCCTCCCTCTGCGGTCCCGCCTTCACAGCTCTGAAAGGGCACAGCTAAATGTTCACCTGCCCTGAGCAGCACTGTGCCATGGGGATCCCCTGTCCTGGTGGCACCACCACAGCCACTCAACACCATAACTGGGTCACAATTTACAGCCATGGAGGAGTGGGCCGGGCCAGATCTTCTCCATCCTCCCTCCCTCCTCACGAATCCCCCGTAGAGGCTTTTGTTTCTCTCCTCCATGGCAGTAGTAATGTGTTGTGTGTCCCCGAGAGAGGGACATCGTTGATATTTCCTGATTAAATAAGGCCCTACATGGACTGCAGGAGTGGGTCACATGCTGTAGCCTTGGGTTAATTAACGTCCTTTGTGTTCTGTTTGTGAACTCCCCGGAAGACCCAAACGCCAGAGTAGTAATTCAGTTGGATCACTTTAAAATGGCGTCACCTGTGTGAATCATGGCCATAATGAAAGTGTTGGCTCCCTTTCCCCAGTCTGGGATCATTTGTCATCTGAAAAGGCTGACAGGTGACTTTGCTTTTCTTCTCTTTGGAGAAACTCATTCTTCATCTGCTGCCCCACCCTGAGAGTCATGCACACACACACACACACACACACACACACACACACACACACACACACACACACACACACACACACACACACACACACACACACACACACACACACACACACACACACACACACACACAATTCTACAATGCCCCCTTCACTCTATAAACTATGCTGTTAGTGTGCCCTTGTCTTGTGTAGACCCACTGGTCTGGTGCCCAAGAACTGGATGGCACAGCTTGGACCAATCTCTCCCTGATCTGCTCTGCCAACCACATCAGTAGGATGTCATCCTGGCAACGTGGCATGGAACCGGCAGCTGTTGCATTGTGGAACCAGGCTTAGGGCCTAATGCCTACAGATGCCTACAGAAAACCCTCTAAGGAAGTCTGTCTACAGTGGTTTTTGGGGGGAATCTGGGGTGAATTGGGAGCGTTCAAAGCAAATGTCTTTCTTTGTGCTATAAACCTCCAGACAACTATTAAGTCACAGCCCTGCAACGCCTCACCAATAAAACTCATTAGGGATATTCATCATCACATGAGATCAACGCTCCGTCGCCGTCGGAGACGAATGGCGTAGTCATCCAATAGGCCGCCCAGACTCCATTAGCACCATATAAGGCAGGAACCTGCAGTCGTCCCTACCATAGCGATTGATGGGGCTCCCTCCGCCGAAAGCTGTGAGCTCTAATACAAGAAAGAAACGAGACAGACTCGTAAAAAATATAAAGAGCAATCGCCTCCTTGAAGCACTGCTTGATTCATTCTAATGGGGGGGATTGGAGAGGAGGGAGAGGAGGGAGAGGTGGAGAGAGGAGGAAAAGAGGACGAGGGGAGAAACGTAGTGGGGTGTCTTCAGCTGTTGTCTCTTTAATGTGACTGAGTTTCCAGGTTTTCTGTCTGTTTTCTCTTCCGCCTCAGAAACAAGGGATGCCTTATTCAAATTGTCACACACACACAGCATCTGCTGTTGTTCTTCATAGGGCTTTCTCATTGCTCCGTATCTGGTTTTATAGAGGGAGAAATACTAAAGAGCAATTAAAGTCTGTTTAGATCTTCACATTAGTGATGCTGACGTTTTACAGTGAGGGAAAAAAGTATTTGATCCCCTGCTGATTTTGTACGTTTGCCCACTGACAAAGAAATGATCTGTCACGGGTGTCGTAGGGTGTAGACCAAAACGCAGCGGGAAAATGTATACTCATCTTCTTTTTATTAGTGAAGAAGGAAAACACAAACAACGTATACAAAAAACAAACGAACTAGACAGTCTCGTCAGACATACAGCAAAACAAGAAACAATCTCCCACAAAATCCCATGACAAACACATTCCTATTTATAGGACCTTCAATCAGAGGCAACGATAGACAGCTGCCTCCAACTGAAGGCCCCAACACCAATTAGCTAAACATAGAAATACAAACGACTAGACTGAACATAGAAATAATCTAACATAGAACAATAACCAAACCTTGGACTAATAAATCAAATACCCCTCTATATACACAACCACCCCAAACCATATAAACCAAATACCCCCTCTACATGAACACATACACAAACACACCCAGAACCACATAAAACAAATACCCCCTGCCACGTCCTGACCAAACTATAAGAACAGATAACCCCTTTACTGGTCAGCACGTGACATGATCAGTCTATAATTTTAATGGTAGGTTTATTTGAACAGTGAGAGACAGAATAACAACAAGATTGTAGACCTACACAAGGCTGGAATGGGCTACAAGACCATCGCCAAGCAGCTTGGTGAGAAGGTGACAACAGTTGGTGCGATTATTTGCAAATGGAAGAAACACAATAGAACTGTCAATCTCCCTCGGCCTGGGGCTCCATGCAAGATCTCACCTCGTGGAGTTGTAATGATCATGAGAAAGGTGAGGAATCAGCCCAGAACTACACGGGAGGATCTTGTCAATGCTCTCAAGGCAGCTGGGACTATAGTCACCAAGAGAACAATTGGTAACACACTACGCCGTGAAGGACTGAAATCCTGCAGCGCCCGCAAGGTCCCCCTGCTCAAGAAAGCACATATACATGCCCGTCTGAAGTTTGCCAATGAACATCTGAATGATTCAGAGGACAACTGGGTGAAAGTGTTGTGGTCAGATGATGCCAAAATCTTTGGCATCAACTCAACTCGCCGTGTTTGGAGGCGGAGGAATGCTGCCTATGACCCCAAGAACACCATCCCCACTGTCAAACATGGAGGTGGAAACATTATGCTTTGGGTGTGTTTTTCTGCTAAGGGGACAGGACAACTTCACCGCATCAAAGGGACGATGGACGGGGCCATGTACCGTCAAATCTTGGGTGAGAACCTCCTTCCCTCAGCCAGGGCATTGAAAATGGGTCGTGGATGGGTATTCCAGCATGACAATGACCCAAAACACACGGCCAAGGCAACAAAGGAGTGGCTCAAGAAGAAGCACATTAAGGTCCTGGAGTGGCCTAGCCAGTCTCCAGACCTTAAGCCTATAGAAAATCTGTGGAGGGAGCTGAAGGTTCGAGTTGCCAAACGTCAGCCTCGAAACCTTAATGACTTGGAGAAGATCTGCAAAGAGGAGTGGGACAAAATCCCTCCTGAGATGTGTGCAAACCTGGTGGCCAACTACAAGAAAAGTCTGACCTCTGTGATTGCCAACGAGGGTTTTGCCACCAAGTACTAAGTCATGTTTTGCAGAGGGGTCAAATACCTATTTCCCTCATTAAAATGCAAATCAATTTATAAAAATGTTGACATGCGTTTTTCAGGATTTTTTTGTTGTTATTCTGTCTCTCACTGTTCAAATAAACCTACCATTAAAATTATAGACTGATCATTTCTTTGTAAGTGGGCAAACGTACAAAATCAGCAGGGGATCAAATACTTTTTCCCTCACTGTAGATTTCTTTATGCATTGTCTTCTCTTTAGTCTACCCGCCCGCCACCCAACACCCTTAATCCACATAATATGTCACGACCCTCAACCCTCACATCACTAATTCAGATACATACTAACAGTTGTTCTCAGAGACAAGACAGGAAGAAAGAAAAATAGTGTAAATCAGTGAGAGAGAGTGGGATTCAGGAAGTTTTTCTGCAATTGGGTATTTCATCAGCTGTTCAGAAATGCATTGAACAAGAACTTGTGCACCAATCGCACTACATCTCTCATAATTCATCATGTTCATTAACCTCACCCAGTCCACTCTCTCTGTCACCCCCTTCCAGCTGGAGAGCAAGTTGGGCCAAGCTGTGCTGGCCGGGGGAGAGAAGGACCTCCAAGGACCTCCCGACCTGAAGATGGCCCTGAAGAGGGAGTGTGAGGAGTACCCGCACCTCCTGGCCGACTCGTACGCCGCAGTCATGGACCTGACCAAGCAGCTGCAGATGGGAGAGAGGAACTGGAGCCGTGAGAAGCTGGAGCTCCTGGAACACTTCAGTCAGGAGAGAGGCCAGTGGGAGCAGAGGCTACAGAACAAGATGGTAACTCGATTTCTTTGCACCTCAGAGCTTCTACTCTACTCTGTTCTATTCTATTCTAGCATAGTCTAGTAGTCTGGCTTAGCCATGTATATTGAGTGACACTTAGCCATGAGTATTGAGAGTGACACTGGCTATCCTTGTGACATCTAATGACTATCCTCGTTTTCCTTCCTCGGGGTGGTATTTTGATGGGGTGGAATGGGAGGTTGTCACGGGTAGGAAATTGTAGGCTTGTATGCATTACAGGAGTGTGTCTGCTGTGCGGTCTAACCACACTGGAGGCTTGTGTGTGTGTGCGCACGCGCGCAGTATAGTCTGACTGGCCCTACTACCAGCCCAGCCTCATTACCTGTGTCTGCCTGGCTGTCATCCAGTCTATCCCAAACTGACTGGCTGGTCTTGGAAAATAGGTCTCGGTCTCTCTCTCTCTCTCTCTCTCTCTCTCTCTCTCTCTCTCTCTCTCTCTCTCTCTCTCTCTCTCTCTCTCTCTCTCTCTCTCTCTCTCTCTCTCGTGGCAGGAAACGTAGCACTGAGGCCAAGCACACGAGGACATGTCATTATTTCAGACAGACGCCTCCTTCTCTCTCTACTATTTTCTCCAATCTGTCACAGCACTACTGTTGCTTCTGTTTGCTGTGCTTCACAATGCCCTGAAAAGAAAACCTGTTTAAAAAACAAGTTGTTTCCTTTCCTTCATGAAGTAGACAGCAGTCATGTACTGTAGGATTCCAATGAACCTTCCTCTTCTTCCTTCCTCTCTCCCCTCCTGTCCTCTCTCCTTCCCCCTCTCCTCTTTCATCCCTCCCCTCTGAGAGGAAATGGTTTAGTGTGTGTGTGAGCTCATCTCCCTGCGAGCTGAACGGTCCTGAGTCAGCGTCACTACATGGACAGCGAGCCCTCTGTCAGGGAGAGATACTGTATCTCCTTCATGATGCCCACATCCTCATCATGTCCTCCATTAAACACTACCTAGAAAACCTAACAGCCTCTCCTTGTTTCTCTCCCTTACAGTCTCTGCACGACAAAACCACCTCCGAAAGGGAAACTGCAACAGAGGCTGTTACAAATGGAAGCAATTTACCAAGGTAACATTGGCTTTGAATGTATACAAAAATCGACATTTCAGTTATCATGAAAAATGTTTAGTGATGTCATTTTTCTCCTCCCAGGACCAAATCCATCCCGTCCATGCCAGAGTTGGAGGGTCTGCTGGAGGCCTGTCCTTTCCTTCCTGGTCAGGAGGTCAATGGGACAACCAATGAGGAGGGAGAGAAGGACCAGCCCAACACCCAAGCCCCTCCCCTTCTAGCCCACACAGACTTGGGTGACCTCACCGGGAAGAACTGGAAGTACCTGACCAATGAGGTGGCTATAATGGAGCAGGGTAATGCCCCCTTCAAGACGTGGGACTGCCCCAGCTCCCCCAGTAGTTTCCTGGGCCTGGGGAGCATCCAGAGGAGCTACACGGCCCCCGACAAGACCGGCATCCGCATCTACTACAGCCCCCCTACAATGCGCCGTATGGAGAGCCGGCTGGCCAAGGAGAAGCGGGACAAACCTCAAGCCCAGCAAGGCCACCTGTCCCGGGCTTCAACTCCGTCAGACGCTGGGGCCCCGGAGGGCCAGTCTCCCTCCTCCTCCTTTGCCTCCTCCTCTTCGTCCTACGACCAGTGGCTGAGCTCTCTGTCCAAGCAGCACAGGGACCTTCTGGAGAACAGCAGCGGTGGCGCGGGGGTGGCGCCCTTCCACGGCCTGGAGATCTCTGCCAACCTCTCGGACGACATGAAGGAGATGACCAACTGCGTGCGCCAGGCCATCCGCTCCAGCTCTGTGGAGAGGAAGTGCAGCAAGGACGCGGGCAGCCAGACGGTGGGGGTGTCTAGCCGCTCCACCCAGACGGCCCAGTTTGTGAGTGTGGGACTGCAGACGGACGGGCTCGGGTCTCGGGGGGTGGGGGGCCTCCACACCAAGTCCTCCTGGTCTCCCCGGCCCTCGTCCTCACTGGCCTCGGCCCGCTCACGCCACATCTCCTCGTCCCTGGATAAGGTGCACAGCCGCATCGACAGGCCCTGCTGCTCGCCCAAGTACGGCTCCCCCAAGCTTCAGCGCCGCATCTCTGCCTCCTCCTCCAAGTTGGACGGAGGGGGGTCATCCTCGGCTTCCTCCCGGGATCGCAGCCTGTGGAACCTGCACCAGCGCTCCTCGACCTCCAGTGGCTCGGCCTGGGCCCGCTCCACCACCACCAGGGACAGCCCCGTGCTCAGTGGCCTCAACGACGGCCTGTCAAGCCTGTTCAGTGTGGTGGAGCACTCAGGCAGCATGGAGTCACTATGGAAGAGTGAACCGGGGGTCAGCCCAGCCCGCCAGGCAGCAGGGAAGCCCTCTGGCCCTGGCCCTGACACCGGAGCCCAGAAATACGGTCCCTTCCAGGAATTCTTCAGGAATGTATGCGGTCGGACCGGGACGCCCATGCCTGGGGGAGGGGAGAGAGGGCAGAGGGAGGTGGGGGCCATGGATGAGCCTAAGCCAGAGTGCCTCTCCGGGGCCTCGCTGGTGGGGAATGACAGTGTCACCAAGATCGTCAACAAGAGGTTCATGAGACAGATGCCCAGGGAGGAGCTTGGGGCCACCGCCAGGGACCCCACCGCCAGGGACCCCACCGCCAGGGACCCCACCGCCAGGGACCCCACCGCCAGGGATCCCACCGCCAGGGACCCCACCGCCAAGGACCCCACCACCAGGGACCTGACCATGAGCTCTAGCATTGAGGTAGGTCCCACATACACAGATAGACATGCGCACACACGCACAGAGAGACAGGCACACACACATACACTCACGCAGAGACAGGGGTATACACATGAACGTGCGCACACACACACACCCCCACACACACAGGACATCATCCAAGCGTATTATTTAAACAGCTTCGTCTTTCATTGGATTGGATTATAACATAACTATTTACTGTCTCCTTCCTGTCCCAGGATGCAGTGTGTGATTGCACCTCCCAGGCTCTGACTTCCTGCTTCGTCCGGCCCTCCCGCTCGGCCACACGCCATTCACCAGGCCTCTGCATCCACCTCTCCCAGGAGTCTCCAACGGCAACAGAGGAGAGATTGGATCCAAGCAATGAGTGATGGATCAGAGAGAGCACGGAAGCTCACACTGCCACACACACACACACACACACACGAACATGCATGCTGCCTCGCCAACACACTGCCACATAGGCTACAGTACTGTCACAAAACGTACACACACACACACAAGCATCTTGGCTACACACACACACACACACATACATACATACATACATACATACATACATACATACACATATATATATACCTGCAAACCGCCACACAAACACACTGCCACATGCATAATGTACATACACACAATTCCCCACAAACTGCCACACAGAATCACTGTCACACGAGTGCACGCACATACACAGATGTCTAGAATTGGAACTAAAACCCAAGCAGAACATTCTAATGCCAAGGACAAAGGAAGACCACAATCTCCTAGGATTCCTCTCTGACCACCATATCCAATATCAACTACCAGCAGGACAACCCCACTTCACACACTACTCCCTATGTAGTGCAGTATTTAGGGAATAGGGTGCCATTTTGGACAGTGTGTGGATTTATATCATGTCAGAACCCTCAGCACTCTACTTTACCCGGAATTGCACAGGGGAAAACATCCTGGACTATTGAATTACCACCTCTTGCCATTGTCAACCATCAACCATCAAAAAACGTCCGTTCAACGTTTCTTCATTTATTTATTTTTTACGACAACTGCCTGATGTTATGCCTGTTGTTTTAACAAAAGACTTGAATCCGATGTAGGGCTAGGACATTGACGTTGTTATGATATGCCACGTATGATATGATCCTATGTTTTCTAAAGGTTGTTTGAAGGTTTGTCATCCGCCTGCTGTTGGCACACAATGATAATATGGTGGTTAGGACTATGAGGGGTGTCTCCTGTGTGTACTGTACTGTAGGCTGTATGAGTATAGGAGGAACTATACTCAATGTAAACCCAGCTGTAAAGATAACTCCCTGCCAGGAAAAAAAAACACAAACTCCTTGTCCCATTTTGAGACGAAATGCATTCCTTTGTTAAGTTACAATTCCAATGACACACGCACAATCTGTTCAATTGTGTGTGTGTTTCTCTTTCATTGACTGTCGGTGTGTTCCTGACCTCTTTTCTCCTGCTTTGTGTAACAACGTCCTCTACAGAAGGTTAGCTCGTTACTTTCTCACGTCATCACTCAATTCTTGAGATCGTTTGTGTAATATGTTTAATGAAAAAAACGATATTATCTTTAAAATGGGAAGGGGGGACAAAAGCCTTGGCTGTGAAGAGGGTTATTTGTACCTTGAAATGAAATCCGAGACGAGAGAGACTGAGAAATTGTCTAGTTATATTTGATTGATTCCTTCCATTTTGGAGTGTCCCTTTAAGGTCTGATAGCTGTCAGTCAGCCTGTTACTATGGTGACTGTTGTAGTGTTGACTTTGAAGTGCCTGTTTAGACTAGGTCAGCTCGCACCACACGGCATTTAACAACTAGAACCCCAGATTGTTGTTCTTATAATTATTTTAGACACAAGGTGGATATACAGTATAATCTTATGTACACGTCATTCAAAAGTAACAAGTCGTCACCAACTCTTAAAAGCACGGGGAGAGAGAGCGAATGGTTTACGTTCTTTTGATACCAAGGAACTTTTTTCAGAGGAGTAAATTATTTGTATTTTTTTTATATATATATATATATATAAATAAATGTTTATATCTGTTTGTTTTTTCTCTCGGATTGCAATGGTGCTTAACTAATAGTGCAGATTCTTCCCTAATTTTAAAAAGAGCTTTTTACAAGGCTTTTGGTAAGAGAAAAAACTGAGTTTTTGCCAAATTGGCAGTGGCACACAGTATTCAATATAAATGGCTATTGGTTAGGAGTCAGTCCCTGGCAGGTGCCTTAAAGATGAGCATGTCACTGTCATAAAAACACTGATTTGGCCACTACCCCCGAGAGCCTCAATGAATGTGTAACATGCACATACCCTCCCCCCCCCCCCACCCTCTCTCGCTCTCTCTCTCCCCCCTCTCTCGCTCTCTCTCATTCTCTCTCTTCCCCCCTCTCTCTCTCCCCCCTCTCTCGCTTTCTCTCGTTCTCGCTCTTCCCCCCTCTCTCTCGCTCTCTCTCGTTCTCTGTCTTCCCCCCCCTCTCTCTCTCTCTTCCCCCCCTCTCTCGCTCTACCCCCTCTTTCTTGCTCTCTAACTCTTTCTTGCTCTCTCTCACCACTCCCCCCCCCCCCCCCCCCCCTCTTTCTCTCCAGAAGCTAAGTTAACATGCTCTTTTGTTTGTGTTGCGCTTCTGGTTCTAAGAACAGGGCATTATAGTAGAAGGCTTTAGTATTAAGTCTTTAAATGACCTTGTGGTTCAGACCCAGTCTTTCCCAGGCCCAGCCATCCAACCACTGACGAGCATGATTCCAGTCCACACAGACAGACTAACTGGTCTGGTTCCTCCTGCCTTTGATAGACGCTGCTGCCAAACCCGTCCTCTGCTACCTCCCTGCCCTCCTCACAAACAGGACCTTGAAGAACTAAACGCAGTACCTACCTACCTGCCCGAGGCCCACCGTGTTTTTTTTGTGTTGTCATTAATAAGGTCACTAGAGTGCCTTTCGAAAATAAAGTTGTCTTGGTGAGCAGCAGCTCTTCTGACAACTGCGCTTGCCTAGTTACCTACAGTCCCCCTGGTCCAGATAGATACAGACTGTGTACAGTCAGGTTAGTGTCAGGGTTATAGGCTTACTCTGCAAGGCTCTGCAAGGCTCTGCCATCTCATTGTCATCAAAACATACTAAAGTGTTATACAGTATCAAAGACCACTTTGCTCTTCTACTTTCCCAAAACAATTAACAGAGCACATGAAGTGAATGGAAACGTGAAGTCCTGAATTATGTCAATTTAAAGGGAACTGAAAATATGATGATATGCTTCTTCTTAATACACTTCAGGTTTTTATGTTTACAGTAAAGGTCTTTCCTCTTGTGTTGTTGAAGTTGTTTCGGTCTAATATAGCCTTTTCTACCTGTCTGGCAGGCTCGTATGTCAGGCTCCTCCCCCTCAGGTAACAGTAGCTGGTCACACGGCAGGTAGCCAATGATAGGAGAGAGCCTTGGTACATTCTAAAGCAACAGTCCAATTGGAAAGCGGTACTGCTAGGCATGAGAGGGCAATGCCACTGTACCATACCTTTGTCATTGTTCATCTGTCCTAAAGCAAACTGTATTATGTCACCTCCCCATCCACATTGTCCACTGTCACGTCACAATGCCTAGCAATATGTACATGAATTCTTAGCTTATGCTGTTAATAATATTAGCTAAATTATTACTGAAAGATTGCCTGTATATTCGCTTGATATATTTTCTTTCTTTTTAATACATTGACTCTTGGTAAAAGAACGCAATGACTGAAAACGAAACAAACAAAAAAAAAGAATCACGTGTATTGTAACTTGAAAAGAATACATTGAGGTATAATTTGTACTCTTTCTATCCTCGCGTAGAGAATAAAGCTGAATGTCTACAGTAGCGCTGAGCTGACTGTTGAAGTATGTAGCGCTCTCCCTTTCTAGAGACACTTGAACATTTATTTGTACATACTCGTTTTGAAAAAGGAAATGAAAGGAAGAGAAAAATAAATGAAAAGTGATTTTGAGTGGATTTTTAGGGGGTTTTGGGGTACGGGGGGTTCCAACTATGTAGCCCGTTCAGCTGAGATCTCATTGCCTCCTGTTTGTCATATAGTTCACAAATAAATGTTTGTTTGAAAGAATCATTATATATATATTTTTTTAATTCTTGAAATAACACTACAATATATTGGTTGTGGGTTTGGTATTTGTGAGAGAGAGAAATTGTGGTCTCTCTCTCTCTGTGTCTTTTCTCTCTTCCCCTCTCTCTCTTTCTTACCTACTTTCACTCTGTCTTTCTCTGCAGCCCAGCTGTCCCTGTACACACTCTCTGAGCTGACTGGGCAGCTGTAGAGAGAAATGATAAAACACCGGGAAGGCAGAGAGAAAGAGAGGCGGGAGAGAGAGAAGAGGGGAGGGAGAGAAGCCGGAGGAGGAGAAGGTAGAGGGGGGAATACATTGAGGAGTGAGAGAGGAGAGAGAAATTGCTGAGGGAGAAAGCGAGAAAGAGATAGAGGTTTTCTGCAGTGAATATGCAACATGGTTCTCGGCTGTGTGTCCATCACATACAGTAGCGTCTTGTTGTTTGTGTCCTCTAGCGTTCTAATGTACTAAAATAGACATGAGAGTCCGCCTGTGGCCGCCACTGTGTCTGTCTCACACAGGCTGCTCTCTGTCCTCTGATTAGTTACACTTGACTGTGATGTCATCAGAGGGTAACTGATGTTCGGGGGTTATGGGGGTTTTGGGGGAAGGGGGAGTGGTTAGAGGGGCGGTGCATGATCCTGTTGGCTACACGTTCTTGGAAACATCTGGGATTTGAGTTGAGTTGAATCTTTTTTTCTCTCTTTCTCTCCGCCTGTCTTCCTTTTAAAACAAAACAAGTGTGGGTTTGAATGTCGCCGGCCGGGCCGACTGGCTGGTGGACAGACAGGAAATGACCTCACCACAGCGACATTTAAAAACAAAGCAAGACTTCCTGTTTGGGTAGAGGTGACACTATCACCAGAGGGTGAAATAAATCATGGTGTCATTATGTAATGGAGCAGCTCTTTTAAAATGGCTACACAGTTCATGACCATTAGGTGTCCTAGAGGACTGGGTTCACATCTTATGTAACACAAGTTAGATGTTTATACGTCTTTATATTTAGAACTTGTCAAGGGAGTTAAAAAATGTAACACAAATATACCCTATGAGATGAATCACAAAAATAGATGAGTCCATTATTATCTAATGTTTAACTTTAGACTTTAATTTTGGTCAGTGAAACATCCCCAGTCATGGAGAGACTGTCACCTTTCAAATCATCTTCAGATTCACCAAAGTAAAGTGAGATACAGATACCAGCGAGAGAAAGCAGAGAGGGATTGGATAGGAGAGAAGAAAAAGTACTATTTAACTATATAATAAAAGATGTATAAAGAGAGGGAGTGAAAAAAAGTCTGCCCCGAGTGTTGCCAGAGGGACTCCTCCCACAGCACCAAGCTGCCTGGCAGGCCCATAATGCATTTCATTTCACACTTGGGTGCATTCCAACGGACCTGGCGCCGCCCTCGCCGTGCACATGCAGACACATGCGTGCTCGCAAACAAACACACACACATGCACACATGGGAGCACGCACACACGAGCGCACACACACACACACTTACCTCACCAGTCCAGGACATGTGTCAACCACTTTACAGTAGTTAAAGGCTCAGTGCATTCAAAAATGTGATTTCCTGTGTTTTATATACACTTCCACACTATGAGGTTGGAATAATGCTGTGACATTTAGAAAATTATGATAATGCCATTTCAGTGTAAGAGCCATTTGAAAAGAAAGACGGAAATTTCAGCCTGTTTTGATGGGATTACGTTTTGGCCTGCCGGGTGACATCACCAGGTGGTAAAATGGTTAGTAGATGAATAAGAAAGAAAATAAATCTCTGCCAATAACAGCTAGGACCCTATTCTCACTATGAGATATGAAGGAGAACATGAAGAGCGCAGTGGCGAAAGTGATTTCTACGAGGCATTCTTGATCCTCAGCTCAAATTGATAGTAAAAATCACAGTAGCCACTAGCCAGTAAGCACAAACTATTCAACAATGACAAGCGTTTCTTCTAAAACATATTACACTATTGAATAATTCAACCAAACCATATTACACTCTTGAATAATGCAACAATTTACAAGCATGGTCAGACAAAGGGTTTATTTTCTTGTCTGTAGGCTACACTCAATACATTTTAGCTTCAAGACAAAAGCACAGAGTTGCTAACAGCATGTCTTCATCAAGTTGCATTAGCTTAACAAAAATTACGATTAACCCTCTCATTCGAATATAAAAGTACAGTATGCTTTACTTACAACATTACAACACACCAGGTTTCATTATTAATCAATTCAAATATAAAGGAGAGGAGCTCTAGGAGCTCAGATGCAAAAATATTAATGTCCAACGTTTCGACAGACAAGCTGTCTTCATCAGGGTATAATGACAAACACTGCGGGATGACTCATTTATATAGTGTCAGAAGACACACAGGTGTCTGTAATCATGGCCGGGTGTGGCCTGATATCATTGGTTAATTCTCATATATTAAAATAGCATACATATGCTATTTTAATATATGAGAATCTACCAATGATAAAACCTGCAGACATTAGGCCCTCCATGGAATGAATTTGACACCCCTGGCCTACACGATGCAACCCTGCATACAGCGAGCTCAGCCCTGTCAGTTTTATTGCCTAATCGCAGTTGTTGTCTCTTTGTCTGTGTAAAGGGTTTTTAATGTTTTCATCCTCCCTAGTGCCAGGAGATTTAAAACCATGACCTGATTAGAAAAAGAATCTGGTCCCATCTTAGCCCATATAAAACTGTGTTTAACATCTGATTTATTACTATGTCATACCCTACACCTAGGGTAAGGAATTCACCTTGGCTAATACCAGATCAGGAAAAACTCTGGGCCCCAGGAAGACTATTTTCCTCCACCACCTGTAGTGCCACCTCTGAAATCACCACACAATGTTACAACTGAAAAAAACATGTCCCATTTGTATGATCTACATTTAAAAGAAATTGGTGGTAGGCATGTAGTTTTACGTGGCTCAGTGCAGCTGGCAGCTACTGCAAAAAATGTCCGAATGCTACAAGCTGTTACTGCAATTTCAGATAAAAACTCAATAAAACAACCCACTGGGGGAAAAAACTGTCTGAATCAACGTTGTTCCCACGTCATTTCAACAAAAAACTCCAATGTGACGACATTTAATCAACATGGAGAACTGATTGGATTTGCAAAAACTCATCAACATAAGTCAATTTCAGCTTTTTTTTCACCCAACGTTTAACCTACATAAATCCAATGACATGGTGACATTTGTTGTTGATTTGAAGTTGAATTCACGTGAACAAAACTAGACGTTGAAATTACGTCTGTGCCCAGTGGGAAATCTCAAATATTTGGAAAATGTCTCTACATTTCAGCTGTTTCAAAAAGATGACTCTGCTGTTAGCATTTATACTGCAGGAGTATTGGCTCAACAAGACAGCTCTGTTTACACTTCCCTGCTTCAAGAGGGGCAACTGTCGGCCGAGGGTCGGAGGTAGTGGTCGAGAAGTAGCAAGTATGCAAGTTTGCATTTGAGCAATATGTGTAGCCGATGGTATTTTTTACGAAAAGTGTAAAGAGGCTCTAGTTTTCAGTTTTCCGCTCCCCATTCAGACCACTATCAGACAGTTCTAGCTAAATTCTGCTTGAGAAATTGCTCTTCGCTAAGAAGCTATTCTTCTTATTTTTTACCATTTTAATTTAAAACAATCCCTGTAATGAATTGTTTCCCAGAAATGATTTGATATTGAGAAGAAAATGGCTTTAATACCTCCTACTATCTCCCCAGTACCTGTCTCCTACCCCTCCACCTCACCAACTAAACATTCACCTGATGTGATCATATCACTTAGACCACAGACTACAAGTCTGTGTGATGCTCTTATACTGTACAATAGAGAACATTGTAGAACGAAATAAAGTGGCCGTGTCGGGAGGTCAATGTGGAGAAACGAGGGAGATCATAGTAAGAAAGATTATCGCAGGTAATGAAAAAGGTGGACTTAAATGAAACAGACCATTTAGCCCAGGGACTTTACATGGATCCATGCATAGATTTACAGATGTCTGTAAGCACCAATGTTATGTTATGCCTGCTGCTGTTGTTACTGCTGTGTCAGGAGATCTGCAGGGTCAGGCACTCTGGGCTGAGATATAGAGCTGGTGCCTGAGAGTGTCCTCAATATGTGTTAAAGTAGGTCAAGGTGGAGAGGGAGGGAAAGAGCTTATCTCAACCTGGCTCTCGGTATTGTAAGTACCATCGGTATGCTCTCCCATATCAGGGAAGATGAGGGTAGACAAACCATCATGGATCGACTCCTTATCTCACTACACTCTTGGAAAAAAGGGTTCCAAAAGGGTTCTATAGCTTTCCCCATAGGAGAACCCTTTTTGGTTTTAGATAGCACCTTTTTTTCCTAAGAGTGTACTCCTCTTCCTCCACCCTCTCCTCCTTCCCAATAGGGAAGACACAGATCCTACCATCTTTAGGTTGGATTTCCACCCATTTATTGAGGAATTCCTGTATGTAAATATGGAAAATATAAATAATTTCTCAACCCCAAAGGAGGGGTGATCTTAAAAGTCCCCTTCGGAGGGTGGTAGCTGGGTCACAATGAGCTCCTTTTTTCAACATTTGTAGAGGAGGAGAAAGAAAGAAAGAAAGAAAGAAAGAAAGAAAGAAAGAAAGAAAGAAAGAAAGAAAGAAAGAAAGAAAGAAAGAAAGAAAGAAAGAAAGAAAGAAAGAGAGAGGGAGTGAGAGAAAGAGAGCGAGATAGAAGGAATGGAAGAAAGAGAGAGAGAGAACGAAAGAAAGAAAGCGAGAGAAAAAAAGAGTGCGAAAGAGAGAGAGAAAGAGAGAGGGAAAGAGAGAGACAAAAAGAGACAGAAAAAGAGAGAGCGAGAGAGAGGGCAGTCACCATCGATTATCTTTAATGAACATAGATTCAAGGCCCCGAGATCCCAAATCCCATAACCCTCCTCTGTTTAACCTTTTACTGCAGTGGGCTAAATCAAGGTCACATAGAGTGTTTCTTGGCAGTCAAACAAATCTACCTTGCAACAGAAGTATACACCTCACACACATATTTATGGGCTTTAAAAAAGAAGACACCTGTACCATGTCAGATACAGAGTTGAAATGTATTGAATTTTGAGTTTACATCACAATATTACACGTTATATACATCACAGAAGACTGAAATATAACAAAACCGTTTAACGTAGAAGCACTGGATTTTCAGCTGAGTTTTTGAAATAATGTTTATTAATGATGAACTTCTGAAAAATATGAACATCATTCTACCCATGAGACCACTAGGTCCTTTGACTGCAGGAAAGGGCTATGGCCTGCTCAGACAGGGACTGCACACTGCACGCTACAAAAATAAACTGGGGGTCAAATCAAATTAAATGTTATTTGTCACATGCGCCGAATACAACAGTGAAATGCTTACTTATAAGCAACGCTTTAAAAGGTTTTAAGATTAAAAAAAATACATAAAAAAGAGTTGATTAAAAAATAGACAAGTAAAAAATGGAAAATAGAAAATAAAAGTAACAAATAATTAAACAGCAGCAGTAAAATAACAAGCGAGGCTATATACAGGGGTTACCGGTACAGAGTCAATGTGCGGGGCACCGGTTAGTCGAGGTAATTGAGGTAATATGTGCATGTAGGTAGAGTTAAAGTGACTATGCATAGATTATAAACAGAGAGTAGCAGCAGCGTAAAAGAGGTGTCTGCGTAGCCCTTTGATTAGGGGGCCCAAATCCCCCTCACACCAATCAGTGGGGTGAGTGGCTACTGGACAGGGGTTAACTTTTTAACTACCCCCTCCTCTCTGTTTCCCATGCATAAGGTACAGGCCCACTATACTATGCATGAACACTCAAATGGTTTGATTGGCTGTGATAAAGCAGCAATGCAGTGATTAGGCTTTGGAAATAGGCATGTGACCATCAAGACTGCATTAATACACTTCCCCTGCTGAACTTGTAACAATCAGATATCAATCAATATGTGCAACCAATGGAACATGCTGATCTGAGCAATTCTTCAATGGTTTCCTTCCATGTCGTACTATGCTGATAAGTAGCTACTGTATATACTACTTATTGGTGTCTGGGGTAAACTCTCCCATCCATATAGTGTGGATAGATCCATGTCCAGTCTGGCCACTCTCCTTCTTCAGGGCCTGTATTCATAAAGCGTCTCAGAGTAGGAGGGCTGATCTAGGATCAGCCCCCCGTCCGTCCGTCACCCGTCTATGTAATCGCATTCATTATAACCTAAAATGTCAAACTGATCCTAGATCAGCACTTCTATTGTTTGTGTCTATCCCTGGGTCAGTCAAGCCACTGTGATGACTGTCCCAGATTGGATCGTATACGGACATGAAAAGGGCCTGGACCGGATCCCACACAAAAGCAGGATGCAGGCAATGGGCCTCCTTCAATTAAAAGTGAAATTGAGCGCAATGCCAGGAAATCAAACTCCTTTCTCTCAGGCTTGCCCTCACATACTGAAGAAAAACAAAACTGAAAAACAGAGGTGTTTGTTGGCTGGTTTCAGGCTGTGGCCATCTAAACTGAGGAAGGGTGTGCGTTTCCCTCCACTGATAACGCAGATGAAAACAGACTCAGGGAACCGTGGCAACTCCAAATCACAACCACAATAATGGAGAAAGGGACCAGTGGGAGTCAAAGTGGAGAGAAAGACAGAGAGAGAGAGAGAGAGAGAGAGAGAGAGAGAGAGAGAGAGAGAGAGAGAGAGAGAGAGAGAGAGAGAGGGAGGGAGACAGAGTCAATGTGAACTTGGCTGATGTGCACTCACTGGTGTGCAGTAGCCTAGAGATCCCTAATCAGATAACCATACAGACGTGTTGTTCCAGAATGGAAGACAACGGTAAACACAAACCAACAACAAGAGCCACTGAGACATAACACCTGTGGTATATTGTATATTACAAACTAGGTGGTTCGAGCCCTGAATGCTGATTGGCTGAAAGCCGTTGTATATCAGATCGTATACGCAGTGCTGGTTCTAGCTTGTATGGCTCCCTGGGCAACCCCCCCTGTAGTGCCCCCCCCCCCCCCAAAAAACAACAACACCATTCTGCACTAACTGTCATTTTTATTCAGACATTTGGAACAACACAAATATATAATCATAACATTTAAAACTATAGAAATATAAATACAAAAATAAGACTCAGAAATATCAAAAATAAGTAACAAAGACAAATAGAAACAAACTGTAGTATATAAATACAAATAAAAAAGAGAATCAAATTATTACACTATTACCCTATTGCTAACAAAAACACACAAATAAAACTAAACTGCACAAAACCTATATCACACAAATACACAAATAGAATAACACACTTGTAAAAAAGAGAACCTGATTATTACACTATTGCACTTCAAACAAGAAACACACAAACTAAATTGCACAACTAATTGCATTACTAATTGCATTAGTACTGTACATAGTTAGAGGTGTGCTATTTGAAAGATTCCCCCGCTCCTCCTACCTCAAGCTTCCAGTGGGAAGACCTGAGGTCAAAATAACCCCCCCCATCTCATACTTCTGAGTGGGAGACCTTTCAGGCAGTAGCCTGCCTAGCTCACAAACTAGAATCAGGGCGCCCACTCCGACAAGGTTAATGGACCCACAGTCCCACACGGTGACATGATATCATTGACGTGACGTGCAAATTAGCGATAGAAAACCAATCACGCAAATGTCACCATTCGGAATATATATATATATATTTTGTGCTGGTGCCCCATGCTGCCCCCGGCAAGATGCCGCCCTGGGCGGCTGCCCATGTCGCCTATGCCAAAATCCGCCACTGCGTATACGACAGGTATGACGAAACATTTCTTTTTACTGCTCTAATTATGTTGGTAAACCGTTTCTAATAGCAATACGGCACCTCTGGGGTTTGTAGTATATGGCCAATATACCACGGCTAAGGGCTGTGTCCAGGCACTTTGCGTTGTGTCGCGCATAAGAACAGCCCTTAGCCGTGTTATATTGGCCATATACCACACCACCTCAGGCCTTATTGCTTAAATGTTTGGATGCTTCAGGACAGGAGCCAGGAGTCATGGCACCATACTATGCCTGGTGAGGGAAGTCTCCAGGTCTAAGGGATAGCAGATGAGCCGATGATGCAGGCCAGGACACATTAGTGAGATGCTTTCAAGTGATTAGCCAGACCAAGGACTCTGTATTTACATTTCAGCTCTTTAAAACCCCACCTAGAGCCAGATTCCTCGTTCTCTTTCACTGTACCACTTCTGTCACTGACCTAATAGAGAGAGAGAGCAAGAGAGAGATAAAACAGAGAGAGAGGGAGAGTTAAAGAGATACAAGAGAGATGGTGAGAGAGAGAGAAAAGGGGACTTTTTTCTATTTGTGTGGACCAATGGGAGTGCTGTGTGTCCCAGAGGACACCATTGGGGACTGAGTGATTTGTCATGAAGACTGACACCCTGCTCATTCCTCTTGCCCTTTTCTGTCTCTGCCTGGCTCCTCAAATTCAATGTGGTCAGTAAAACTGTCAAAGCACTGCAGCCCGCTCTCTCTCTCTCTCTCTCTCTCTCTCTCCTCTCTCTCTCTCTCTCTCTCTCTCTCTCTCTCTCTCTCTCTCTCTCTCTGTGTGTCTCTTTCTCACTCTCTTTGTCACTGTCTCTCTCTCTCTCTCTGTGTCTCTTTCTCACTCTCTCTCTCTCCCCACCCTCTCTCTCTCCCTGGCCAGCCTAGTGTGCGCAAGAGGAGTACAAACAACGGAGTAGAATCACACAAGTGCCACTACCGATATCCTCACAGACATGTACTGCTACAACCACAACCTTGCCATTTCCTCAGTAACAGACAAAATAATGTATACTTTCTGCAACAGTGTAAATACATATCCTTTATTTGGATGTTATTTTTAATAGTATGATTACCTACATAAGACCGTTACTTGATTCCACAGATTGCATCTAACGTGGATGCATCTCCTCGCTATCGCCGGGGATGTCAGTCAGAGGATGCCTGTACTGTGATGTACACTATGTAACGTATGTACTGACCTGAAACCATGCCTCATGGCCACAGACGTTTTAGCACCCGATGGAAGCTCCGTTTGAATAATCCATTAAGTGCTATTGGTAACCACCCCCAGGCAGGCAGGCAGGCTCACTCCTCCTCATATAACCCAGTACGGTTAGGTGTGCCAGGCCATGTTTGTACGCTATTAGACCTTAGTGAATGTTCTTCTTGAATAATAAACAGCTATGCTGACACCACAAAACTGCTGAGGCCACAACCTGACACAGACATTTTCAAATGAGAGAACATTTGATCAGCTTTATAAGTAATCATACCAATATTGCGGTCGTGTGTGTGTGTATTAGGGCTCCTATAAAGCTATCTTTGTGCTGCATGCCTGGCCTTCAACAGAGCCAGTAGAGTATCTCTCTGCGCTCATTAACCCTCAGTTCCCCTCAGAGATGCAGCAGTAGAAATCCACTATACACACTTAAACCTCCATCCACAGCCATAATTACAGAGAGATGAGCTTTCTCTCTTTCCGTCTTACACATATTGAGCAGCTCTGCGTGAGCTCCTCACGAACACACACACAAACATACACACACATGTACACACATACATACACGTACACACATACACACAGATACACAAACTGACTTTACGCAGTATATGCTTTGACAGCTGTGTGTGCATGTGAAAATGTGTGTCTCTTACTGTGGGTGTACATTTATATGAGTTTTAGTAAGCCTTTGAAAATCACACTAACCACATACCAAGACCAGCAGTGGTTTCCTGTATTTTTTGGGTTTTCTGTTTTCACATCGATCGTCCAACCATTTAAAGTTGTCACCAAGCAGAGCCCCAGGACTGTAAAGACGCTGACACCGGCAGAGCACACACGAACACCCCCCCACCCACCCCTCTCAAAACACACACACACCCTCAGACACACGGAGACTGTCAAACATACCGACCACAAGTCCAACAATGCCCACAAAAATGTCTCTCTGTACATAACAGAGCCTACTGTCTGCTAAATGTTTCACATCGCCACCATGTTTAAGCTCAATGTAGAATCTCAGTCGTCTATTTATAAAGAGGTATTTATAAAGAAAGTCTAGCTGAGTCTGTGACTGAGGAACAGTATATGCTAAAAGATCTGCCAGGTGGTCCAATATTTTATTAATGTCAGACTCGATCCGGACACATTTACAGATGTAGAATCTTAATTTTTGCCAGTTTTCTACAGCAGGAAAATAATCCTGCAGCAACACGAAATGTGAATTATTATGTTGATTATAATTGTTGGACATTTTTGTAGGGGTTGATCCATTCTTTGTAAGGGAAAATCAAGTCTGAAATTTCAAAGTGGAAATTACAAACTTAAGAAGCCTTTTCAAACATCAAACACACTGCAAGGTTAAAATGTCCTAGATTGCAGGAAAGTTCTCCTGCAACAGGGTGGTCAAATTAAGATCCTACATCTGTAGATTCAAACAGAACAAGAGAAGAAAACACTTTGAAAGGTGAGGGTGATCAAGATTTTATGAACATCATCACAAACTTTGGGATGGGCAATGTCTCTATATAGCCTAGGTCCTCATTCTCATATAAAGTATGGTTGGGTGGTAGAGTTCTGTGCACAGTGGTGGATGTAAATCAATGGTGCCCCTTTAGAGTAAACAGAGCGGGAGGAGAAAAGTTAAACAGAGGCCCTGAGGGGGAAAGAGAGGGGCCGGTTGGGACTGGGAGGGAGGTGGGGGGAGGGCTTCTGTCATCTTCCAGGAACATAAACAAATGCTCCCCTCTTCAGCATTCCCCCCCCCCCCCCCCCCCACCACACACACACACACACACACACACACACACACACACACACACACACACACAAATAAAGTGTACACACACTACACACAATACCCCATAATGACAAAGCGAAAAGTTTTTTTTTTAAATTTGTGCACATTTAAAAATACTAAAAAAGAAATACATTATTTACATAAGTATTCAGACCCTTTGCTATGAGACTCAAAATTGAGCTCAGGTGCATCCTGTTTCCATTGATCATCTTTGAGATGTTTCTACAACTTGATTTGAGTCCACCTGTGGTAAATTCAATTGATTGGACATAATTTGGGAAGGTACACACCTGTCTATATAAGGTCCTACAGTTGACAGTGCATGTCAGAGCAAAAACCAAGCCATGAGGTTGAAGGAATTGTCCATAGAGCTCAGAAACAGAATTGTGTCGAGGCACAGATCTAGGGAAGGGTACCAAACAAATTCTGCATGATTGAAGATCCCCAAGAACACAGAGGCCATCATTCTTAAATGGAAGAAGTTTGGAACCACCAAGACTCTTCCTAGAGCTGGCCGCCAGGCCAAACTGAGCAATCTTGGGAGAAGGGCCTTGGTCAGGGAGGTGACCAAGAATCCGATGGTCACTCTGATTGAGATCCAGAGTTCCTCTGTGGAGATGGGAGAACCTTCCAGAAGGACAACCATCTCTGCGGCACTCCACCAATCAGGCCTTTATGGTAGAGTGGCCAGACGAAAGACGCTCCTCAGTAAAGACACATGACAGCCCACTTGGAGTTTGCCGAAAGGCACTTAAAGGACTCTCAGACCATGAGAAACAAGATTCTCTGGTCTGACAAAACCAAGATTAAACTCTTTGGCCTGAATGCCAAGTGTCACGTCTGGAGGAAACCAGGCACCGCTCATCACCTGGCCAATACCATCCCTGCGGTATAGCATGGTGGTGGCAGCATCATGCTGTGAGGATGTTTTTCAGCGGCAGGGACTGGGAGATTAGTCAGGAAGGATGAATGGAGCAAAGTACAGAGAGATTCTTGATGAAGACCTGCTCCAGAGCACTCAGGACCTCAGACTGGGGTGAAGGTTCACCTTCCAACAGGACAACGACCCTAAGCACACAGCCAAGACAACGCAGGAGTGGCTTCGGGACAAGTCTCTGAATGTCCTTGAGTGGCCCAGCCAGGGCCCGGACTTGAACCTGATCGAACATCTCTGGAGAGACCTGAAAATAGCTGTCCACAATACTCCCCATTCAACCTGACAGAGCTTGAGAGGATCTGCAGAGAAGAATGGGAGACTCTCCCCAAATACAGGTGTGCCAAACTTGTAGTGTCATACCCAATAAGACTCAAGGCTGTAATCGCTGCCAAAGGTGCTTTAACAAAGTACTGAGTAAAGGGTCTGCATTCTTATGTAAATGTCATATTTCAGTTTTTATTTTGCAAAAAAGTCTAAAAACCTGTTTTGGCTTTGTCGTTATGGGGTACTGTGTGTAGATTGATGAGAAAAAAAACTAATCAATTTTAAAATAAGGCTGTAACGTAGCAAAATGTGGAAAAAGTCAAGGGGTCTGAATACTTTCCGAATGCACTGTACATTACAGGATGTAGACATTATGCAGATAATACACACTAACACTCTTTACCACACACATAATAACTCTCACACATTTCTACATGATTCCAAACACTAATCCCTACAACACTATTAATGTCTCCAGAGTTCCACTCTTCTATTCCTCATTCTACTCACACATACCGTACATCTCTCCAGCTGGGAAAATCCTGTACTGAAGCACTATTGTTTGCAATTGCAACAAATAATCTGCTCAGACCCCAACCAAGGAGCATTAAAAGTCGTGCTATAAATTCTCAGACAACCCAAAGATTCCTTGATGCCCTTCCAGACTGCCTCTGCCTACCCAAGGACGTCAGAGGACAAAAATCAGTTAACCACCTAACCGAGGAACTCAATTTAACCTTGCGCAATACCCTAGATGCAGTTGCACCCCTAAAAACTAAAAACATCTGTCATAAGAAACTAGCTCCCTGGTATACAGAAAATACACGAGCTCTGAAGCAAGCTTCCAGAAAATTGGAACGGAAATGGCGCCACACCAAACTGGAAGTCTTCCGACTAGCTTGGAAAGACAGTACCGTGCAGTATCGAAAAGCCCTTACTGCTGCTCGATCATCCTATTTTTCCAACTTAATTGAGGAAAATAAGAACAATCCGAAATTTATTTTTGATACTGTCGCAAAGCTAACTTAAAAGCAGCCTTCGCAAATGGAGGATGGCTTTCACTTCAGCAGTAATAAATTTATGAACTTCTTTGAGGAAAAGATCATGATCATTAAAAAGCAAATTACAGACTCCTCTTTAAATCTGGGTATTCCTCCAAAGCTCCATTGTCCTGAGTCTGCACAACTCTGCCAGGACCTAGGATCAAGGGAGATACTAAAGTGTTTTAGTACTATATCTCTTGACGCAATGATGAAAATAATCATGGCCTCCAAACCCTCAAGCTGCATACTGGACCCTATTCCAACTAAACTACTGAAAGAGCTGCTTCCTGTGCTTGGCCCTCCTATGTTGAACATAATAAACGGCTCTCTATCCACCGGATGTGTACCAAGCTCACTAAAAGTGGCAGTAATAAAGCCTCTCTTGAAAAAGCCGAATCTTGATCCAGAAATTATAAAAAACTATCGGCCTATATCGAATCTTCCATTCCTCTCAAAAAATTTTGAAAAAGCTGTTGCACAGCAACTCACTGCCTTCCTGAAGACAAACAATGTATACGAAACGCTTCAGTCTGGTTTTAGACCCCATCATAGCACTGAGACTGCACTTGTGAAGGTGGTAAATGACCTTTTAATGACGTCAGACCGAGGCTCTGCATCTGTCCTCGTGCTCCTAGATCTTAGTGCCGCTTTTGATACCATCGATCACCACATTCTTTTGGAGAGATTGGAAACCCAAATTGGTCTACATGGACAAGTTCTGGCCTGGTTTAGATCTTATCTGTTGGAAAGATATCAGTTTGTCTCTGTGAATGGTTTGTCCTCTGACAAATCAATTGTAAATTTCGATGTTCCTCAAGGTTCCGTTTTAGGACCACTATTGTTTTCACTATATATTTTACCTCTTGGGGATGTCATTCGAAAACATAATGTTAAATTTCACTGCTATGCGGACGACACACAGCTGTACATTTCAATGAAACATGGTGAAGCCCCAAAATTGCCCTCGCTAGAAGCCTGTGTTTCAGACATAAAGAAGTGGATGGCTGCAAACTTTCTACTTTTAAACTCGGACAAAACAGAGATGCTTGTTCTAGGTCCCAAGAAACAAAGAGATCTTCTGTTGAATCTGACAATTAATCTGGATGGTTGTACAGTCGTCTCAAATAAAACTGTGAAGGACCTCGGCGTTACTCTGGACCCTGATCTCTCTTTTGAAGAACATATCAAGACTGTTTCAAGGACAGCTTTTTTCCATCTACGTAACATTGCAAAAATCAGAAATTTTCTGTCCAAAAATGACGCAGAAAAATTAATCCATGCTTTTGTTACTTCTAGGCTGGACTACTGCAATGCTCTACTTTCCGGCTACCCGGATAAAGCACTAAATAAACTTCCGTTAGTGCTAAATACGGCTGCTAGAATCCTGACTAGAACCAAAAAATTTGATCATATTACTCCAGTGCTAGCCTCCCTACACTGGCTTCCTGTTAAGGCAAGGGCTGATTTCAAGGTTTTACTGCTAACCTACAAAGCATTACATGGGCTTGCTCCTACCTATCTTTCCGATTTGGTCCTGCCGTACATACCTACACGTACGCTACGGTCACAAGACGCAGGCCTCCTAATTGTCCCTAGAATTTCTAAGCAAACGGCTGGAGGTAGGGCTTTCTCCTATAGAGCTCCATTTTTATGGAATGGTCTGCCTACCAATGTGAGAGACGCAGACTCAGTCTCAACCTTTAAGTCTTTACTGAAGACTTATCTCTTCAGTAGGTCCTATGATTAAGTATAGTCTGGCCCAGGAGTGTGAAGGTGAACGGAAAGGCTGGAGCAACGAACCGCCCTTGCTGTCTCTGCCTTGCCGGTTCCCCTCTTTCCACTGGGATTCTCTGCCTCTAACCCTTTTACAGGGGCTGAGTCACTGGCCTACTGGTGTTCTTCCATGCCGTCCATGGGAGGGGTGCATCACTTGAGTGGGTTGAGTCACTGACGTGGTCTTCCTGTCTGGGTTGGCGCCCCCCCTTGGGTTGTGTTATGGCGGAGATCGTTGTGGGCTATACTCGGCCTTGTCTTAGGACGGTAAGTTGGTGGTTGGAGACATCCCTCTAGTGGTGTGGGGGCTGTGCTTTGGCAAAGTGGGTGGGGTTATATCCTGCCTGTTTGGCCCTGTCCGGGGGTATCATCGGATGGGGCCACAGTGTCTTCTGATCCCTCCTGTCTCAGCCTCCAGTATTTATGCTGCAGTAGTTTATGTGTCGGGGGGCTAGGGTCAGTCTGTTACATCTGGAGTATTTCTCTTGTCTTATCCGGTGTCCTGTGTGTATTTAAATATGCTCTCTCTAATTCTTTCTCTCTTTCTGTCTTTCTCTCGGAGGACCTGAGCCCTAGGACCATGCCTCAGGACTACCTGGTATGATGACTCCTTGCTGTCCCCAGTCCACCTGGCCGTGCTGCTGCTCCAGTTTCAACTGTTCTGCCTGCGGCTATGGAACCCTGACCTGTTCACCGGACGTGCTTGTTGCACCCTCGACAACTACTATGATTATTATTATTTGACCATGCTGGTCATTTATGAACATTTTAACATTTTGACCATGTTCTGTTATAATATCCACCCTGCACAGCCAGAAGAGGACTGGCCACCCCTCATAGCCTGGTTCCTCTCTAGGTTTCTTCCTAGGTTTTTGGCCTTTCTAGGGAGTTTCTCCTAGGGAGTTTTTCCTAGCCACGTGCTTCTTTCACATGCTTTGCTTGCTGTTTGGGGTTTTAGGCTGGGTTTCTGTACAGCACTTTGAGAATATCAGCTGATGTACGAAGGGCTATATAAATACATTTGATTTGATTTGATTTGATTTGACTATTGGCTCTGACCTCTGACCTCCAACCTCGGAGCAACCCTCCTCCACGGGGCAGAGCATGGCAGGGCCACGGCCTCACAGTCACCTCACAGACCCGGCTCGTCAGAAAACTGCTGAACACAGACACAACAGTGGCCTCCCGCACTAACCGTGAAAGCTCTAAACACGTATTTGAACACCGGCAGCACAAACACATGCATACGCGCATACACACACGGGGTGTGTACGGTCACACACACACAAGTACTGAAGTACTGAATTAACGGTGCCTTATCGAATTCAGAGTGCCGCAGTCAGCACTTATACTGTAGCTACGAACCAGTAGGATTTCTAAACTGGAGCTTATCACTATAGTATCACGGCAACCCCTCACAAAGTACTGTGTGCGTCTCAAATGGCACCCTATTCCTTAGTGCACTACGTTTGACCAGGGCCCATATATAGGGAACAGGGTGGCATTTGAGACACAATTCTATCCCTCCATCAGCCTCCTCCACAGATGGCTGAATAGAGAGAGGAGGCATATCGGTATCTGGATGATGAACACACCCGCCACGTCTGTGCTGAAATGAAAGCCTTCCATACCCTCGTGCGTTATCGGATTTATCATATTATTATTCTGGGGGACTCTGGGTAGTGGGTGATCTCCCCCTCCTCTAAGAAGGGAAAGCAGCACCTGTTCCTCTCTGCTCCACTCTGACTGTGTCTCGATGTGTATACACTGATGACACATTCAACTTGCACTGTCTCGCTCTAGTTAGCTGAAGTACTCTTTTTTCTGGATATACACAGTCACTCATTATGGAACATGAATATGCAAGGGGGGGGACTCACGCACACTCTCTCTCAGATTGAGACGCACATGAGTCACGCACGCACGCACACTATGTAACGAGCTTTCTTATCAGCCCGTGGCCAGGTCTCTCCCCGCATCCATCCTGGGGTGGCTCTGTGTGAGTTACAGCTTGGAGGAGTGATGCTCTTTTGTCAATAGGAAAGGGGACAACAAGAGGACTTTCCAGGAGTCTGCCTCATGTAGCAGCCCAGCCAGGGGCCAGGGGCCAACCCAGGAGGCAATCTGGCTCAGAGAACAACAGACAGGGCCCTCTGCTCAGAGACACACTGAGGATGCACGGGGCACGATGTACTGTGTTGTCGTTGTTGCCCTGGTGTGCGTGCATGCGTGTGAGAGCTTTGTTCCAGCGCCTCTGTTCTTATAAAAGCTTCTCTCCTCTCCTTCACACTGTGATCTCCCTCTCTAGAGAAAGAGAGAGAGCGAGAGAGAGCGAGAGAGAGCGAGAGAGCGAGAGAGAGAGAGAGAGAGAGAGAGAGCGAGCGAGAGAGAGCGAGAGAGAGCGAGAGAGAGAGAGAGAGAGAGAGAGAGAGAGAGATACCCCATATACTCATAAACAGCCCAATGTTATTAACCAGTTGGTAATAGGCAAACTCAACCCTCAAGTCTCGCTGCCAACATCCCCTCCAGCATGCCCACCACGTCCACAGACCCCTGTCCCCAAACACAGTTATTTTGTGTCTTCCAAATTGCTGATTTAGCTGCCCCTGACACAAAGTTAAGTAAGAGAACTACACCCCTTCTACTAAACCTGTACTTTGCCCCAAAAATAAACAGTTGGGAAGAGAAAACCTCTCCCAGAGCTGAGAACCAACTAGTGATCAGGTCAATCACCCCGACCAACCTGGGGACACTGTAAGAACAGATGTGCCAGAGTTTCAGTCTCAGCACAGAATGGACACCCCTCCCCAACAGTAGGGTCCAGGTGTACCAGATGCATATTGGTGGCTATAGCTTCATGTATTATCCTCCATTGGAGAATAATACATGACCGCCAACAGCCTTTTGGGGAGGCACCTGGACCAAACACACCCGCCCACCTCGTCGATTTTACCCCTTCCAGGGTAGACGCTCGGGACACTTTAACACATATTATGTACATGGCCTTCTTTCCAACCGCCTTGAACTCCCCGAACTCCGAGGTACCGAAGGAAAGCAGCATCCTCCTCGAATGCCCCCCGCCGCAGCACTAACATTCAGCGCAGGGAACACATAATCCAGACCCTCCGTCCACCGATCAGAATTGGAAGTGTCAGTCACCTACTGCAGATGAAGTACTGGCAAGGAAACGCAGACCTCACCGAAGACCTTCCTCAGTAGGCGAGATGATCGGATCCCCGGTCTCTCTCCCAGCTCCTCCAACGATCCGATCCTGTTCCGCAGCAGATGACCCAGCTTGGTACACCCCACACCTAACAGGCATGAACGTAGGCTGGCTGAACCCACAGCACGGGGCTGGATGTCAGTGTTATAAAACAGAGGCTCTTCAAAAAGCCACATCCCTGCATAACAGACCCATAGAATGGAGTCAGACCAGACAAATCACCCCCCTCTAGCTTTAAGAGGAAAAGGTGCTTGTCTAAGCCCAAATATCCCGCTCTCCTCATCAATGTGTAGGCTGTATCCCCCCAGCTAGAACCGTCACTGTACAACAGTCGTCACTGTACAACAGTCTCTTCTATCAGACCACAGGGTAGGTTATTGGCTACCAGCACCCTTCCCCTATAAGACAGCTGGGGTAGCTCCCATTTCCACCTAGACAATATGGCACACGCCTTCTCCAATACACCCTCCCAGTTCTTTTTTTGAAAGACATCGGAGCCTAGAAAAAAAAACAAGTCTTCATCCCGTCTCTGCCCCACTGAAGCCCCCCTGGTAACCGTGGAGCGAACCCTATCTGAAGCTGACCTGCCCACAGCGATTCACTATTTCCACAATTGACTCTAGCTGAGGAGGCCCCCTCATACACCTTTAAAGTGTTTGAGAGAACCTTAACATCCTCAGCCCCTGTAATTAAAACTGTCACGTCATCTGCATACGCAGACAGTGCTATCGTAGGTCCCTTCATAACCCCTGGCACAGAGAAACCAGTCAGCCTCGCTCTTATAAAAAACAAAGCATTGGTTGAATTACCAGACAATATAACTGTCCTAAAATTGAACATCCCTGCCTAATATCCCTTTGGACGGGGATGGTGCAGCTCAAACCACCCCCCACCTTCACCATACATGAGGCCCCAGCATACAGTAAACTCATCCAAGCCAAAAAAACATCCTCAAACCCAAAGGCTTTCATTGTTTTGAACAAGTACTGGTGGACCATACGGTCACCCCGACCAACCTGGATTCTCCTGATCCAAAGAAAGCAAACCCACATTCACATCAGACAATTTACAAATGTCTAAAACATATCTTATTAGAAACAAGTGATCAACAATAGAGAGCTCAGGTATACAGTACGACTGGTCCTTGAGGACCAACAGACCTAGATATTCTTTATACCTGTTTGAGAGACACTTAGATATCATTTTATATTCTGCACACAGCAATGCAACAGGTCGCCAGTTTTTCAAAAGAGCCCAATCCCCCTTTTTTGGAAACAATGAAAGCACAGCATGTTGACAGGATACAAAAAGAGAACCCTCATGAAAAGATTCACACACCACTCCACAAAAGTCCCCCCTAATAAACCCCCAAAAGTGCTTATAGAACTCAGATGGTAAACCATTGACGCCAGGGGCTCCTGATGAGAGCTGTGTAACTGCTGTGGACAGCTCCTGCAGAGTAATGTCAGAGTCCAAAGTAGCTCTCTGCTCAGGGCCCAATTGAGGAAGTCCATGTAACAACTGTTCAGCACACAGAGGATCACAATCCACGGCATGTTGGCGCATCTCACCGTCATCTGTGGTCACCTTCCCATCAGGGAGACGAAGGCAGACCATCTGTTTGAGTTGCAATGTCGACTGCCCTAGGTTTTTTTTTAAGCGTTAATAGCATCCATATCCTTGAGGGTAGCAAAACGAGACCTAATCAAGGCACCCTTCACTCTTTCATGTAAAAATCGACCTCAGTTCATGTCTCTTGTCCTGTAAGTTCATGACTAGTCCGGGGTCATTCTGAGTGAGCAACCTCAATTCAATATATTTGATGTCTTGTTCAAGGGCCCTGATAGTCTCTTTAACTTCAGTACTAGACAGGGCAGTATACTGTTGATGAACACACGTATTTGGGCCTTCTCAACCTCCCACCATTGTCTCAAGGACTCAAAATTCCATTTAACAACCCTCAATTTTTCCCAAAACAACAAAAACTATTCACAAAACATGGCGTCATGTAATAACTCAACATTAAAATACCAATAAGGTGATGACCTTCGTGGACAGGACAAGTGAATATCAACAGTAACAATATGGTGATCAGAGAAACCCACAGGAATAGTATCACACCTTTCAACCCTACTACAGTAGTGATCAGATACATACAACCTGTCTAACCTTCCAACCCTACTACAGTAGTGATCAGATACATACAACCTGTCTAACCTTCCAACCCTACTACAGTAGTGTTCAGATACATACAACCTGTCTAACCTTCCAACCCTACTACAGTAGTGTTCAGATACATACAACCTGTCTAACCTTCCAACAATACTACAGTAGTGTTCAGATACATACAACCTGTCTAACCTTCCAACCCTACTACAGTAGTGTTCAGATACATACAACCTGTCTAACCTTCCAACCCTACTACAGTAGTGTTCAGATACATACAACCTGTCTAACCTTCCAACCCTACTACAGTAGTGTTCAGATACATACAACCTGTCTAACCTTCCAACCCTACTACAGTAGTGTTCAGATACATACAACCTGTCTAACCTTCCAACCCTACTACAGTAGTGTTCAGATACATACAACCTGTCTAACCTTCCAACCCTACTACAGTAGTGATCAGATACATACAACCTGTCTAACCTTCCAACCCTACTACAGTAGTGATCAGATACATACAACCTGTCTAACCTTCCAACCCTACTACAGTAGTGGTCAGATACATACAACCTGTCTAACCTTCCAACCCTACTACAGTAGTGATCAGATACATACAACCTGTCTAACCTTCCAACCCTACTACAGTAGTGGTCAGATACATACAACCTGTCTAACCTTCCAACCCTACTACAGTAGTGATCAGATACATACAACCTGTCTAACCTTCCAACCCTACTACAGTAGTGGTCAGATACATACAACCTGTCTAACCTTGCTGCACTGACACAACCTTCATTGACTTTTCGCTATGTCTACTGCCTAACTTTTGCATTTCTTTCTCTCCACACATCAGAAAGCTCAAACTCAGTTAATAGACCAGACAGACAAATTTCTGACCGCAAGTGAGGTTCTTCAGCAGTGCGATCAACAGTAAAATCCACTGTACAGTTCCAGTCCCCCCCTAAAACCATGCACCCCTCTTGGTCACACTGTCTTCAGGTTTCCTTTATTTGATCAAATACAGCAATACATTCTGTACCCTCATTAGGAGCATACATTTATTTTTATTTTAACAAAACCCCCCACAACATTAGCTGATTAAACAGTCACCCCTAAGCCTGAGGAAAACAAAATTGCCAGCCCAGCACTGAAATTGGTACCATGACTGAGTATATACTGCCCCTCCCACCACATTCCCCAGTCAACCTCATTAGCCTCATGTAACGCCCTGGCCATAGAGAGGGGTTTTATTTTGGTTAGGCCAGGGTGTTACATTGGGTGGGCGTTCTATGTTCATTTTCTATGTTGTCTGTTTCATTGATTTTGGCCGTGTGGCTTCCAATCAGGCACAGCTGTTGTTGGTTGTTGCTGATTGGGAGTCACACATAAGTGCCTGTTTTTCCGTTGGGGTTTTGTGGGTAATTGTTTCTGTTACGTATTGCACCTGACAGTACTGTTTGGCTGTCAGTTTTCTCGTTTTTGTGTATAGTGTTCTTTCGTCCATTAAAATCATGATGAACACTAACTCCGCAGCGCCTTGGTCTACTCTCTCTCCCGACAGCCGTTACACCTCATCACTATGTATCTCCTGTAGAAATACTTTTCTGTTATATTACTTCTAAAACCATAGCCTCATCACTATGTATCTCCTGTAGAAAAACTTATGTTTTAAGCCTTTTCAGAACGACTTCTGTTTTAAGCCTTTTCTGCTTTATTACTTCTATAATACCATATTCCTGTCCCTTACCTCATTAAGTTCGAGAGAACCTACCCTTAGTACCGCCATATAAAAAGAGAAAGGAAAAACAGAAGAAACCTCTAAGAAACCAGACAACGAGAAAGAAGCACCCTATGATGCAGGATAATCATCGTTGTTTTAATTTAATTTTCTCTTAACCTTACCAGGTTTCCCACTACCTTTTGGTGCCATGACAGCAGTTTCCTCAAGCGGAAACGCTTCTTCACACTCAACTGGTCTAACCCCACCGTCTTCTGTAACACCACAGCTGACCTCAAACTTATCAACATCAAAGAACTCTCTAGATTTAACATATTTCCCAAAAGTCTGGTCCAGGAACCCATTTGCCTAATCTAGATTGTAAATTGAGTCATCGCCAGCTGTCATATCAACAGGGATATCAGATATGTCCATATCCTTCTCCTGATCCTCCTCAACTGAGGCCACGGACCCCTGATTCCCCTCTGCCACATCCCTCTCAACACTCCCCACTTGCACTCCATCACTTGTACCGGGCATCTCCTCCACTGCCTAGGAGACTAGCTCCACCTGAACCCCCTCCTGTACCCCATCACTCGTACTGGGCATCTCGTCACCAGTCTGGGAAAATGGCTCCCCAGATCCATCCGTACCTCCTACAACAATATTTTCCTGCTGCACATCAGACGCTATGTTCCCATCTGGTACAATCTGCAACTCAGTATCGTCAACACAAACAACTTGTTCCTCAGCAACAGGTGCTTGTGGCTGCTCTACCACTGTCAGTCCACCTCAGTCCACCTCAGTGGGCCCAGGCATTACGAGGACCACCGTCCCGCCCTCCGCCTTCTCCCTTTTCGGGCAAGCATGTCGCTTGTGGCCAACATCCCCACACTCAAAACACTGTTGACTACCCGTTCTAGCATAAGCCATATACAGTCTGTTGTCATATTTGACTTTAAACGATAACTCCAAAGTCTGCTCTGGGGAGTCCAAAAAAATAAACACGCCTGTCACCAAAACGACATAACCTGTTTCAGAGCCGGGTGAACTTGCAAACTTCCCAAACCGCAATAACTCGTGCTGGGGGGGTACATAAAAAATTGTTACCCTTGGTGATGGTGAAAAAAAGAGCCGTAACTTGGATAAACATACCTTTAAGAAGTATGCCATGCTCAACTATCCGATCGACAAGAAGCTCTTCTTTCAGAAAAAACACCCCCGATTTATTAATCTGCGATGCATAAGCAACATTTTCATAGCCTACCTTCTCTCCTACGGTGACCAGAAACTCCTCCACAGTGACAACAGCTTCAGTAACACACCTGGGTCGCCTTGCCCACCAAAACCAGGGCAATTCCAATGAGAAATACATTATACCTAATTCTACCACAAAAAATAAAAAATCAATCATGCATAGAAAAAGGAAAACCACCAAGAAAAGGAAACAAAAAGATACAATTTCCAGCAGGCACCAACACTCCCAGCATGCAGAGAGAGAGAGCGAGATCGAGAGAGAGAGAGCGAGAGAGAGAGAGAGAGTAGACAGATGAGGCCACATCCACCGTCCTACTCCTCTGTGAACCACTTTGAATCAAAAGGCATGCGAAAAACGCAGGTGCTCCGTGGGAAGAACAACAGGCTTTGGTTTTCTACTGGCATTGAGCTTCAATGGCAAACTCACTGAGTCAAGGACAAGGAGGTCATATTCTACAGTAACATAGTAGCTCACACAAGACTGTGAATACCTGATGAAGACGTTCTGTCAAGGATATAGATGAAAAAGAGGGGTAATATAATTGCTGTAGCGAGGGTCACTCGTTAGGTCACCGCCACCACTGCCAGCTCCGTGCTTTACCTTCACACACAGTGCAGCATGGGTAATGCCCCAGGCACCTTCCTTCCTGTGAGCCCAGGAAACATTCCACTAGACAAGGTTAAGTTCAATTAGCCAGGGCAATGAGGAGTGAGCTTAACACCCCTAACCCCACTCCCCACCACCCCACGCCCCATCCATCACCTTCATCACCCCCGGGGCTTGGACATTCCTGAACCCCCAGAGTCAAATTTCACCTGGTGTCCCACACACAAAACACTTATCTGCAAGAATATTAAAGTTGACTCACGTGACAGGTAACAGAAGAAAATAAATGGCATGTCAATTGCATCTTAAAAAACACAAATACTGTCAACCCACCAATATGTTTAGATCATTAGGTTCAATCTATTTTTATTATAAAGGCATATTGGGGATGGGGAATATGTATCGTGATTGACATTTTATTTAAAAAAAAAATCTCCCCAATTTCGTGATATGCAATTGGTAGTTACAGTCTTGTCCCATCGCTGCAACTCCCGTACGGACTCGGGAGAGGCGAAGGTCGAGAGCCGTGCGTCCTCCGAAACACTACCCTGCCAAGCCGCACTGCTTCTTGACACACTGCTCGCTTAATCCAGAAGCCAGCCGCACCAATGTGTCGGAGGACACACCGTACAATTGGCGACCGTGCATGCACCCGGCCGCCGCAGGAGTCGCATGAGCGCAATGGGACAAGGACATCCCGGCCGGCCAAACCCTCCCCTAACCCGGACGACACTGGGCCAATTGTGTGCTGCCTCGTACGGTTTTCTGGTCGCGGCCAGCTGCGACACAGCTGGCCGTGCGGTTTTCTGGTCGTGGCCAGCTGCGACACGGCCAGCTGCGACACAGATCAAACCCGGATCTGTAGTGAAGCCTCAAGCACTGCGATGCAGTGCCTTAGATCACTGCGCCACTCGGGAGGCCCATCATGGTTTACTTCTGCCCCCGGAACCCTTGTTAGCTAAGATCGTTCATCACGAAACTGCCAGGTGAAGTTACTGCTCTCCTTCTCCATTTCCCGTGAAATCACCTAATAGAGAAACCTAATAACCTGCCAACACAAATGAGACTACACCTCTACACACAGCACTGAACACAGTCTATTACAGACTACACACCTCTATATATTAAATCACCCACACGCATGCACACACACACAGCTAATAGCTCTAGGAGGAGAGACATCTCACTAACAGGACCTACGAGCGCTGAGGGAGGAGACTGTACAGTACCGACTGTACCTCAGAGAAAGATGCATTTCCCATAAGCATATCTAAGTGAGGGAGATTGACACATGGGCAAACAGGGAATTTCGCAGGCAGGCAGGCAGGCAGGCAGGCAGGCAGACAGACAGACAGACAGACAGACAGACAGACAGACAGACAGACAGACAGACAGACAGACAGACAGACAGACAGACAGACAGACAGACAGACAGACAGACAGACAGACAGACAGACAGACAGACAGACAGACAGACAGACAGACAGACAGACAGACAGACAGACAGACAGACAGACAGACAGACAGACAGACAGACAGAGGTGTAATTAGCATGTCACACCGAAGAGAGGAGTTGTTTTCACATCCTCACAGGTATACTTCATGCATTTCTTAAATAAGGCACTTCACAATAACGTGACACGGTGGACTGTATCTGGGAATCTCACTCAGGATTAGCCAACGGCATTTGCGTCACACAAATGAATGAACCAAGGGAATTTACAGTAAGTAGTCATTTCTAGGATAAGAACATACAGAAAACGTGTATAAGCAGTGATCCCTTTCTGTGTAAAGGAAGAATCCTAACCTTGTGATCTACATTTACTATATCAAAATGTGATTACGTAATTACAAAGGATAGACACACACCCACATAATTCACCATCCTAAAAAACTAGAATTGAGTATGATTGCTTCTAGTGGAGAAACAAGAGGGAAGCTACAGTCATCCATCATGGTAATGATACAGACAGTTTCCCATGTCTCTCTCAAAACTTATGTGGAAGGGAAATTCCAGCGGACTTTGCAGGGGAATTACTTGTCTATATATAGATGTGATCATGGAAGACTTGTGTGTGCCTTCCCTGTTCTCTGCCTCAGCATGGTGTACATCCTAGTTGCCTAGGACAGTGGTTCCCAACTTTAGTCCTCGAGTACCCCCAACAGGACACATTTATGTTGTAGCCCCTGACAACAACAAAAAAACACCTGATTCAACTAATTGAGGGCCTTATGATTAGCTGACAAGTTGAATCAGGTGTACTTGTCCTGGACGACAATAAAAATGTGTACTGTTGGGGGTACCCGAGGACCGGATTTGGGAACCACCGGCCAATGAGATCACGTGTGTGTGTGTGTGTGTGTGTGTGTGTGTGTGTGTGTGTGTGTGTGTGTGTGTGTGTGTGTGTGTGTGTGTGTGTGTGTGTGTGTGTGTGTGTGTGTGTGTGTGTGTGTGTGTGTGTGTGTGCGTGTGTCTGTGTGCGTATCTGAGTGCAAGTGCGTGCAAGTGTGCGTGTGTGTGTGTGTGTGTGTGTGTGTGTCTGTGTCTGTGTGCGTATCTGAGTGCAAGTGCGTGCAAGTGTGCGGTGTGTGTGTGTGTGTGTGTGTGTGTGTGTGTGTGTGTGTGTGTGTGTGTGTGTGTGTGTGTGTGTGTGTGTGTGTGTGTGTGTGTGTGTGTGTGAGAGAGAGTGCATTGTTATGTGTTAGGGCTTCCTAAAATCTCCCCGGGACAATGGAGGTAATATGTAATATGCTCGCTGGCCCTGCTGAGCAAATATTTGGGCTTTTCAGATAACTATGCTGTGCTTTTCAGAGCTTTAGGACAGAGCCCCCAACTTAGCAGGGTGGAGTGCTGCTACTTCTGCAGCATAGCTTTTACATTCATCTGCAGTCTTTCTCAATTCAATTCAACTCAAGGGGCTTTATTGGCATGGGAAACATATGTTTACATTGCCAAAGCAAGTGAAATAGAGCATAAACAAAAGTGAAATAAACAATCAACAATAAACAGCTAAACATTACACTCACAAAAGTTTCAAAGGAATAGAGATTTCAAATGTCATATTATGACTATATACAGTGTTGTAACAATGTGCAAATAGTTAAAGTACAAAAGGGAAAATAAATAAACATAAATATGGGTTGTATATACAATTGTGTTTGTTCTTCACTGGTTGCCCTTTTCTTGTGGCAACAGGTCACAAATCTTGCTGCTGTGATGGCACACTGTAGTATTTCAGCCAATAGATATGGGAATTTATAATGTAATCTGAGGGAAATATGTGTCTCTAATATGATCATACATTTGGCAGGAGGTTAGGAAGTGCAGCTCAGTTTCCACCTCATTTTGTGGGCAGTGTGCACATAGCCTGTCTTCTCTTGAGAGCCAGGTCTGCCTACGGTGGCCTTTCTCAATAGCAAGGCTATGCTCACTGAGTCTAAATAGTCAAAGCTTTCTTTAATTTTGGGTCAGTCACAGTGGTAAGGTATTCTGCTACGGTGTACTCTCTGTTTATGGCCAAATAGCATTCCAGTTTGCTCTGTTTTTTGGTAAATTCTTTCCAATGTCTCAAGTAATTATCTTTTAGTTTTCGCATGATTTGGTTGGGTCTAATTGTGTTGGTGTTGCTGTGCTGTGGCTCTGTGGGGTCTCTTTGTGTTTGTGATCAGAGCCCCAGGACCCGCTTGCTTAGGGGACTCTTCTCTAGGTTAATCTCTCTGTAGGTGATGGCTTTGTTAAGGAAGGTTTGGGAATTGCTTCCTTTTAAGGTGGCTGTAGAATTTAACCTCTCTAGGGGGTGTGGGACGCTACCGTCCCACCTGGCCAACATCCAGTGAAATTGCAGAGCGCCAAATTCAAAAACAGAAATACTCATTATAAAAATTCGTGAAACATACAAGTGTTATACATCGGTTTAAAGATTAACTTCTTGTTAAGCCAACCACAGTGGCAGATTTCAAAAAGACTTTACGGCGAAAGCAAACCATGCGATTATCTGAGAACAGTGCCCAGCAGATAAATCATTACAAACAGTAACCAGCCCAAGTAGTCAAGTAACAAAAGTCAGAAATAGCGATAAAATTAATCACTTACCTTTGATGATCTTCATATGATTGCACTCCCAAGACTCCATGTTACACAGTAAATGTTCGATAAAGTCCCTCTTTATATTTATGTCTCAAACAACATCCGGTGAAATTGCAGAGCGTGAAACTCAACAAAACAGAAATTCTCATAATAAACATACATAAAAGATACAAATGTTATACACCAGCTTAAAAATAGACTTATTGTTAATCCTTCCACTGTATCAGATTTCAAAAAGGCTTTACGGCGAAAGCAAACCATGCGATTATCTGAGAACAGCGCCCAGCAGACAAATCATTACAAACAGTCGCAGCCAAGAAAAGGAGTAACAAAAGTCACTTACCTTTGATGATCTTCATATGATTGCACTTCCAAGACTCCATGTTACACAATAAATGTTTGTTTTGTTCGATAAAGTCCCTCTTTATATTCAAAAACCTCCATTTTGTTGGTGCGTTTTGTTCAGTAATCCATTGGAACAAAGCGCGGTCACAACAGACAGACGAAAAATCAAAAAAAGTACCATAAAGGTTCGTAGAAACATGTCAAACGATATTTATAATCAATCCTCAGGTTGTTTTTGTCATAAATAATCGATCATATTTCAACCGGACAATAGCTTCGTCAATAGAAAAGGAAAAACAAGAAAGGCACGCTCCCGGTCACGCGCAGGACTCATGTCTGGAAATTTCCACTGTCCTCTCATTGAAAGTGGTGTTTCTCCCTCATTTTTCAGAGTAAAAGCCTGAAACAATGCCTAAAGACTGGCCACATGTAGTGGAAGCCATAGGGATCGTGAACTGTGTCATAAGTATTTGTATGGTGGATAGGCTTTCAATGGAAAAACAGGCATTTCAAAATAATAGCACTTCCTGGATGGATTTTCCTCAGGTTTTTCACCTGCCAGGTCTGTTATATTCACAGACATTATTTTAACAGTTTTGGAAACATTAGAGTGTTTTCTATCCAAATCTACCAATTATATGCATATCCTAGCTTCTGGACCTGAGTAGCAGGCAGTTTATTTTAGGCACGCTTTTCATTCAAAATTCTGAATGCTGCCCCCTACCCTCGTGAGGTTAAGGGCTCTTTTCTGGATTTTGATAATTAGCGGGTATCGGCCTAATTCTGTTCTGCATGATTTATTTGGTGTTTTTCCGTTGTACACAGAAGATGTTTTTACAGAATTCTGCATGCAGAGTCTCAATATGATGTTTGTCCCATTTTGTGAATTCCTGGTTGGTGAGCGGACCCCAGATCTCATAACCATAAAAGGCAATGAGTTCTATAACTGATTCAAGTATTTTTTTAGCTAGATCCTAATTGGAATGTCAAATTTGATGTTCCATTTGATGGCGTAGAAGGCCCTTCTTGCCTTGTCTCGCAGATCGTTCTCAGCTTTGTGGAAGTTACCTCTGGTGCTGATGTTTAGGCCGAGGTAGGTATAGTTTTTGGTGTGCTCTAGAGCAACGGTGTCTCGATGGAATTTTACTGAGATTTACTGTCAGGACCGAGGTCTAACAGAATCTGTGCAGAACATCTAGGTGCTGCTGTAGGCCCTCCTTGGTTGGGGAAAGAAGCACCAGATAATCAGCATCAGTAGACATTTGACATTCTAGTAGGGTGAGGCCAGGTTCTGCAGACTGTTCTAGTGCCCTCGCCATTTTCGTTGATAAATATGTTGAGGAGGGTGGGGCTCAAGCTGCATCCCTGTCTCACCCCACAGCCCTGTGGAAAGAAATCTGTGTTTTTTGCCAATTTTAACCGCACACTTCTTGTTTGTGTACATGGATTTTATAACGTCGTATTCCCCCTGTTCCTTTGGCTTTGATGCCTCATGATTGAATATTGCTCTGTTGAAATAGACTGTGATTTTGCAGTGATCTGATAGGGGTGTCAGTGGGCTGACTGTGAACACACTGAGAAACTCTGGGTTGAGGTCAGTGATAAAGTACAACTGCCAAGGGATGAGCTGTAGGTGTACCTACCATAGGAGTCTCCTCGAAGACTACCATTGACTATGTACAGACCCAGCGTGCGACAGAGCTGCAGGAGTTGTGACCTGTTTTTGTTTGTTGTTTTGTCATAGTTGTGTCTAGGGGGGCATATTTTGGGGGGAATACTGTCACCTCCATGTAGGTGTTTGTCCCCCTGTGTGCTGATAGTGCCAGTTTCTTGTCCAGTTCTGACATTTAGGTCGCCACAGACTACTGTAGTACATGTCCCTGGGCTTGGAAATGGTTGATCTCCACCTCTAGGATGGAGAAGCTGTCATCGTTTAAGTATGGCGATTCTATTGGGAGGATATAGGTAGCACACATTGGTAGCACACATAAGGAAATCTTTCTCTGTTGAGACATTTTACATCTGGTTAGAAATTAATAAGGACATCCTTATTCATTTCTAACCAGATGTAAAATGTTCCTGTTTTGACTAATTTAATAGAGTGGGTTAGGTCTACTCTATACCAAAAAACACTTCCCTGTTTCACACCTGGTAGTTTGGTGGATGGGATTACCAGCTCTCTGTAACCTAGAGGGCAGGCAACCTAGTGGGTCCGTCTCCTCTGTAACATGTTTCTTGTAGGATGACAATGTCTATATTTCCAATTTCTTTGATGAAGTCTGGGTTCCTGCTCTTTAGGCCAAAGGCAGATGACCTCAGACCTTGTATATTCCAGTATATTCCAGGATATTCCAGGTCTCTCTCTCTCGCTCTCTCCCCCTCTCTCTCCCCCTAGCTTCACCAGTTCTCTCTATTTATTTCAAATGTATTTTATCTTCCCTCTCTTTGATTTAAATGTCTGATATCCCATTAGTGTCTTAGAGAGAGAGCGAGAGAGAGCAAACAAGAGAGAGACATGAATTATTCACGGCCCTGTGGTAATCACCCAATCCTGTCAGTCAAAGACCATCAAGGCTTCCTCCTGACCAGCCCCCACCCGGGGTTCAGAGCCTCGCCCTCCTGAGGAATGCACCCCTCCCCCCCCCACCCCCCCTCTCAATTCAATTTAAGAGCTTTATTGGCATGTTAACATTGCCAAAGCACGTGAAGTAGATAATAAACAAAACTGAAATAAACAACAAAAATAAACAGTAAACATTACACACACAGAAGTTCCAGAAGAATAAAGACATTTCAAATGTCATATTATGTCTATATACAGTGTTGTAAGGAGGTGCAAATAGTTAAATGGGTTGGGTTGTATTTACAATGGTGTTTGTTCTTCACTGGTTGCCCTTTTCTTGTGGCAACAGGTCACAAATCTTGCTGCTGTGATTGGCACACTGGTATTTAAAAAAATAATAATATTGAACCTTTATTTAACTATTTAACATTTCACCCAATATATATGGGAGTTTATCAAAATGGGGTTTGTTTTTGAATTCTTTGTGGATCGGTGTAATCTGAGGGAAATATGTGTCTCTAATATGGTCATACATTTAGCAGAAGGTTAGAAAGTGCAGCTCAGTTTCCACCTCATTTTGTGGGCAGTGTGCACATAGCCTGTCTTCTCTTGAGAGCCAGGTCTGCCTACAGCAGCTTTTCTCAATAGCAAGGCTATGCTCACTGAGTCTGTACATAGTCAAAGCTTTCCTTAAGTTTGGATCAGGCACAGTGGTCAGGTATTCTGCCACTGTGTACTCTCTGTTTAGGGCCAAATAACATTATAGTTTGCTCTGTTTTTTTGTTAATTCTTTCCAATGTGTCAAGTAATTATCTTTTTGTTTTCTCATGATTTGGTTGGGTCTTATTGTGTTGCTGTCCTGGGGCTCTGTGGGGTCTGTGTGTTTGTGAACAGAGCCCCAGGACCAGCTTACTTAGGGGACTCTTCTCTAGGTTAATCTCTCTGTAGGTGATGGCTTTGTTATGGAAAGTTTTGGAATCGCTTCCTTTTAGGTGGTTGTAGAATTTAACGGCTCTTGACTGGATTTTGATAATTAGCGGGTATGGGCCTAATTCTGCTCTGATATTTTTGCTCTGCTCTCTCTTTTTTCTCTTTTTCTTCTCTCCACTATAATCTCTCTCACCCATCCCTCTCTTTCCCCATGTTCATCTGAGAACTGTCTATACCTCAGGTGCACGCAGGTGCATGCGGTGCTGAAATGCCAAGTTGTGCAATTTTGCCACAAGAGCTGTCATCCCCTCTCAGATGTAGCCTTTCTGCTGACTTCCTGTCACCCTCCCCAACAAGGTTGTTAGAAACACTACCCCCATGCCAGCAAGAAAATGCCACTGATATTGACTCAAATTGTAATACCCTACCAAGAGAAATATTGGCAGAAATTCACAAAGGAAATTTGACATTGGCCGAAATGTGGAAAGGGCAAGAAAAGGAGAAAAGACGGATGTTTTAGGGAACAGTGTTTGTGTGCTTACCTGCGTTTATGTGTGTCTGTGGTAGAGCAGATGTCCCGTCTGTCGTTGTCTAGTGCGAGAGAGGGAAAACATAGCGTTCTTTGATAACCCGTTAGAAACACGCGGTTCTCGCCTTTCAGCGGGAGGCCATCTCGAAACGGAGTGAGAGGAAGGGGAAGACACGTCGCTTCACTCTATAACTTTATTCACACAGGTTAATTAGAAAGTGCGAAAATCCTAAGGGTATGTGTAAATATATACAGTACCAGTCAAAAGTTTGGACGCACCTACTTATTCAAGGTTTTTCTTTATTTTTACTATTTTCTACATTGTAGAATAATAGTGAAGAAATCAAAACTATGAAATAAAACATGGAATCATGTAGTAACCAAAAAGGTGTTAAACAAATCAAAATATATTTGAGATGTGAGATTCTTCAAAGTAGCCACCCTTTGCCTTGATTACAGCTTTGCACACTCTTGGCATTCTAACAGCCAGCTTTGTGAGGTAGTCACCTGGAATGCATTTCAATTAACAGGTGTGCCTTGTTAAAAGTTCATTTGTGGAATTTATTTCCTTCTTAATGCATTTGAGCCAATCAGTTGTGTTGTGACAAGGCGGGGGGGTATACAGAAGATATCCTTATTTGGTAAAAGACCAAGTCCATATTATGTCAAGAACAGCTCAAATAAGCAAAGAGAAATGACAGTCCATCATTACTTTAAGACATGAAGGTCAGTCAATATGGAACATTTCAAGAACTTTGAAAGTTTCTTCAAGTGCAGTCGCAAAAACCATCAAGCGCTATGATGAAACTGGCTCTCGTGAGGACCGCCACAGGAAAGGAAGACCCAGAGTTACCTCTGTTGCAGAGGATACGTTCAGTAGAGTTACCAGCCTCAGAAATTGCAGCCCAAATAAATGCTTCACAGAGTTCAAGTAACAGACACATCTCAACATCAACTGTTCAGAGGAGACTGTGTGAATCAGGTCTTCATGGTTGAATTGCTGCAAAGAAACCACTTCTAAAGGACACCAAGAAACACGAGCAATGGACATTAGACCGATGGAAATCAGTCCTTTGGTCAGATGAGTCAAAATTTGAGATTTTCTGTTCCAACCTCTGTGTCTTTGTGAGACGTAGAGTAGGTGAACAGATCTCCGCATGTGTGGTTCCCACCATGAAGCATGGAGGAGGAGGTGTGATGGTGTGGGGGTGCTTTGCTGGTGACACTGTCTGTGATTTATTTAGAGTTCAAGGCACACTTAACCAGCATGGCTACCACATCATTCTGCAGCGATACGCCATCCCATCTGGTTTGCTCTTAGTGGGACTATCATTTGTTTTTCAAAGGGACAATGACCCAACACACCTCCAGGCTGTGTAAGGGCTATTTGAACAAAACGGAGAGGGATGTAATGCTGCATCAGATGACCTGGCCTCCACAATCACCCGACTTCAACCCAATTGAGATGTTTTGGGATGAGTTGGACCGCAGAGTGAAGGAAAAGCAGCCAACAAGGGCTCAGCATATGTGGGGACTCCTTCAAGACTGTTGGAAAAGCAATCCATACTACACGATTTCATGTGTTATTTAATCGTGTTGATGTCTTCACTATTATTCTACAACGTAGAAAACAGTAAAAAAATAAAGAAAAACCCTTGAATAAGTAGGTGTGTCCAAACTTTTGACTGATACTGTAGAGCACATTTGCACACTTGCAGTCAAATTCATTTGTACACACAAATGCATCCTTGTGCATGCACACACTAATACATGATGTTTAATTAGTGTCACGTCCTGACCATGGTAAGTTGTTATTTTCTATGGTAGAGTAGGTCAGGGCGTGACAGGGGGGTGTTTGTCCGTTTTTGTATTTCTATGTTTAGTTTCTAGTTTTGTATTTCTAGGTTGGGTTGTGTTTGGCATGACCTCCAATTAGAGGCAGCCAGTTGTCGTTGTCTCTAATTGGAGGCCATATTTAAGTTGATGTTTGTCCCACTTGTGTTTTGTGGGTGAATATATTTTGTGAGTGTGTTTGTTCCTCCTGCGTCACGGTTTGTTGTTTTGTTCCTTCAGTTTATTTTGTATCGCATTAAGTTTCACTGTCCAATAAATATGTGGAATGAAACCGACGCTGCATTTTGGTCCGATCATTCGAACAGCCGTGACAGAATCACCCACCAACAAAGGACCAAGCAGCGTGGAATGGAGCAGTGGGAAAAATGGACTTGGGAGTAGATATTAGACGGGAAAGGACCCTGGAGGCAGGCTGGGGAGTATCGCCGTCCGAAGGAGGAGATCGAGGCAGCAAGAGCGGAGCGGCGATACTATGAGGCGCTATATCCACCAAGAGGCAAGGACGAGAGGCAGCACCAAAAAAATTTTTTTGGGGGGGCACACGGGCAGATTGGCTAAGGCGATTTTAAGACCTGAGCCAACTCCCGTGCTTACCGTGGGGAGCGAGTGACCGAGCAAGCACCGTGTTATGCGGTGATGCGCACTGTGTCGCCAGTGCGCACTCACAGCCCGGTGCGCTCAGTGCAAGCTCCTCACCATTGCCGTGCTAGAGTTGGCCGTCAGCCAGGTAGTTGGCCGTCAGCGTATCTGGTCTCCAATGCGTCTCTTCGGTCCAGTTTATCCTGCGCCTGCTCTATGCACGGTACCCCCCTTTCACCAGCACAGCCCAGTTCGTCCTGTGCCGGCGCTCCGCCCTTGCTTGGCTCAAATCACCATCCAGCCAGGCCGGGGTGTGCCAGCTCTAAGCTCCAGACCTCCGGTGTGCCTCCGGAGCCCAGTACGTCCTGTGCCTCCTGTGCCGCCCTGAGGTGCGTGTTACTAGTCTGCGCCTCCTATGCCAGTCTCACGCATCAGGCCTTCAGGGCGCCTGCCCAGTCTGGGGTGTCCTGTTTCTGCTCCCCGCACTCGCCCTGAGGTGCGTGTTACTAGTCTGGCGCTTCCTATGCCAGTCCCACGCATCAGGCCACCAGCAACGCTCCTCAGCCCAGAGCCTCCAGCGACGCTCCGGAGCCCGGAGCCTCCAGCGACGCTCCCCAGTCCGGAACCTCCAGCGACGCTCCCCAGTCCGGAGCCTCCAGCGACGGTCCGCAGCCCAGAGCCTTCAGCGGCGGTCTGCAGCCCAGAGTCTTCAGAGGCGGTCTGCAGCCCAGAGTCTTCAGCGGCGACCTTTAGCACAGAGTCTTCAGCGGCGGTTGGAGGTCCGAAGCATCCGGCGATGATCCATGGTCTGGTTCCTCCGGACATGTAGAAGCGGGGGGATCAGCGGGCGGTGGGTGTACTACGCCCGGAACCAGAGCTGCCGCCATAGACATTAGTCATCCACCCTACCCTCCCATTGTGTTTATTTTTTTTTGGGGGGGGGGGTTGTTGTTTAGGGGGGTTTTGTTGGTTTTGTAGGTGCGATCATAGTCCGCATTTTTTTGGGGGGGGGTACTGTCACGTCCTGACCATAGTAAGTTGTTATTTTCTATGGTAGAGTAGTTCAGGGCGTGACAGGGGGGTGTTTGTCCGTTTTTGTATTTCTGTTTAGTTTCTAGTTTTGTATTTCTAGGTTGGGTTTTGTTTGGCATGACCTCCAATTAGAGGCAGCCTGTTGTCGTTGTCTCTAATTGGAGGCCATATTTAAGTTGATGTTTGTCCCACTTGCGTTTTGTGGGTGATTATATTTTGTGAGTGTGTTTGTTCCTCCTGCGTCACGGTTTGTTGTTTTGTTCCTTCAGTTTATTTTGTATCACATTAAGTTTCACTGTCCAATAAATATGTGGAACGAAACTGATGCTGCATTTTGGTCCGATCATTCGAACAGCCATGACAATTAGAGATGAAAGTTCCTCTCCATTGGCACCAACTCCTCTGAGAAGATACCAAAGAAAGAGCTTAGCCCTTAAGTTTAGAAAAGCATATTTTGTTTCACCTGTCCTTCCTTTACTAACGTCACAGAGCTTCTAAAACCAAAACATTTCCACACCAGCCTCTGTGACTCCTATTCATGTCACGAATAGTCAATGTTTTCTCTTCCAGCCAGGACCATAAAAACCTCATGTTTCATTCAAACAGAGCACCTCACAGTCCCATCTCAGAGTCAATGACAAAAGCAAAACAGCTAAACAGATCTCTGCTGTGCCTTAATCTCACATGGTAACCATAGTAACATTCACCAAACAGCTCTCAGAGGTGAGACGGATCAATTGATACTTTCCCAGCGAGCAAGGCTAACGATGCCATGTGGCAGCAGACGATCTGTCTAAACTCTAGGCTGTGCTAGCTGAGAAATCAAAATCAGACATTCACCAAATGATGGGGGATAGGCTTGAGGACTAAAAGGTTTGATATATCATTAGCGTCTTAGAGCGAAAGAGAACGAGAGAATGAGAGAGAGAGAGATATGAATTTATTCATGGCCCTGTGGTAATCACCCAATCCTGTCAGTCAAATACCATCAAGGATGTTGATTCATAAGCTGATCTAAGGTCAGTTCTCAGCATCGCTATCGAAATGTTGTGTAACGCTGCGCCCTCCTGACCATCCTCCCCTCAGCGTTCAGAGCCCCGCCCTCCTGAGGAATGCACCACACCCACCCACCTATCCAGCGTCTCACAATCCCTCAGCTGTCTCAGCCTCACTCATGGGATTGGCTCTTGGGTTGCCAAGGCAATTGAAAGATGGAAGGAGATTTATGATATGGAATGCATTGACTAGGGGCCTCATAATGTAAACCTCAAATCTTTCCTCATCTATGGCACTGCTTAAAGGTGGAACAAAAAATATTGAAATGATGACAGTAAAGGCTAAATTGTTATTTATACTGTCAGCTTTTATGTGATCAAAATAATAGGTTAAGTGAGCATCACTTTAAAGGGATACTTCAGGTTGTTGGCAAAGAGGCCCTTTATCTAGTTCCCAAGAGTCAGATGAACTCTAGAAACCAACAGACTTACAGTCATTGCACTAACGCTAGTTAACATTGGCTCGCAAAACTACCTCGAACTTCCTTCATACTGGACACAGAGACATAACAATGGTATCCATGAGTTCATCTGACTCTTGGGAAGTAGATAAAGGGCATCATTGCCAAAATCCCGAACTATCCCTTTAATATGGCAGATGAGTGTTAGTGTTTTCTGTGTGTATGTTATTGTGTGTGTGCGTGTATGCATGCATGTGTGTGTGTGCGTGTGCGTGTGTGCGTCTGGCGTGTGTATGCCTGCCTGCCTGCCTGGGTGCCTGTGAGCATGCGTGCCAATGGTGTGGGAACTACAAAAACAAAGATGAGTGATCCTTAATCAGATCTAAACAGAAGTGTTTTCTCCCTGCTCAAAGCTCCTCTCCTGAATTAAAGACGAGCAGAGAGTTAGTTGGGTCTCTGGAGGGTTGTACTGAAGTTATCCTAACGTTAAGGCCAGGCATATCATCTGTAGATCCGCCTGTCGAAGATTTAAATCTAATACAACACAAAGGGCATCCGCTGAAAGATCAAAGTATCCAGACTGTTTAGAATGACAGCGGTGTACGCACGTGCATGTTCGTCAGGCAGTCTGTCTTTAAGTCATCATTCAACCAAGCTGGGATTCCCTGTATCTTCCAGTGGGACTGATATTTACATCAATACAACATCATGTCCCAGTAAATCTTTACATTTGACATGTTAGTCATTTAGCAGACGCTCTTATACAGGAGGGATTAGGGTTACGTGCCTTGCTCACGGGCACATCGGCAGATTTTTCAGCGAGTCGGCTCAGGAATTCAAACCAGCGACCTTTCAGTTACTGGCCCAACGCTGTTAACCGCTAGGCTACCTGCTGCACAAAATATACCTTGTCATGCACACTAGGTTGGTGGCACCTTAATTGGGGAGGATGGGCTGGTGGTAATGGCTGGAGTGGAATTAGTAGAATGGTATCAAATACATCAAACATATTGTTTCCAGGTATTTGATGCCATTCCATTCTCTCCGTTCCAGCCTTTATTATGAGCCGTGCTGCCCTCAGCAGCCTCCACTGCTGTCAAAATTCCAGAAAATGATGTCATGGCTTTAGAAGCTTCTGATAGGCTAATTGACATAATTTGAGTCAATTGGAGGTGTACCTGTGGATGTATTTCAAGGCCTACCTTCAAACTCACTGCCTCTTTGCTTGACATCATGGGAAAATCAAAAGAAATCAGCCAAGACCTCAAAAGAAAATTGTAGACCTCCACAAGTCTGGTTCATCCTTGGGAGCAATTTCCAAATGCCTGAAGGTACCATGTTCATCTGTACAAACAATAGTACGCATGTATAAACACCATGGGACACATGTATAAACACCATTTTCATACTTAGGTGCGAAAAGTGCAAATCAATCCCAGAACAACAGCAAAGGACCTTGTGAAGATGCTGGAGGAAACAGGTACAAAAGTATCTATATCCACAGTAAAACAAGTCCTATATCGACATAACCTGAAAGGCTGCACATCAAGGAAGAAGCCACTGCTCCAAAACTGCTATAAAAAAAGCCAGACTATGGTTTGCAACTGCACATGGGGACAAAGTTCGTAATGTCCTCTGGTCTGATGAAACACAAATAGAACTGTTTGGCCATAATGACCATCGTTATGTTTGGAGGAAAAAGGGGGAGGCTTGCAAGCCGAAGAACACCATCCCAACCTCGAAGCACGGGCGTGCCAGCATCATGTTGTGGGGGTGCTTTGCTGTAGGAGGGACTGGTGCACTTCACAAAATAGATGGCATCATGAGGAAAGAAAATTATGTGTATATATTGAAGCAACATCTCAAGACATCAGTCAGGAAGTTAAAACTTGGTCGCAAATGTGTCTTCCAAATAGACAATGACCCCAAGCATACTTCCAAAATTGTGGCAAAATGGCTTAAGGACAACAAAGTCAAGGTATTGGAGTGGCCATCACAAAGCCCTGACCTCAATCCCATAGAAAATTTGTGGCCAGAACTGAAAAAGCGTGTGCGAGCAAGGAGGTCTACAAACCTGACTCAGTTACACCAGCTCTGTCAGGAGGAATGGGCCAAAATTCCCCCAACTTATTGTGGAAGCTTGTGGAAGACTACCCGAAACGTTTGAACCAAGTTGAACAATTTAAAGGCAATCATGTACTAATTGAGTGTCTAAACTTCTGACCCACTGGGAATGTGATGAAAGAAATAAAAGCTGAAATACATAATTCTCTCTACTATTATTCTGACATTTCACATTCTTAAAATAAAGTGGTGATCCTAACTGACCTAAGACAGGGAATTTTTACTGAGTTTAAATGTATTTGGCTAAGGTGTATGTAAACTTCCGACTTCAACTGTATGCTGCCTCTTTTAAGTGCTCCCACACATCCAAGCCAAGCTGGAGTGATTATCAAGGACATCATTATCATGAAAGCATGAGGTAGTGGGTTGATATAGTGCCTGATGATAATTGCTGTTATGCTTATAAGAGACGGGAGTCATACGGTTAAAGGCGGCGGTCCAAATGGTTTAACATCTGAGTTCTAATGGGGAACTAGTGAGTTTTAATGTACAACCGAAATGAAGAATTTTGCTCGTGGGCAAGACAGAGGGATTAACAAGTTAGACCTCTCAAACCACTCTCGATCCACCACAGACAAACACAGATGGAAGAGGAATCAGAGAGAATACTGAACCACTCTGTATTGAACTCTCTCTTATAACAAAGTCTACAGATGTAGGATCTTAATTTGAGCCAGTTTGTTACAGCAGGAAAAGAATCCTACAGCAACAGGAAATGTGAATTATTATGTGGATTATAATTAATGGACATTTGTGTTGTGGTTGATACATTGTTTTGTACGGGAAACTATAGCCTTAAATTTCAAAGTGGAACTTACAATCTTCAAAAGTCTTATTTACATCTCAAATACACTACAGGTTTTAAATGTCCTGCATTTCAGAAAGGTTCTCCTGCAACAGGCTGATCAAATTAAGATTCTATATCTGTTTATCCAATTTTAGTTCCAAACCTCTCTGACGTCAGACTCTTCTAACCAGTAGCTTTTGTTCTTTTTCACTTTGAAATCTCAAGGAGTTGCATCAGCTTCCTACAGAGAGCATGTCAGAACAGAGCATGTGTGTGCACTGGGACATGCTCCCTTTAAAGGATGCTCTCTTGACAGCATACATGTACACACACACACCTTTTTGAAGTACAGGTCTTATTTTAGTCAAAGGGAGAGATGGAAAATGTCACCCTACCCAAGGGCCCTGCCTGCGAGTCCTAAAAGCCAGCTGTGTTGTTCTTCTGTGCTGCTCAGGACGCCCTGTCCAGCCCCCTCTCACCCCATCCGACCCCACCTTTCCTCACCCCCACGCCTACCCTTCTCATCCTCCACCAAACCCAGATGACAGCAAACAGCACAGGACACCCCATCCCTCTTCCCCTACCCTTTGTCTCACTGGATGACTGCAAGGCTAACAACTCAGAGTGTACCAGGCAGACAGGTCTGTGGCACGCACACCACCAAGCCCTGATGACCCTGTCCTTGGACAGGGGCTGTCGTCACCATCCCTCCACTGCTCTCCACCACTCCTGTCCCTCTCCAGCCATGGCCCAGGTCAGGACCTTGTCTACTTAGGCGGTGATGTCACAGAATGTGTCACATCCACTCAGCCTGTCTGAGTCGTGGTCTGGTTAGTGTGGACGGGTGAGGTCGGGAGTGGATTTGTTGCTGGACTTCCTCAGCCCTGTCAAGTCCTTTATGAGAAAGATAAGATAGGTTTGACATGAATGGGGTTGCCATTGTCATTGACCACACTGATAAACGGTAACATAGCATGCAGTGGTAGCTTAAACGGCAAGAGCTTATCAAAGGATGTCTTGTCAAATCGATAGCCGTAGTTATTATCTTGCGAAAGATAATTGAAACCAATAATGCACTGAATTTCCAGAGGACAGCAGCAATACAACTACAACATAATAATTTGTTGGACCAGTAATCAACAGGACCAATAATGACAGATGGGATATACAGTTGAAGTCGGAAGTTAACATACACTTAGGTTGGAGTCATTAAAACACGTTTTTCAACCACTCCACAAATCTCTTGTTAACAAACTATAGTTTTGGCAAGTCGGTTAGGACATCTACTTTGTGCATGACACAAGTCATTTTTCCAACAATTGTTTACAGACAGATTATTTCACTTATAATTCACTGTATCACCATTCTAGTGGGTCAGAAGTTTACATATACTAAATTGAGTGTGCCTTTAAACAGCTTGGAAAATTCCAGAAAATTATGTCCTGGCTTTAGAAGCTTCTGATAGGCTAATTGACATCATTTGAGTCAATTGGAGGTGTACCTGTGGATGTATTTCAAGGCCTACGTTCAAACTCAGTGCCTCTTTGCTTGACATCATGGGAAAATCAAAAGAAATCAGCCAAGACCTCAGAAAATAATTGTTGACCTCCACAAGTCTGGTTCATCCTTGGGAGCAATTTCCAAATGCCTCAAGGTACCACGTTCATCTGTACAAACAATAGTACACAAGTACAAACATCATGGGACCACGCAGCCGTCATACCACTCAGGAAGGAGACGCGTTCTGTCTCCTAGAGATGAACGTACTTTGGTGCAAAAAGTGAAAATCAATCCCAGAACAACAGCAAAGGACCTTGTGAAGATGCTGGAGAAAACAGGTACAAAAGTATCTATATCCACAGTAAAACGAGTCCTATATTGACATAACTTGATAGGCTGCTCAGCAAGGAAGAAGCCACTGCTCCAAAACCGGACAACAAAGGACAACTTAAGGACAACAAAGTCAAGGTATTGGAGTGGCCATCACAAAGCCCTGACCTCGATCCCATAGAAAATGTGTGGACAGAACTTAAAAAGTGTGTGCGAGCAAGGAGGCCTACAAACCTGACTTAGTTACAGCAGCTCTGTCAGGAGGAATGGGCCAAACTTCACCCAACGTATTGTGGAAAGCTTGTTTGACCCAAGTTAAACAATTTAAAGGCAATGCTACCAAATACTAATTGAGTGTATGTAAACTTCTGACCCACTGGGAATGTAATGAAAGAAATAAAAGCTGAAATAAATCATTCTCTCTACTATTATTCTGACATTTCACATTCTTAAAATAAAGTGGTGATCCTAACTGACCTAAAACAGGGAAATTTTACTAGGATTAAATGTCAGGAATTGTGAAAAACTGACTTTAAATGTATTTGGTAAAGGTGTATGTAAACCTCCGACTTCAACTGTAGGTAGGCCTATTCCGGTCCTATTGCAATTTTTCTCTATAAATTGACAGAGCTGCAGTTTCTTTCTCTGTGGAACGCCACTGCTCCATTTTCCGCTGGCTAAATCTCTTGTGGGAATTGCTGTTCTGACATGGCAGATAGTGCAGCATTGCATTTTTGGTCCACACTGCTTTGCTTCGGTGTCATCAAACAGAGGACTGTAATTTGAGTAAGCACTTCTGCCTCTACCCAGACCATAATTGTGTGCTTGCACACACAGTGAGAGAAATTACTTCGATATCATAAATGTGGGAATGAGGAAGAAGGTCGAGATTATTCTGGAAAAACTAGTTGGGGACCTCTCCTGGTTGGTCTCTATTTGGGTGCTCCGAAATGTAGCCTATATTTCGAATGTTGAGAAATGTCAAGGGTCCACATTGACTCAGTCATAAAAAAGTTCAAGAGCAAAGCTAAGCATGGTAGCCTTGTGGTTAGAGCATTGGGCCAGTAACTGAAAGGTTGCTACATCGAATCCCCGAGCTGACAAGGTAAAAAATATGTCGTTCTGCCCCTTTACAAGGCAGTTAACCCACTATTCCTAGGCTGTCATTGTAATTAAGAATGTGTTCTTAACTGACTTGCCTAGTTAAATAAAAAGCATCTTGTTCCATTTGATGGAGAGATACTTTGGTTACAGCTGATCGTTAGTTGGCAGTAGATTTAACGGTCTGTATGTTCCTGTTCTTTAACGTCAAATGAATGTTACGCAGACAAAGGTATCATCAGCAGCTCTGACCAACAGCCAATTAACCTTGAGCGGTGGTGATGTGTGCTGGATAGCCGGACAATTACCTTCGCCCATATATCTGTTCAGCCCCTCATCCATAAATCCAGCAGGAGCTGTAAAGACACGAGGCGCTCGATACGGGGCTGTAACTCTCGGATAAAGCACAGATAACTTTGGCCAGACATTGGCCAGACAGTCAGTAGCTGTAGAACACGGCAGGTGAAGCCCTATCAGAGGTGGGTTGAAGTACCATTTGAAATCATTAAATCATTTGAAATACTTTATCTGTGTGTGATTGAGCTTGTTTGGCGCAACGCAGCAAACGGAATAGACACAAAACAACAAGCCCAGCACATCTGGTGCTCTAGGCAGGGGAAAGCAAAAGCTAAAACGATTTCAAAGACTCAAATAGTATTTGAACCCAGGTCTGGTATGTACTCTAGTAAGGTGTTTAGTGGAACTCTTTCTCTCGGGTCGGCAGGCTCGTAACATCATTGTTTAACACCAGCGGAACACAGACACTGCTGTCGCCAGAGGTGAGGCTACGAGATATCAGGAATCTAAATGACACAATATTTGGTCATTAAGCGGCGGTGTGGCAGTCACATTGAACTTTTATAGTGGCATTCAGTGTTTCCCACTAATATGACATTACAGGGTAGTTCAGCTGCATCAGGTGCCTCTGTGCCCTGTCAAGGAAACATGCTATCTAGGGAAAACACTGTTGAGGAATATTGATGATAGGGGTTTGTTTCTGTTGATCTCAATCGTTGACTCCACATTCTATTTTACAGAGCGACTTACAGGAGCAATTAGGGTTAAGTACCTTGCTCAAGAGCACATCGACAGATATTTCACCTAGTAGGTTCAGAGATTCAAACCAGCAACGTTTCAATTACTGGCCCAACGCTCTTAACCATTAGGCTACCTGCCGCCCTGTAAAGAATCTACCAATCTCTTGTTGTTCTTCGCTTCCCCGTCAGAGTACTAGCAGGTCTAGCATCCACACTGACAAACAACTCCAAGAGGATGAGGCTTCACCTTGGCTCTTTAGGCCAAGGTCTCCCCTCCGGCTTTGGTCGATATGATTATCATGTCAATTATCACAATCATTATCATGTCGTGTATGATTATCACGCCAATCAAATCGTAAATACAGCCGTGTCTATCATCAACAAAGGGATTCATGTGTAAACAAAATGCTGTAAACATCGGGGAGCTGGTATACCTCTGCGCATGTGCATGCGTGATTTTGTATTCTGCAGAGTGTTGAGAGTAATTAAATGGGGCATCTAACGGGAGGCATGGGACCCAGGTGGGTGTTTTCAAAGGCCTCCACTTCCATTGTGATGTAAGTCATTCAGATGTAGCAGATTAGCGCCACAAGGCTGGCTCTACTCTCAGTACATTTAATATTAATGTTCTCATTGTAGGATGATTTGTTTGGAGATGTTGTAAAGTAACACAAGTTATACTTTGCGCACAGACAGACAGACAGACAGACAGACAGACAGACAGACAGACAGACAGACAGACAGACAGACAGACAGACAGACAGACAGACAGACAGACAGACAGACAGACAGACAGACAGACAGACAGACAGACAGACAGACAGACAGACAGACAGACAGAGACAAAACTATGGCCATTAAAACATTCCATGAATGAACACAAAGGCTCGATTTTTGGAGGACAAACTCTGGACAATTGAACTGGTCTTGAACTACAGGATATTGAGCGTTGGACATACTGCTTTCCTGTGTTTGCTGTAGGGAACTGGTAAATGTGACTGTGCACACAGAACTAGAATGAGATTCTGTTTGTATGGATGTGCAGCTGTAATTTGATGTACCTAACTGTGCATTACACTGGTGTCATCTCTGCAAACCATCTCAATAAAGATGTAACGTGATGATGCTACGGGGCGTTGAGCACAGAGGATCAATCCAAGAGCAACAGACACTGTACTGAATGGAAGAATCTCACTGGTCCACTGGAAGAAGACTGTGACTGTCTTATGTGCCTTAATTTTGACCATAAAACCATTGGGCCGAGCGTGAATGAATGAATAAGCTTGAAAGACCACGGCCCATTAAAGGGAAAGGGGGATACCTAGTCAGCTGCACAAATGAAAGTATTCAACTGAAATGTGTCTTCTACATTTAACCCAACCCCTCTGAAGCAGAGAGTTGCGGGGAGTTGCCTTAACCAATGTTGTCAGTGCCCGGGGAGTAGTTGTTGTTGCTGGGGGTTAACTGCCTTGCTCAAGGGAAGAACGGACGATTTTTCCACCAGTGACCTTTCGGTTACTGGTCCAACGCTCTTAACCTGCCGCGCGCCCCACACACACACACACACACACACACACACACACACACACACACACACACACACACACACACACACACACACACACACACACACACACACACACACACACACACACACACACACACACACACACACACACACACACACACACACACACACACACACACACACACACACACACACACACACACACACATAACCTAACACCTAACCTAACTAACCACACACTCACGCATACTACACTGACACTCCAACACACACACACACACACACACACACACACACACACACACACACACACACACACACACACACACACACACACACACACACACACACACACACACACACACACACATATATGCATATTGACGCCACACACACACACACACACACACACACACACACACACACACACACACACACACATACATATATACACACACACACACACACACACACACACACACACACACACACACACACACACACACACACACACACACACACACACACACATATATATATACATTCACATTCCTTCACACTCTTCACATAGGCTGCTGCTACTCTCTGTTTATGATCTATGCATAGTTACCCCTACCGACATGTATATTACCTAAATTACCTAAATTACCTCGACTAACCCGTACCCCCGCACATTAACCCTTGTATATAGCCTCGTTATTGTTATTTTATTGTATTACTATTTTTCCTCTAGTTTATTTAGCAAATTGTTGTTACTTACTTTTTTTAAACTCTGCATTGTTGGTTAAGGGCTCGTAAGTAAGCATTTCACAGTAAGGTCTACAACTGTTGTATTCGGAGGATGTGACAAATACATCTTGGTTTGATCTGACACACACACACAGACACAGACACAGACACAGACACACACACACACACACACACACACACACACACACACACACACACACACACACACACACACACACACACACACACACACACACACACACACACACACACACACACACACACACACACACACACACACACACACACACACACACACAGTGAGTAATGTAAAGGTTATATTAAGATTACTCAACAATCAGCATTTCTCTGGAGAGCTGAAGAAACCACAGCACATCTGTGATGGAAAACAGGCTCTCTGTAATGTATTGCAAGGAGAAGCGCACAATATGTTACACAGAGGTGTTACAGTGCCTACAGCATATACTCAACATGAGGGTGAATGTTGCCCAGAGACACAATTGACTTGTTCACTTCTAATCTAGATTTAAGTTACAGTGAGGACATATTTCTAGCTTAAACTGACAGATTTTGATGGAGATGTTTTTATCATGTTACTTCGATTGACTCACAGGTACGTCAATACACTCTTAAGGATTAAACTGCCTTTAAACGTCAATATGGCATTTCCCTGATGATTTCTTTCCAAACGGGCACATTAAGTGGTCAGTCCTTGTGACACAGATCTTCTGGGCAGCCTTGGTAAGACTGGGGTCCTCCCTGGGAAATGGATCTGACACTGGTCTGGCCTTATAAGGCAGTGGAGGGGGTGATTCTACTCTTGTTGCTGCTTCATTAGTCAGAAACACAGAGCAGAACTGGAGCTGCCAGTGACTCACCTACACAGTCCCTCTGACTAACAAGTCCCTGCATCAGAGAGAAGAAGAAGTGTATATCACAGTAAATAAGCGATAAAGAACGCTGAACACCCTCCCATGTGTTTGCGCGGGACATTACATTCCTGGATACGGCCAGACGTGCAATCGAAGATAGTGGAGTAGTTCTGGGAGGTAGTGTGTTCCTTGCTTGTTTAACTTTCAATAATAAGCCTCTCAAGTTGATACAAATACTTAATTCAAACAAAGGGGAATGGCCTTATTCTATATACAATGGGCTTCACCTTGATGGTCATCATTACCTCAGGTAAGGTTGTGATGGCAGATGCCCAGCAGAGCCCTATCTACAGCGCCCTCCATAGAGCCCCATAGTCCAGACCCTGGCCGTGAGTCTCACCGTCTGCCAGTCTAATAACTTTCATCTTCACAATGGCTTCTCATGGGTGGCTTGATGGGGACTTGATGGTGCCTCTGAAACCAGGCAGGTGGGAGGAACGCCACCGCCACCATTTCCCTGAGAAACCTGAAGGAGGACGCTTGTGTTATACGCAGAGGTGGAAGGTGGGGAGCGGAGAGCGGCGTGCGGAGGACGAGTGATTAAAGAAAGGGGGAGAGAAAGGAGGGAGGGAGGAACACTGTGGATAGTATACTGCACATACTGCTAGCCCACACAGCAAGTGCTGTGCTCATAAAGCATCTTAGAGCAGGAGTGCTGATCTAGTACAGAAACCAAATCATTTGATAGTGGTATGTTCAGACCACGCACCACAGTGGGCTTGTGAAAACCCTATCATAAGCCCCTGATAAGCCCCACAAATCACAGTACAGTTGAGAAGGATTCAACCATTTCAAAGATAAGGATATCTGGACACTTATAGATACAGAAAAATACCTTTTTCTTCAAACAGCTAGGCTGCCCATGAGTGCTGACAGAGCAGTCCGTGCAAGCTGCTTTTCCTTTGTCCCGTACAGGCCTGCAATCATAAGGCCACATACTCAAATCAAATTGTATTGGTCACATACACAATCAAAGGCCTACGTACTCAGCCTATGTACAGTACATGGCCGAGACTCCCAAATAGCAGCACCACAAGTATGCACTGATAACCGAGGCTGTTCATGCGTGACACAAGGGGCTGGTATTTCAGCGATTGGGCAGCAAAGTCAAAAGAGTAACCCACTGCTAAAATGAGTACCTCCGTCCGGTGTCCCCTCACAAAAACAATATCTGGCATATTCGGGTATACAAGAAAACACATGATCATCAACATCAAACCAGGCTCCTCTGACAAGAGGATGTTTGTGAATATGCACTGATGGTGATGCTGCCTGGTTCACTTCACTAGTTGTAAAGACAACAAGGTGATACATTTTTTTTAAAGACATTTAGATACATTTGCATATTTGCTCAAATGCATGTAATACCTGACAATATTTTAGAAATGCATGGCTATGACATCTAGTCTACAGGGTGGCTAAAGTAGTTCCTAACTCAGTTTCTTAAATTACTCCTTACGTATTGATCAATGGAGATCAATTTTTGGGCTACCCAAGATTTTTTTTTTGGCAATGATATAATTGTAATGGTAAGTAAAAACATTACTTTGATTTTACCTCATTTTTACATTCGGTCACAAAGACCATCTGTTCAACTTAATAAAAACAAAGTTTCCCATCTCTAGATGGCTGTATCACATCCGGCCGTGATTGGGAGTCCCATAGGGCAGCGCACAATTGGCCCAGCGTCGTCCGGTGTAGGCCGTCATTGTAAATAAGAATTTGTTCTTAACTGACTTGCCGAGTTAAATCAAGGTTACATTTTTTTTAATGAAAACGTAAAAGAAATTAAGACTTTTTTTTGTAAGTGCCTCTCTTCAGCTTCATTAAAAAATTAAATTAATCGAGTGCATGGGATCGGGCACTAGGCAATTTTTATTATTATTTGATTTGAGTTTTTATCAATTTAAACAGAAACTATAGATCGTACAACGCTCCACAATCTGTCAAAGTGTAGGTCTAGGTCTTGTGCTTCCAATGAGTGGTTCCACAGTGGATGGCTCTACAGTGGATGGTTAGTGGTGTTATGGTGTGTGGGAAGTGGGAATTTACCACATCTGCGAAAAATCCACTTGAACAGCCCTCCCACCTTTAACACTTGTAAAATCAGCCATAAATCCCCTTGTGACATAAGCCTGTTGTATGTAACAGGGGGGGGGGGGGACAATTTAATGCAAGATTCACAACAAAATGTCAGTTGTTAAAACATTTCTAGCCTGTCTATTTATGGGTAACAAGGTTGACGTGTTATGCTTGACCTTCTCAGTTTTTTCATTACAAAAAAACAGAAATTTGTCAAAAAAGGTTGAACCTGCTTTTACACTATGATTTGACTATCAGATGTTCAATGTTTCTTTTGAAATAAATACTTAAAAAGTAATAGTTTCAGCATATTAATACGAGAGTTCAGTTCACATAACAGGGTTGACCAAAAAGTACTCAATCGTCATACTTGAGTAAAAGTAAAGATACCTTAATAGAAAATTACTCTAGTAAAAGCACCCAGTAAAATACTACTTGAGTAAATGTCTAAAATGTATTGCTTTTAAATATATCAAAAGTATCACAAGTAAATGGAATTGCTAAAATATACTTCAAGTATTTCTGTTTCAAGTATAACTCATTTCAAATTCCTTATATTAAGCAAACCAGACGGCACCGTTTTCTTGTTTTTTTTTAATTGATTTATGGATAGCCAGGAGCACAGTCCAAAACTCAGACATAATTTACAAACGAAGCATTTGTGTTTAGTCAGTCTGCTAAATCAGAGGCAGTAGGGATGACCAGGGATGTTCTCTTGTTAAGTGTGCGAATTGGACCATTTTTCTGTCAAAATGTAGTGAGTACTTTTGGGTGGCTTGAAAAGTACATCAATTTCTTTAGGAATGTAGTAAAGTAAAAGTTGGCAAAAATATAAATAGTAAAGTACAGATACCCCAAAAAACTACTTAAGTAGTAATATAAAGTACTTTACACCACTGGTTGACCATAAAATGAGGGGCAGACGTAAATGAATCACTAATCACATGAAATAATAATCTTGAGAAATAACTTTGTCAAAGCAACAAAATAACTAGGGCTTTACAATGATGGTGAAAACGTTTGAGTTTTTGGGGGGTTTAGTGGATTAAAATCTTCTTAGACATCACAGAGGGTGCACGGAGGGACATGTCAAAATGCTGAATTCTAGCAAGTCTTTACTCATATTAAAAATCAGATTTATTGAATTCTCCATGTGGTCTATATTAAAGGGCATTTCAGGCACTGATTTCGTGGAACAACTCAGCACACGTTAAGTTCTGCCCGTTGGACATTGGTTGCAATGCTTTTGTCAAGTTTGTTTGTTTATTTGTCATAGGCGTGGCTTGTTAGGGGCGTGGCTTAATACTTTTTGGCCTCCCATGTGATGACAATTCATGCCAGTTAATCTGTTTTGTTCTGTGGTCGTTCTCTAATCATATTGTGACTGATGTAAACGCATGTAATGCCAAAAGATCCTACTGAAGTCTAATTGTTAAGATAGAAACCATTTTGTTACAATATAACTTGGTACGTTTTAATTTCTAAAGATATTTCTTACAAATACTTTTAAAAATGAACGTTGGAATATATTTTACAAAACATTGATAAACATGTGGAAATATATTCTAAAATACATGCATTTGACATATATTGGGAAATACATTTCACATTCATATATACATTTTAAATACATGTTGGAATGTATTTAACATTTTTAAAAATGAACAATTTATATATTTTTTAGACAACTTTAAATATTTCTCATGAATCCTAAAAATATATATTTGAAATGTTTTAGTTTTTCATATGAACGGCAACATTAACAGAATGTGCAACAGACTCCATTACATTTTATTAATGTGAGATACATGCACACACACACACATACCGCTGTGGGCCTGAGATATTCCCAAAAGGATTGTTAAATGTCATTAGTAACAGAGTAACAAAATAAAACCACACAGCAAACTCCAAAATTGAGGAGACTGAGGAACGGCATTGTGTAAATTGGAGCTTGTTTGGCGCATTGCCATCTCCCTCCTTCTGTCTGTACAGATTTCACTGTCAGTACTGATGTCACAGTTTCAGCCCTCCTCATCTCCTGAACACCATGTCTGTCTGGAGGAGATGTGCTCGTGTGGCCCCTCTCTCTCTCTCTCTCTCTCTCTCTCTCTCTCTCTTTCTCTCTCTCTCTCTCTCTCTCTCTCTCTGAGCAGTGTTCTGTCTCTCTATACTGCTGGGCTCAGCAGGGGGGCGGAGGAACTCGCCCGGCAACTCACTGCATGCACCAGTCCACGTTACCATGGCAACCTCACAGCCTGGCGTTCAAGGAGTTGGCAGTGAAAAGGAGGGAAAGATGGAGAGAGAAAAACAAATGATCAGTGACATGTAGGCAGTGCTTACTCTGTAATAATCAACAACAAAAAAATGTAAGATGTTATAAGAGCCAAATACAAAATACAATTATACATTTAATTGCTATATTATAATTACTTCGCCACCATGGCCTATTTATTGCCTTAACTCCCTTATCTTACCTCATTTGCATTCACTGTATATAGACTTTTTGTTTTCTTTTTTTCTACTGTATTATTGACTATGTTTTGTTTATTCCATGTGTAACTCGGTGTTGTTGTATGTGTCGATTTGCTATGCTTTATCTTGGCCAAGTCGCAGTTGCAAATGAGAACTTGTTCTCAACTAGCCTACTTAGTTAAATAAAGGTGAAATAAATACAATTCAAATATTTTATTTTTCTTGATTCTGGTGTTTATTGTACTAAAACTGCATCAAAAGCTAAAGAAAAGTGCAAGGGTAGTCCTGCCTTCCCTCCCGTCCATCCATTCATTCCAATCGTTGACACGCATGGTCGTTCCTGACTCCAATCACTGTTGATGGACAGGGTCAGCATAGGCCTTGCTGTTTTGCCTAGCTTCATTCGTTCCATTGAGCAATTTTCATATTTTGCACATGCGTATTGCCTAAACATGTTGTGTGGGTAAACTCTGCACATTTGGGCGTGTGTTCATAATTTGCCGCTTGCATCTGAGCTATCTGTTGTATGGTAAACTTGGGCTTCATCAAGGTTTATTTGTGAGTAAATCTGGCTTTGATAATAGCCAGTTTCTACCCAGCCACCGACCTCACTGCACATCACTGTATAACATCAACAAAGCACTTACATTGTGCTGCAAGCCCTAAACTGCATCAGTTATTCAAAAAGACAGGTTTAATTTCAGTTTCTTCCCAGAGTTTTTAGGATACATGGTTTAATGCAGGGTTATCAAACTCATTTTGCCCCGGGGGCACATTCGGTCTTCAACGAGGTCTGGAGGGCGGCACTGAAAATTGGTGATATTTCCTCGCCAACAAAATTGCCAAAATAATCGTCCTCAACCCTTTGTTTTTTTCTTAGAATTTGCCAATCTCCCTGACTGTCTAGCTTTAATTTCAGTGATTATTAGCAGCTGGCCAGTCAAGAAATTGTATGAGGACCATTATCATTACTACACAGTTCTGATTTGGTTTTAGTCATTTAAAAGTATATTGAATTCGTTCCCCCGCGGTCTATATGTTTGACGCCCCTGGTTTAATGTAAGCTCACATAATGAGATAGAATCCATCAGTTGATCCTACAGACATTTGAAAAGAACAAATAGAATTCTGCCAATTGTCTTTTTACAGCAATTGTGTTATGGACATAATCGCTTGCTGTCGTCGCCAAGTGCCAACTAATCTACTAAACTGAAACAAAATATTAACACAACATGTAAAAGTGTTGGTTTCATGAGCTGAAATAAAAGATCCCAGAAATTTTCCATACGCAAAAAAAGCTTATTTTTCTCAAATTCTTTGCCCAAATTTGTTTACATTCCTGTTAGTGAGGATTTCTCCTTTGCCAAGATAATCCATCCACCTGACAGGTTTGGCATATCAAGAATCTGATTAAACAACATGGTTATTACACAGGTGCACCTTGTGCTGGGAACAATGAAAGGCAACTCTAAAATGTGCAGTTTTGTAACATAACACAATGACACAGATCAGAGTGTGCAACTGGTATGCTGACTGCAGGACTCCACCAGTGCTGTTGCCAGAGAATGTAATGTGAATTTCTCCATCATCGTTTATTGGCAGTATGTCCAACCGGCCTCACAACCACAGACCACATGTATTGCCTCGTGTGGGCAAGCGGTTTGCTGATGTCAACGTTGGGAACAGAGTGCTACATGGTGACGGTGAAGTTTATGGTATGGGCAGGCATAATCTATAGACAACGCACACAATTGCATTTTATTGATGGCAATTTAAATGCACAGACATACTGTGACAGATCCATTGTCATGCCATTCATCACCTTAAGTTTCAGCATGATAATGCACAGCCCCACGTCATAAGGATCTGTACACAATTCCTGGAAGCTGAAAATGTCCCAGTTCTTCCATGGCCTGCATACTCACCAGAAATTTCACTCATTGAGCATGTTTAGGATGCTCTGGATCAACGTGTATGATAGCGTGTTCCAGTTCCTGACAATATCCAGCAACTTCGCACAGCCATTGAAGAGGAGTGGGACAACATTCCACAGGCCACAATCAAGAACCTGATCAACTCTATGCAAAGGAGATGTGTCGCTCTGCATGAGGCAAATCGTGGTCACAACAGATACTGACTGGTTTTCTGATCCACGCCCCTCCCTTTTTGTTAAGGAATCTGCGACCAACAGATGCATGTCTGTATTCCCAGTCATGTGAAATCCATAGATTAGGGCCTAATTAATTAATTTCAATTAACTGACTTCCTTATATCAACTGTAACTCATCCAAATCTTTGAAATTGTTGCATTTATATTTTGGTTCAGTATACATCTCTCCATTATAGCATTTGTTCATTTAAGTAACCCAATGCATTACAGAGCAAGTTATGCTGTAGGTAGAACATTGGCTTTGTATCCATTATCAATTTCCCAGCATTAAAAGATCCTTGTTGGAATGTATTACCAAATGAATACAGCTGCAGGAAAATGATGCAACTCTCGAAAGCCTTGAAAGCATTTTGACATCTAGTTGTCAATCTACTCCTCCACGCAGGATAAACAATGTTACCATCACCATTTCCCTCTCCAAGCGCCACTCCCGCTCTCTCCTCTCTCTCTACCAATGAAGTAAAGTACTTGGGAATTGTTTTCATGGTCTGTCATTTAGCCTAAAACAGGTCTTTCTATAGCACACCACTTACCACTATCTTTTTCAGCCTTCTTTCCAACAAAGGCAATGTCAGAAGGCCTTCAACGACAAAAAGCTACAGTGCCCCCTCTCTCTTCATTGAGGTACAGCATCCCAACAGCGCACGCGCAGCAGAGTTACTGCAGGGTCAAAGTCGTTCATCTCCTGATGGGGTACAGATGTGTTCCTTTCTCTCTCTCCCCAAGCTTTGAACCACCACAGGTTCAGATCAGAAGCACATCCAGATGTGCCATCAGATGACAAAAGACAGCAGAATTATAAGCCCTCTAAATTGCCCTGGATTATAGGGTCTGTACAGATAATTGGATGGATCGAGAGAGAAAAATTGTTGCTAGTTAAGGATGTTATTTTCTTGGCGTTTTTATAATGCCTTTATTTGGATGATGCCTGTGAAGGGTAAAATACACACATATGCGTGGGCACACACTCAAGCACACACACACACACACCACACAATCACTTACACTCGGCGCATAAACACACACACACAACAGCTACATTGCTTCCTAAAAAAACTCAGCCTTAACCGTAATATCAATACCACTTGAGCCCTGTATTGCCCAATTAGATCATTACTCAACTGGTCAGGCTCAGAAAATGTCCTCACATTTCAACCAGTGTGAGAGAAATAGATACAGCATGAAGAGACCTACACATGTGAGACCACACATACCCTGTTACCCCCCTTTCCTTTCCCCCCTAAGGATTTGTACTGAACTATCACACAGAGGAGAAATGAGATGAGACTAACGCAAATCCAACATCCAGACACGTGCACTACATTCACACTTCACATGAAGAGTGTATGTGTGTGTATGATATATATATATATATATATATACATACACACACATGTTAGCACGTACACACACAAACACACATGCCGTCAAGTCAACCACACATCCATTTGTGGATTGACTCTAGAGTGGAGGAGTAAGGCAGCAGTGATATGAGAGGCAATCAGGGAGTAAAAACACAATGCTCGTCTCTCATCTCTCTGAACCACTGCATGATCATATGAGGGCAACATGTAATTGCCCATATGGCTCTTCCATGTGTGTCATGATAACTGGGTTGCTTTACCCCTCAGAGATGGTCTCTGGTGAGCATGATTAGGAAATGTGGGTTAGCGGGGGTAGATCAAGAAGAGAGGGCTAGATCAGGTGGTGATAACAAAACTCTACTGAACTGAACTGACTCTCTATCTGTGGTGATAACCATGGATCAATCATAGAACAACCACGGAGCAACCATTGTAGAACCACTGGTAAAAAGGTGGATAGTGAGGAAAAAGGAAAAGCTACATACAGAGAGATACTGTCAGATTTGAGACTGTCAGATTGGGATTTTTTTACCACGGTTGACAAGGGACAAACGGAAAGTTGAAGCATCTCAGCACAACACAATCAACCTGGAACAAAGAAGAGAGAGGTACAGGAAGACGTGCACAAGTCAGAGGACAGCGAACAAATAAATCAATGGAGGAAGAGGAGACCGATATGAAGAGCAGGAGCTTGAGCAGAGTACGCTACACTCCTTCAGTCGACTCGTCTACAACTGTACTGACTGAGGACCGAGACTGAACGTTAACTAAGGTCTGCTAGCCTTCAATAGTACAGAAGAGCTATTCAACAGCTTTTGCATTTATGGTATCTTGTCCAGCTATTCACCAGAACCATAGAGCCACACATTGGTTGATGTACCGTATGTTTTTGTACGAAGATGCCACTAATGGCCAAAAAGGTTATGACCTTAGGCAGAGGGGGCTATGCAGAGTCAAACCAACGGATGAGGTGGAGAGGAGAGGTGGTTGGCTGGGCAGCATTGAGGAAAGGGCCTCTTTGGTGAGTCTGGTTGTGTAGATCAGAGGACAAGGACGGGCTATTTAAGTCAGGATCATGAGTGTATGTTGCAGAGATGGAATTACTTACTAAGTGACTGACCGACAGACCATCTGCAGTGCTGTATGGGAGCAATGTGCAGCAGGGCAGGGCAGTGATGGCTGGGAGCTGCAGCATTAGAAACAGAGTATCTTAAATAATCCCACAGCACCCCTCCATGGCCTGCATACTCACCAGACGTCACCCGTTGAGCATGTTTGGGATGCTCTGGATCGGAGTGTACGACAGTGTGTTCCAGTTCCCGTCAATATCCAGCAACTACGCACAGCCATTGAAGAGTGGGACAACATTCCACAGGCAACAATCAACAGCCTGATCAACTCTGCAAAAGAGATGATTTCCTTATATGAACTGTAACTAACATTTTTGAAATGGATGCATGTTGCGTTTCTATTTTTGTTCAGTGTAACACTGGCACTTTACTTTTTTCACCCTTACTAGCGCTAACTTTGCTGATAGCTACTTTATTCGGGAAAAATGTACTTATGCCTGTGATGTGGTTGTCTCACCTAGCTATCTCACTGTAAGTCATTCTGGATAAGAGCAAATGGCAAATGTAAAATATAAAACAAAAACAGTTAGGGCTGTGGAGGCTGGCTGTACCAAATGAGGAGGGGAGGAGCCGTTAGCTAGGGAATCACAGATAACCCAGAGGGCTGCAGGCAGATGGTGCTACTGCTGCTTCTAATTACACAGGATAACTAGGTGTGTGTGTGTGTGTGTGTGTGTGTGTGTGTGTGTGTGTGTGTGTGTGTGTGTGTGTGTGTGTGTGTGTGTGTGTGTGTGTGTGTGTGTGTGTGTGTGTGTGTGTGTGTGTGTGTGTGTGTGTGTCAGTGAGTGAGTGTTTGTACATACACACCTATGTGCGTGTCAAAAGGAAACTAAGCAAGATGTCACTCTATAGCAAACAAGTAAGATTTAGCAAGAAAGTTACTGTGAAAGAATGTATTCTTTACACTATATACCCTTATCAGGGGTATGCATTTAGGATAAGCATAGCTTTGGGTCTTCTCTGGTGGTTATAATCTTGTCTATTGGTTACATTTTCCCACTAAACATATTAAACAGAACTGTGGCACCCCAAACGGTACCCTATTCCCTATTGTATGTAATGCCTTAGTTTTGACAAGAGCCCGGTTAAAAATGGCCAGCATCAGTCAGCCGATTCTAGCCATCCCTTCTTGTTAGTTCTCGTCGGGCAGCTTAGTGTCCCATTCAGAGGACCCCCACTTTTGTTAGTGTCTTATTGGTCATCTCGTTCAGCCTATCAGTGACCTTGATTCTCAGGACTTTAGTTTCAGTTAGTCTATGACCCCAGCACGCTGTGTGGTCAGAAACATGCTTTCCCCATCCTGATGAGCATTTCCACAGTTTCCCCCCCCCCCTGCTGAACTTTTCCTCCTGTGGACTGAATCACTCATGCTCATTGTATTTATTTCATGTATTATGTATACATTTCAACATTACTGTAATGCTTATTTGAGCACATTTGCCTGAGTTTCATGTGTACAAGTCCAATAGGTTGTTTTGTCTATAAGAACAAATTCAGCCATTGAAGTATATAGTTTGGCCGGCTAACCCCGGCCAAACTCGGAGCCAATTGTGCGCCGCCCTATGGGACTCCCAATCACAGCCGGCTGTGATACAGCCTGGATACGAACCCGGGACTGTAGTGACGCCTCTTGCACTGCGATGCAGTGCCTTAGACCGCTGCGCCACTCGGGAGCCAGGTATATACACTTACCTGTGCTAGCGCATGTCATTCATATTATAGCAGTGCTATAGCCTAGGTTCTTTCTCTGCTTTCCTTTCAGAACCATAATTAATGTCAGTTCTCTCTGGACATGATTCTCAGTTATCTGAACCATGAGCGGTCAGATGTGTGTGTGATGTGAACGTCTTCTTCCATTAAACTCCCCTTATCCTGGACATCCGCCTCATCCATGTTCTGACAGTACATTCTGTAGTGGTTGCTACTGGCCTTAAGCAAGCACCTAAGATTTCTTATTACATTTACGGTCCTTCGATTCTCAACAACCCTACCCCTATTTTTCATGGTTCTTCGAGACAGATCTAGTAACTGCTACAGCACAAGGATGCCCGTTAACAGAGAAGATTCTCAAGAAGATGTGGTCCGTCCGCGCCGACCAGCTCACCTGCCAAAATATCGCGACAATTACGGCGATGGCTACGAGTCAAGGCATAGACTACCAAACACATCCGCATACCACTCCTACAAGGGAGAGCAGCTAGAGGGGTTTCTTAAGCACTTGAGAAAGGATATACTGCAGTCAAAGTGGCCTTCTTCCCCTTCAACAACTTACCGGTCCAAGTCATCACCCAGGCTGGTCAGCAGAATAGAGGACAGAGCCTCAGCCTTTTCATTGGTTGCTGATTCACCGGGTTCCCACCTCGACCAGAGATCCCCAGGATCAGCATCGAACCTCGACCTGAGATCCTCAGGATCAGCATCGAACCTCGACCTGAGATCCTCAGGATCAGCATCGAACCTCGACCTGAGATCCTCAGGATCAGCATCGACCTGAGCCTGGACCGCCAGTGACAACCGGAGAGGTCTCACTGCTTTTACACAGCCAGTGTGACAAGATTGAGGAGTTCATTGAAACAGTCAGGAAAATGGAAGGTTCCTACAGTCCACCCGACCACCGTCGCTAGTACTTACCTGATGGACACTCCCAGTTGTCACTTGACCGTCTCAGCCAGTCCTCTCCTCTTATAACTTAAATACGTCTTAGAAGGGGAGAAAAGGGACCTCTGCAACCAAGCTGCCCAAGAAGTTGATGACATCATCTCAGACATCGTCATGCAACAGATACTACACCAGAAGCGCCAGAATAATGTTCTGCGGTGCCAGGGCGACCATCTCATTTACGCCAGACGTCAGAAAATGCTTGAGACACAGCACCGTTCTACATAAGCTTCACCATTAGCCCCAGTCTCGGATCCGACCCCTGCTGTGGAGTCCCTCACAGCTGTGCTACAGCTTTTTCCAAGGCCAGAGGAACTACCAGAGCTCACCCTGGCAGAGCACCCTACCACTGTGCTCCAGTCGACCCCAGCCGAGCAAATCCAGCCTTTTTTCGACAATGGAGCTCAAGTTAGTAACGGGGCCTAGTACAGCGGCTCCTGCCATTGAGCTACAGCTTGCCACTCCCACAGCTGTGCTTCAAACAGCTCCTGTCGCAAAATCTCAACTGGTTCCCACAGTTGTGCCATCACCATCTCCAGTGACAGAGGTTCTGCCGACCCCTGTTCTGGACCCAAGATTAATCCTTACCTCCCTGCCTGTTCACAAGTAGGAAGACCTACAGCCTCCAGGGACGGAGGAGATACCAGAGCTCACCCTGAGGGAGAACCCTACACCAGCTGACACCTCTGAATGTCAGTTGGTCCATAATGCGGGAGCCCTGTCTGTAGCTGCTGAAAGTGCTAAGTCCAGTCCTGCCACTCAGACCTCTTCGGTCCCTGTCTGGTGGGATCTGCCTCGTCCTACCTTCGACATCCAGCCTGTCCAAAGACATCTCCCTGCTCCTCCCTGGGAGCCCCCTCCAGTCTCTCCTGCAATGGCTTGGTCTGTGTCTGCTATCCAGGCCCTGTCAGTCCCTGCCTGTTAGAACCTGCCGTTCTCAGCCCTGGGATTCTTGCTAGCCCATCCAAACTGTTTCCTGCTATCACCAGCCTTGGGAGACCCTTCTGACGTCCCCATGGGGAACCCTCCTGACGTCGCCGTGGGGTACCCTCCTGACCAAGGTGTTCAGTGTCCTGTCGTAGGAGACACCTCACCTTCTACCCTACTAGGTCCTCAGTCTATAGCCTCGGTAGGCCCAGAGTATCTTAGCCCTTGGTTCCCTGATTGCCTAGTGGCTTCACAGTTTCCTGCTAAGCTGGTTCCCCAGTTTCCTATCCCAGTAGGCCCAGCGTTTTCTGTCCTTATAGATCTAACATCCCATAGCTCACAGTCTATAGCCCAGTCAGGCCCCAAGTCAACAGCTCTAGGCACTCAGTCAGTTTCTCTTGGACCCAGGGTCCAGCTCTCTCCCACCTTTGGGTCTCTTCCCTCCTCCTTTTCAGTTGTGCAGCTGTCTCCTCTCCTGAGATCTTCACCTGTTGCTGCTGTGGGAATCCAGCTGATCTCAGTTCCGGTCCCAGAGCCATCTCCTTTCGCTGATGTGGTGGTCCGGTCGTCTATTGTCCTGAGATCTCAGTCCGTCGCTGCTGTGGAGATCCATCCGACCCAAACTCCTTTCCTTGGGGCCTCTCCTGTGGCAATGGGGTGGCCTCACCATCTGCAGTCCGGAGACCCTCATCGAGCTCTGCTGCTGCAGACCTAAGGTCTCTAGTCCTGAGAGCTTCGTCGAGACCTGCGGCCGAACCTCTGCCGTCTGCTGTACTGAGACCATCATGGAGCTCTGCTGCTGCAGCCCGACCTCCTGATCCAGGGCCCCCTGTCTGCCGTGCTGAGACCATCATGGAGCTCTGCTGCTGCAGCCCGACCTCCTGATCAGGGACCCTGACCTGGTTCCTCTGCCTAGGCCCAGCCTGTCCAGGGGTCACCGCCCGTTGCTGCTTCATGGCGCCAAGTATCCAGTCCCAGGGTCCTCGTTAGGCTCTGCTGCAGCAGCCCTGCGGTCTCCAGTCCCGAGACCCTCATCGAGCTGTCGCTGTAGCCCTGGAGTCTCCAGTCCTGGTGTCCTCAGCTGACACCAAGCCATGGGTCAATATCACTCCTGCTCCTCCCCTGGGGGTCTTACAAGCCCTCACCATTGAGGTACTCCTCTTGCCTGTTCCTGGGCAGAGGGGGCAGCCGTCACCGGATCCACCACCGCATCTTGTTGGCTCCCCTCTTCCAGAACTGCTTCACAGCCTGCACTGGCCCCCACAGTATCACTCGCCCTGTTCTGGTGACCTCCAGCACCTTTGTGACTGGGCGGCCAGGTGCACCGAAAGACAGGCCTTCTTTTGGACCAGTCGCCCGTCTGGTCTACATTTCTGCCTATCTGGATGACCACACGTATTCACGTCATTCCTCTCAGCCCTTGCTACCCTTTGTTGTTGACAAATCTGTCAACATATTTGGGGGTGGCTGTTAAAACAGCCAGCTTCAGTCAGCTGATTCTAGCCATCTCTTCTGGTTAGTTCTAGTCAGGCAGCTTAGTGTCCCATTCAGAGGACCCACACTTTTGTTAGTGTCACGCCAAATACTTATCACCAGATCTCGTTCAGCCCATCAGTGGCCTTCATTCCCAGGACTTCAGTTTCAGTTAGTCTATGACCCCAGCACAGCATGCTGTGTAGCCAGAAACATGCTTTCCCCATCCTGATGAGCATTTCCACAGTTGTCCCTCCTGCTGATGTGTTCTTCCTTTGACTTAATCCCTGTATGTCTGATGTTTATTTGTGCTTGCATCTAAACGTAAGTGCCTTGCTATCTGCGTCATATTATGTGGAGCTACGTTTTGTGGTCTATTGTGTATAATTACCGTGTGTTGAGCTTGTAAGTTAGCTCGCGCTAGCGTTAGCATTTTGCATTGGAATGCATGAGCTTTTTAGCATGACTGTTAGCGATTAGCCGTCTATTAGCATTTCTCAATTAGGGTTCTAGGCTATTTTCTATTCTATATATAAATCACTCATGCTCACTGTATTTATATTATGTACACATGTCAACATTACTGCAATGTTATTTGAGCACATTTGCCTGAGTTTCATGTGTACAAATCCAATAGGTTGTTCAGTCTATTGCCATGTGACGAGGCCTTATACCTGCTGCAGTGTGTAGCCCTTGCTATTTTATACACTTACCTGTGCTAGCTTATACAGCCATGTCATTCATATTATAGCAGTGCTATAGCCTAAATTAGGCGGCAGCGTAGCCTAGTGGTTAAAGCGTTGGACTAGTAACCGAAAGGTTGCAAGTTTGAATCCCTGAGCAGACAAGGTAAAAATCTGTCGTTCCACCCCTGAACAAGGCTGTCATTGAAAATAAGAGTGTTCTTAACTGACTTGCCTAGTTAAATAAAGGTAAAAAGTTATTTCCCCCGCTTTCCTTTCAGAATCATAGTTAATGTCAGGTCTCACTGGACATGATTCTCAGTTATCTGAACCATGAGTGGTCAGATATGTGTGAACATCTTCCATTAAACTCCCCTTAACCTGGACATCCGCCTCATCCTTGTTCTGACAGTACATTCTGTAGTGGTTGCTACCGGCCTTAAGCAAGCACCAACGATTTCTTATTACATTCATGGTCCTTCGATTCTTGACAACCCTACACCTATTTTTAAAGCCCTATGGGTCTTTGTCAAAAGTAGTTCACTAAATAGGGAATAGGGCACCATTTGGGACTCAAATGAGAGAACTTCAGATTATTAGAAGGGATGTAAGGGGGGTAGACGGAAGGTGACAATGAGGTGGCCCAGTAATGACTTTTTAAATTGCATTTGTTCCCTGAAGAACGGCCATAAAGTTAAACTTTAACCCCACACAAACACATTTTCCCTTCATGCACCAGTGGGAAGGTAGCAGGGCCTGCTTTTTCCTGATTCAACTCCAGTCTGGATACAATCTGGGTTTTACTTGTGAGTAAACACTAGCAGATATGCTCACAAGCATATGTTGCTGTGTCATCAACTTCCAGAGAGCTCTACTACTACTCAGCTCTAGGAGCCATGTATTACTGAACTACATTTTCCTGTCAGATGTAATTTTATGATACTTACTTATTATCCATGTGCTGTGCCTGATGCAGAACAATTGCATACAAAACACTTGATCTGTTGTAGACAAAAAAACGACAGTGCACAGTGACTCTTGGCTGACTTCTCAGACTTGTTCATCTAAGCCGGTCTGGGTGCAGGTCAGCTCTAAATGGGTGTCTGAGCTGTACTGAATTGGCAGGTCACTCCAGTCAGATCAGTCCACTGGACAGGCTGACCACAGACACAAGAGGCTCATTCCAAAGTTCTGATGTGTTCTGGCCATTACTGATGTCGGTTAGAAAGACGGACGGACGGACGGTGGGGGGGGGGGGGGGGGGAGAGCGAGAGAGAACAGAAATAATTTGAGAGAAAGAAAAAGAGAAGAATGAGTAGAAATAATTTGAGAGAGAGAGAGAGAGAGAGAGACAGAGGAGAGAACAACAGGGCTTCATTGTGATGACAGTCATAGGGGTTATTGTGTGGAGACGAGGCTTCACATTTCTCCTTCATCTGATCTGTAATAACATGGATTTACTCAGCCTGGGCCCACACAGATCTCTAATTTACTCAGTATGGACACACCCTTACATGCTAGATCAGAATGTAAGACCCCAGCTAGAGAGAGACAGATCGACACAGCTAGGTAGATGGAGTGAGTGGTAAATCCTGTAATTTGACCAAATGAGAGAAGAGGGAAAAAGTGGGAGAGGTAGAAACAGACAGATATACCATTGGTCAGATGGATAGATCGGTAAGTAACGATAAAAATACAACCACATCTGATCTTATACATTAGTCTCATGGCGTAGTAAACATTGAGCTCAACAGTGAGCTTTCAACAAACAGAAAGAGACTTTCCCCTGGAGGCAATCTGGTAAGTTGATTGTAGTGCAGATCTCTAGCAGAGATCACCACCTGCTGTCTTGTCTCTGAGCTGCTCAATAGCTTCTGCTCCTCACCCACCCACCCGACCAACCAACCACCAGACTCAAATTGCTTCCGGCAATGTACCAATGCTCCAGCTTACGTCTGTAGAAGTTCTGGCTTAAGTTCAGACAGAGGACGAGTCGGAAATGGGAAGCACATCGGCGGTAACGTCACTGCCGTATCCGCTTGTTGACCTTGCTAAACACGAGCACAATTCCTGCCAACATTTTTAAGCACTGCCTACCCAAACTCATGATTTGTTGTTGTCTAAAACAGAACCCTCCCGGGAATTTTTTTCTTTTTATGTCTGAAAGAAGCAGACATCTTCCCCAGATCTTGAGCCGTTGCCTAGCTAGCTTACGTTGCTCCAAGGTATGGGACATCCGAGACTACTTTCTCCCTCTATATTTGCTCCTCCCTTCCCCAGTCTTTCTTTATCTACATCCTCATATTCTCCTGTCTTACACCACAAATCTACATTTTCTCTCTTATCACTTTCTCGGTCATATTCTTTAGCCCCTTCCCGCTCTCTGAGATCCTTCTTTCCCACCTGTCCTGTCCAGTCTCCTCCTTCTGTCACGGTTGGCCCACTGCGTGCACAAACAACAGTGGCCTCTCCACAGCACATATGCTCACAGGGGTCAAGCGGCTGAGACAGCTGGGCCAACACGCCCAGGCAGCACACCCAGGGGACCCCCAGGGCTGTCCCCTCATTCTGCCTCCCATCAACAGGCCATGGTGGGGGTGATAGAACTGACTCTGCTCCAGTCCTACAATTACACATGTATGGGTGCAATACGCCCAAGTACACAAACAACCATGTACAGTAACACCAAGGCTGGGAATTGCCAGGGACCTCACGATACGATCACAATACTTAGAATCGCAATATATCGTATCGGCACCTATATAACACACACACAGAACGATTCAATACTGCAATTTCATGTTCCAAACTTATTGCTCACTATAGAGACAAGAGATAGAAAAATTGTTTTGATCAGTCAGGGAATATGTGCTGGAAACATGTTGCCTCGCTATTTCAAAAGATGGAGAATAAGCTATAGAACAAAAAATACTAGCGTTTTAGCGCAGATACAGCCGACTAGCGCCAGCTAACACTACATACAGTAGGAAATAAATAACTTTTTTTTTTTTTTACACATCGATAATTCGAGTCAAATATCATCCAAAAATAATACTGTGATATGTAACTAATCGACCCCCCCCCCCCCCCCCCCCCCAACACACACACAAATGCATTGTGAGAGGGAGTGCCCTATGATTTACATAATGCCTCAGCAGAGCTGCACTTACTAGTCAGACTGCAGCACAAACAAGACCAGCTCCATCCCTTTACAGAAACTGCAAGTAGGCAATAACTGGATAGCCAGGGTCTACTATTGACCTGAATATATCTATCACCATGCCCAGAAGAGGGTTGAGAGGATGAAAGGATCAATCTGAGGTTGCTCAGATTTCATGTGTGGAGGAAATGCTCAGAGAACAAAGCATAGAGGCAGATAATGTAGGACCCATGCTGTTCATGTGCACTAGTTATGGATTTTGATGCACAGGAAATACAATAACCTGACATAAATGGGGTGTCCCTGACACTTTTCTTTCACACACACACCAACCACACACACACAACCCCCAAAACAAGGACAAACCCCTTAGCTCCACCTGTCCGTATGATTAACGACCACGGCGTCGTTAGTGTTGTTCGCAACACTGAGATGGAGGGGATCGAGATAAACATGAACACACATGTTACTTGCTGGCCCAAAAACAAGCACAACGCCATCAATTATTCAGTCCCAGCCATCCCCATTGGCAGCAGATGGCTCATCTTACTGAGCAACGTGGCGTATCATACAAGTGCATATTTAATTTCTATACTAGATGAGCATGAGTTCTATTACAAAGACGAAATGGAGAGAGACATCAGTTGAAGAATCAATACCAACATATTCACAGAGTATATACCCTCTCTCCAGCCTACACACAATGACAAAGGCTTAACATGTCTTATCGATGCTCCAACACTGCCAACTTGAGGGTGGTGCTGTTCCACTCAAACAGATAGTAGGTTCCCTTCTAGGGGAAACCTGAAAAGGAATCAAATGGAACACATTGGAGGGGGGGGGGGGGGATTATTAATATATGTGTTCATCCTAGAAGATATGGTCTGGTGGCCTCCAGTAAAATAGGCAATTAATGAAACAGAGAGCATGAACAAATACACAGAACATTTGGGCAGCTACTACAATTCAACAAGCCAGACAATACGCTTTTTATTTGACCTTTATTTAACCAGAGGAGTCAATTGAAAAAACAATTCTCATTTACAATGACCACCTGGCCAAGACGCATGTACACACACACCACACACAATCTGCAGAATTATTTAATTTACAGCATACCAGTATTCTATAATGCATTCACACTTTTAAATAATACACGTTATTTTCAGACCAAGTCAAACTATATGTAAAATAGATGCCATACTAAAAAATAAATAAAACAGGGAACGATTAAGGACTTCTTAACTCATCTATGATAATGTATCCAAGTGCCCTTGGAAGAAAAATAATGCCAATTATAGCAGAAAATGCTAAATTATCGACAAGAAAGATAAGTAGTCCACGGATTTGTTTCGACAGGCAGCAGAGCATAAAGTAGTATTTCTGTGATACTCATGTCTCCTAGAGATTTCTGCTTCTAACTAAACAATACCGTCACATCCATGCTATGCATCATGTGACGTTCAGTCAGACACTGAACGTGGACACAGTATAGGTCTATCATCGTGTGCATATAATATCCATTGAACTGTCTGCTGACTGACAGATCAAACTGGCTCTACAGAAGAACACTACAGGGAAAAGACATAGTAGAGTTGAGGAACCTGAGGATTTCAGAAAACACATGTTATAGCACCATCTACTGGAGAATGTAAGAAAGGTCAAGACAAACTGCACAAAGAGGTGCGAGATGAGAGATGCAGGTGAATGAATAAAACGATTACAGCACTCCAACATGCCCAGGACAGGGTTGTATTCATCAGGGTATGCAACAGAAAACATTTTAAACCTTTTGCAAGAGGACAAAATTGAGCATTTCTTATTGGACAAATAAGAAATGTGTTCTTAACTGACTTGCCTAAAAAAAAATAAAGGTTAAATTAAAAAGTCCTAGTAATCTCTCTGTTTTCTAGTTTAGTGCCTAGTGAATACAACCCAGGTTTCATCCAAAATAATGACCACTAAAACTAGATCACAAGAAGTAGTCAAGTCAATTTAAAATGAGTTATTGCATGTCGCTTTGATACAAAGGGGCAACAAAAAGATAAAATTGCAAAACGTCTTTTTTTTGCCCAGGCCCTAATACCAGAAGTTATTTCAAAACAAACATTTTTGTTTTTAACCGACACGATTATAACATCCAGCTTCAATGTTATGTTGGCACATGAACACATTGACAGTTTTGCTATTAAATCAATTTTAAAAATCTAAATGGGTCCTGCATTTTATGTTTGGTCCCACTTTTAAATAAACAACAAGTCTTCATTAGAACTACAATCATGTATAAGCAAAGTCCTATGACATAAAGGGCAATAACAGATCCTTGCATCTATGCCAAATATGTCTGTCAGGCCCCCCCCCCCCCCAAATGACGTTTGCTCATGAATGACAGCAACGTTCTACCACAGCACCGGGAGCTGACGTCCAGTAGGTAGGCGCCATAAAAGGTTTATGCGTCCTTAAGTTGTTTTTTCAAAATGTGACCTTTTTTTCTCTAGTACAATCATCCCATACTTACAGACTAAAAGAGATGTTCACACTAACAAACACCCTCTGTCTCTAGAATACACAGGGGGTAGAAAATACATCAACTTAAAACATTTCAAGCATGCAGACACAAACACACATAGCGATCCTATGTCAAGCTGCAAAGAAAATAAAACAAAATGACAAAAGTCTACATAGTTCAAATGAAAAAAAGCAAACTTTGAATCTAATAGTACATCAACTGTACTTTATAACTGGGGAGAACAGAACTCCTGACAAACTAGAGGGATGTGTTTCCTCAAACCCAGTTTTGGCTTGAGCCCCACAGTGAAGGCTCTACAGTTTAATGCATGCATCTCCTCCTGCAACTCTTCCTCCCCTTCCTTCCAGCTTTGCCCTGGCAGGGCTCTCTGGCTCCCTCTGCAGGTGGAAGCTCACACTGCGCCACAGCAGCGGTTCAGGAAGAGCTGCTCGATGACCGAGGAGTCAGCTAGCGTGGACAAGTCCCCAAGGTCCCGCTCGTTACGGGCAATCTTACGAAGCACGCGCCGCATAATCTTACCTGTATAAACAGAGGAAGAAAGCTTGTAATTGCGTCATTGACCAAATTGCCTCTCATTCACAACGGCTTTCAAATCATAGTGTAAAATGTTGCATCATATGTGCTATTCTCTCACCTGATCTGGTCTTTGGAAGGCTTGGAGCATTCTGTATGAAGTCTGGGGTGGCAATGGCACCAATCTTCTCTCGCACTGTCACAACAGATAATACACAGCATTAGTCATCTGAACATCCTCAATCCCAGTTCTAATTAATCTGATTCAACACAGGAACCTATTGTCTCTGAGATGCATGTAAACGAGGATGGCGCCGTCGAGGACAATCCCCTTAGTCATGTTCAACGGCAGTACTTGGCCTAACACGCATGCAAACACCTTGTTTTTTGAGCTCGGCCTCCAGGGTGCGGTTGAAGCCGACTCCATCGGTGAGCGTGACAAAGCAGTAGAGACTCTCCCCCTTGACAGGGTGCAGCCGGCTCACCACTGCTGCCTCGGCCACCGCCGCGTGCTCTCCCAGGGCCGACTCCACCTCCGCCGTGCTCAGCAGATGGCCTGGTGTGTGTTCAGTAGGGAGAAAACCTTTAGAAACAGGGAGGTACTAGCTTAACTTGTCCAACACAGATATTCATTTTCTGTTGCAAAATATTGTGCTACAGTGTGCCCTACTTAACATGACCCAGATATGCGTACACTCCATTGACAGGAATATAGTACAACAGTCTACTTATCTCTGAATCATATTTCAGTGCTGGAGCATGTAAGGTAACATTCTCTATCATTCAGTCAGACCTTCTTGGAGGACATTATCTAATATTTCACGACAGCAGAACACTATTCATGATTCCGGATTTAGTTAAAGACATTTTTCATTGCACCACACATTGTAGAGTCTTCTGATGACAGTTGTGGGACGAAACGGTGCCGTTGTCACGGGAAAAGTTGACCCGAGTTTCTAAATCAGTGGAATGCCCGTTGGAAGCAGAGAGGAGTGCCAAATGCGGCGAGTGTCCAAACGAGAACGCAGAAGGTTGTTATATAAAACACCTGTCTCTGGATTACATCTTCAAACTAAGGGCATCCATGACAGAGTGGGAGAACTGGCAACTCTTAAAAATACTAGTTCAAATCATGACGTCAGAGATCTTCAGGTCGGAAAGTCGGAGCTCTAGTTCCCGAGTTGGAATTCCGAGTTGGATGACCGTTCAAATAGATTTTCCCCAGTTGGAGTTCACAGTTGTTTTGAACTCTGCACTAGAGTTGGAATTATGGCATATTGTTTAGCTAGCTAGCTACAAGACTAAAAACAACAACAACAAAAAGACTCCACTATGCGAGTAACCATTTCACTGTACAGTTTACATCTTCTGTATCCTGTGCATAACGTGTTATGTTCTACAACACAAAGGGGAATTCCACCATTAGCAGTAGTGCAGAGGGCAGAACAAGAGACCACATAGTACAGACATACCAACACTATGCATTACATTTCACAGAGCTCCAACTGATAGTACTGACCTGAGACATTCAACATGTCATCCATCCTCCCTGTGATCCAGTAGTACCCATCCTTGTCCCTACGGCAACCTGGGGGGGGAAACCTTAATACATAAGTGCCGTTTACAGAGGGTCTTGATATAAACAAGTATACATAAAACAAAATTGGAAGTCTATAATATGATGCCACTTAAAGAATAGATATTTGTGCGGTATTCTAGAAACATCAGTCATGATGGTGCTCAGGACCATGTTAGCCTCATCTTACCGTCACCACTGACGTAGTATCCAGGGAATTTCTTGAAATAGGTTGTCTCAAACCTCTGGTGGTTCCCATACACAGTCCTCATGACTCCTGGCCAGGGCTGTTTGAACACCTGAGGAGGAGGACAAGATGCAAGGATGTCCAAAGTCAAAAAAAGCATTGAAAAGCTAATTAAAATGCCGACAACATATTACAAATATGAGAATTAATTAAGTTTGCAGCTAAATTAAAGTACTGGGTAATTTCTACAGTTTTCTTACAAGGTAACCCTCGCATGGTCCCTCCAGCTCCTCCCCAGACTCATTCAAAATGGCTGGGACAACTCCAAAGAAAGGGAAGGTCTGGTGGAGGGGAAAGACCAGAGAGCAAATTAGACCGACTCTGCCCTCATAATGAAAGGAGGCAGGCAGCATCTTAGTGGGCAGGAATGGAGAACTTGATAGAATCAACGTAACACTTACAGCTGAGCCAGGCTTCATGGGCGTCGCAGCAGGAAGAGGAGTCAACACGTGGCCACCCTGAGAGAAAAACGAATGGAAAGAGAGAGTCAGTCACAGACCAAAAGGACAAAATGAAACTACCTTTCAGTATTTACAGTTTAAAGTGACAGAAACAGAGGAGAGATGTCGATGCCGCAAGGACGCCACCTTGGCCCGTTACTGTTTTCTATTTTTACTAATAGAAACACAGCTGTGTGTGCTGAATTCAGAGAAAGACCAATTCATTAAAAACAAACAAGTGGGTACTGACGGTCTCAGTCTGCCAGAAGGTGTCGACCACGGGGCACCTCTTCTCCCCCACCACGCTGTAGTACCACTGCCACGCCTCTGGATTGATGGGCTCCCCCACCGTCCCCAGCACCTTCAGAGACTCCCGATTGTACCTGACACACACACACACACACACGGGGAGGGAACGTGTTAACCTGGAAGACACACTCCCATAGACTCACACAAAAGGACAAAACCAAACATGCAGGCATGTGTATATAGCAGTATATTGAGAAGGCAAAAACAGACCGTGGACATAGTCGACGTACTTAAAGGATCATTTAAGCAGATGGAGCACTCAATAGCCCCATCTGTAGACACTGACCCTTTTTCTGTATGAAGTCCTGTCATTTTCAGGCCTAGGTTGTGTTCAATAGGGCAGAAATGGTTGAAACGGGGTCAAACCAGGTAGTACTGTCCAATTAGAACAGTTTTGTTTTCTGTTGCAAAACATTTTGCGACAGTGTGCCCTAATGAACACAATCCTGGTTAGAAACAGGGTGTATGAGCCAAGTGTGTGGAGACTCACTTCTGGACGGGCTCGCTGCCATACTTCATGAGGAGGCGGATGGCTGTGGGCGCCGTGTAGAACTTGGTAACTTGGTACTTGTCCACTATCTCCCACATGCGGCTCACATCCGGGTAGGTGGGCAGACCCTCGAACTGGACACCGATCAGATTCACAACAGAGTCAGAGGCAGTCACAAAATGACCACCAAACAGAGTCGGAGGCAGATTATGTCAAAACAACTCTATGATCATAAACTAAGTCGTCATTGGCTGTCTGATATCAAAGAGAATGCTGTCTGAACTACATGAGGAAGTAGAGGTGGTAAATAACATCTCGTTTGATCGCTCTCCTCCGGTTTACACAACTTTTTTTATGAGAAGACATTTTAATGAGTCGCTGTATGAGATGAGTCACAAAACCATGACTTGGTTACAACAAATATCTCTATACAGTTTGTCAACATGGACTATGGAGGTTTTTGACACCATTTAAAATCATACGATATTATAAGCCTGTTGCACAAAATTTGAAGTGGAAGCCCAGAAAAGCAACAAGTATCTCATAATTAATCACAAAAAGCCTTGGTGTCTAACTAGCACCCTACTCCATATATAGTGCACCAGAGCCCAAATGGAACTAATGACCGTAGTAAGCCTGTGGGGCCCTCCACTCACCAGGACGCTGGTGGCACCGTTGGCCAGGGGTCCATAGGTGATGTAGGAGTGGCCCGTGATCCAGCCGATGTCGGCCGTACACCAGTACACGTCGTCAGGCTGGTAGTCAAACACCAGCTTGAAGGTGGTGGCCACGTAGAGCATATAGCCACTGACGGTGTGTAGAACACCCTGACGAGAAGAGACACACATGATCATGACGGCGGCACCGACGTGCATGTGAAGAAAGAAAGAAAAACAGAGTGCAAAAAACCTAGAAGAGACAGAGAGAGGGGGAGGCAAACAAACTGGAAACGTGACCGAGAAAGATGAAGACGTGTACTTTAGGTTTCCCGAGTGGACAGACACAGAAACTAAGTGTAATTGTTGCGTGTGATATTGTGTACTTTAGGTTTCCCGAGTGGACAGAGACAGAAACTAAGTGTAATTGTTGCGTGTGATATTGTGTACTTTAGGTTTCCCCGAGTGGACAGACACAGAAACTAAGTGTAATTGTTGCGTGTGATATTGTGTACTTTAGGTTTCCCGAGTGGACAGACACAGAAACTAAGTGTAATTGTTGCGTGTGATATTGTGTACTTTAGGTTTCCCCGAGTGGACAGACACAGAAACTAAGTGTAATTGTTGCGTGTGATATTGTGTACTTTAGGTTTCCCGAGTGGACAGACACAGAAACTAAGTGTAATTGTTGCGTGTGATATTGTGTACTTTAGGTTTCCCCGTGGAGCCGCTGGTATAGAGGATGAAAAGGGGGTCCTCAGAGTCACACCACTCCGGCTCGCACTCGTCAGACGCGCCACTCAGCAAGCTGCGCCAGCACTGGTCCACCTCAGGGTTCCACGGCACCTGGCGGAACCACACACAGGTAAAAACCCCACACAGAATAACTGACCGGGGGACACGGATAGCTGAATGTTTACAGCCCTTGAGAGAGACCGCATCAACAATAATGATTCATTCAACTGATTCTATTCAGTAAGAGCAACATCCAAGCCTAACAGACAACGCTCATATTAAGCAGTAGGAAGAAGTATTAAATGCTTTTAAAATCGCTTAATCAGAAATCAGGTCAAATCAAACCTGCCGCTTAGACAAGAAAGAATAGAACAAGCGAGAGAATAAGAAAGTGAGAGGCCAGGAATTCAAGTCTAAGTGAATCAGCATTGTATACACTTGAGCAGTCTGAAACAATGGTGAGAGAAGTTAGCAAATAATGCAACTTCCAGAATTCATAATCAAATGCATCTCTCAAGCTGCTGTTCTTGGGGGTTAAAGGTCACTGGTGGGGTTGATGAAATATACGGTACAGATGTTCTTAAACTATGGGTGGGGTCCTGCGTTTCTAGACAACTTTTATCGTCATAGTATTTCTGAAAAATGCCATACATGTGCATCACATTGATAGCGTTGCACATATACTGATATACACTGAGTGTACAGAATATTGGGAACGCCTTCCTAATATTGAGTTGCATCGTTTTTGCCCTCAGAATAACCTCAATTTTGTCAGGGCATAGACTCTACAAGGTGTAGAAAGCATTCCACGGGGATGCTGGCCCACGCGGACTCCAATGCTTCCCACAGTTGTGTCAAGTTGGCTGAAGATCCTTTGTGTGGTGGACCATTCTAGGTAGACACGGGAAACTGTTGAGCGTGAAAAACCCAGCAACGTTGCAGTTCATGCAGTACATTAAAACCAGTGCGACTGGCACCTACTACCATACCCCGTTCAAAGGCACTTAAATATTTTGTCTGACCCATTCACCCTTTGAATGGCACACATACACAATCCATGTCTCAACTGTCTCAGGGCTTAAACATCCTTATTAAACCGGTCTCCTCCTCTTCATCTACACTGATTGAAGTGGATTTAACAACTGGCATCAATAAGGGATCATAGCTTTCACCTGGTCAGTCTGTCGAGGAAAGAGCAACTGTTCCTAATATCTTGTACACTCAGTGTAAATTGACAGTGCTGCACAGTCACAGTAAGAGAAGTATTGCCATTATCTATAGCAGGAAATGAAAGGCCCCAATGACGGCATGAGAGATCAATATTGATACACTACATCTACACGGTGAGTCAGGGGTCAACTACCATTTGAAATCTTCTAGTCGTTGTTTATTCTTCAGTGTTGCTTTCAGGTCAATTCAAACCCAATGATCTTATCATCTTAACTTAAGCATAGCTAAAAGTAAAGGCTAAAGCCAGGCAGAGAAGGTAAGGGACCCCCGGACCAGTTGTGAGCAGAGTGCTGTTAGTAAGACCACAGACAGACACTGACAGAGAGAGACCCTCTAGAGACAGCAGTTAAGGTGTTAATATAGGTGTAACACAGGATCGACCCCCAGGGTTAGGCTACCGCTGAGAAGAGGATCAGACAAAGGTGTTAAAAAAAAACCAAAGGAAACTCAAGCTCAGGGATATCTGAAATACCTGAGGGACGGGACGGATTTTCTTTACGCCGTCTTTCTGTTTCTCCTGCTAGAAGGGGTTAATAGAAACGGTTATTTCAACAGACATAAAAAAAGGGGTGGCTTCATGTCATTTGAACTGTGACATCTGAGACAAAGTCGTACAGGCTTTGCAGAGGGACTACTTATACTTCTCATCTTATACAAACACCAAGGAAGAAGAAGGCAAAAGCTTCAACTGTTTCAGGAAATACAAGTGGAAAACCAAAAAACACAGGAGGGAGTTAACATTAAAGGGATAACGACTTAAGCCATTATTAACTAAACAGTAGCATGTGGTAAAGTTAATAGACCTGCCCTATGAACAAATGGGTGGTATTCATTAGGCACCAACTGGAAGAAAAAGGGAGGGAATACCTGATCTTAATAAGCGACACCCATTTTTATTTTCCATTGCAAAACCTTTTACTATGGTGTTCCCTGATGAATAGGACAGTGGGGCTTCTGCTGCTGGTCTCACCTGCAGGTCGGGACAGGTCCGCTTGGCAGGGGGGGACTGGGAGACCAGGGGAGCGGCCTCCACCTCCTTGGACAGATGTTTCAGCATGATACACCTCTGAACTGGGAAACTTCTGACAGACGGAGAAGGGGGGGGGGGGGGGGGGGAGTGGGAAAGAGTAGGAAGACGAGGAAGAGAGAAAGAAGAGAGTCGGGATTCACATGAACAAAGTCTTCACAGCCCTCTCTAGGTAAACACACAAAGGAGACATCTAATGGAGGCAAGCATGGGCATGTGTTGTTGGGAATACCAAGACAAACCATCTCTTCAGGAAGGGCAAAGCGAGTAGAAGTGTGTAAATGCGACTAGCTAGTCCAGAGGAGGCTGCTGATGGGAGGACGGCTCATAATAACGACTGGAACGGATTGCATGGAATCAAACACATAGAACCCATGTGTTTGATGTATTTGATACTATTCCACTGATTCCGCTCCAGTCATTACCACCAGCCCGTCCTCCCCAATTAAGGTGCCACCAACCTCCTGTGAGCTAGTCAGATAAAGCAGTGCGTCATGAAAAGCTTGGCCCTTACCTGTCCCTGCATTTCTGCAGCGCGTCGTCAGCGATCACCTTCAGGTTGATCAGCTTATCTCCTCTGTAGAAACCATCTGGGGGGGTGGATGAGGTGAAAGGGTGCACACACACCGAACAATGAGAGAAAGGCAGGGCAGTTATTGCCATAGACAGGACGTTACTGGTACTGTAAGATGTGACTGTCAGTGAACTGGCATGAACCCGTCACAGCCCGGGAACAATCTTCATCTTGATATTTTGAAACCCACTGACTATGAAAAGGAATGATTCCGTCTTAGATTATATGTATAGCTAAGTGGCAAAACATTTTAGTATTGAGGGTTTTCAGATGGCAAACAATCCCAAATCGCACGTCTAGGGTTCTAGTATAATTTAATAGTTTAAAAAAATAAAAAAAAAGGTTTATTTCCCTTAGCAACAGTCTTTATCAGAGGGGAGAAATTGCCAATGACCGCCCCACTGGCGCACACAAAGGAAGCCCATCTAAAGAGGCTATGGTTATGGCGGTTATACGATTAGCGTCACTCCAGATCAATATCTGCAGAGTGATGGGGCAAGTCTATACACTGGGCTCTCTATGAGAAAAATAAAGCAGGGCTAATTAAAACCGTGGATTAGGAGGTCATGGGATAATCTATGGCACTATAATCCATCTAACAAGAGTTTCATTATTACTGCAGTTTAGTTTGCAGTCTCACCAGCCGTGATCAGCAACGAGCACTGGGAGTTCAGGATCCTATCGCACAGCGACTCTGCCGAAAAGCCTGCAAACTGGAACGACACAAAAAAACACAAGTACACTAATCAAATACACTGTGCAGTGTGTGCGTAAGTGTTTGCCTTGTAGGGTGTATGTGTAGATAGATTTGTTCCTTCGAAATCTGTACGAGGAAAAGCTGGTAAAATGGCTATTCCATCCATTTAGCACTTAAGTCGGCGTTTAAATCAGACTGGTATGATATGTACCTAAAGGCCTCATCCAGACATGGTTGAGATGGTGGCTGTTAGCTACTCACCACGATTGAGTGCACAGCCCCGATGCGGACGCAGGCCAGCATGGCCACCACCAGCTCTACCACCATGGGCATGTAGATGGACACGCGGTCCCCCTTCTTCACCCCCTGGGACTTGAGCACGTTGGCAAACTGGCACACCTGCTGGAGCAGCTCTCTGTAGGTCACCTTCATCACGTCGCCAGGCTCATTCCCTTCCCTGTGATGGGTCCAACAACAGAGATGTATCATACATGATGTTTTCCCGACCAAGATGGCCATAGTTTTAGTCATGTTGCCGGGATGCCAATGTTCAGGGTCGATTTCAAGTTTTCATAACAAATTGGTAAAACCGGCCTTTTGGACGCTGATTATATTGCAATCCACGAGGAAACTGCGTGGCAGGCTGACCACCTGTTACGCGAGTGCAGCTTCAAAAGGACCTTGTGGCTGCAAGGAGCCACGGTAAGTTGCTAGCTAGCATAAGTCTATCTTCACATAATCACTAGTTAACTACACATGGTTGATGATATTACTAGGTTAATTAGCTTGTCCTGTGTTGCATATAATCAATGCGGTGCCTGTTAATTTATCATCAAATCACAGCCTACTTCAACTTCACCAAACGGGTGATGATTTAACAAAAGCACATTCGTGGAAAAAAAGCACAATCGTACCTAGCCATAAACATCAATGCCCTTCTTAAAATCAATACACAGAAGTATATATTTTTAATCCTGCATATTTAGTTAAAAGAAATTCATGTTAGCAGGCAATATTAACTAGGGAAATGGTCACTTCTCTTGCGTTCAGTGCAAGCAGAGTCAGGGTATATACAACAGTTTGGCCCGCCTGGCTCTTTGCGAACTGTGTGACCGTAATTCATTTGCCAGAATTTTACATAATTATGACAGAACATTGAAGGTTGTGCAATGTAACAGCAATATTCGATAAAATATGGAACGGTTCCATATTTCACTGAAAAAATAAACATTTTGTTTTCGAAATTACAGTTTACGGATTTGACCATATTAATGACCAAAGGTTTATATTTCTGTGTTTATTATATTATAATTAAGTCTATGATTTGATATAGCAGTCTGACTGAGCGGTGGTAGGCAGCAGCATGCTCGTAAGCGTTCATTCAAACAGCACTTTCCTGCGTTTGCCAGCAGCTCTTCGCAATGCTTGAAGCACAGCTCTGTTTATGACTTCAAGCCTATCAACTCCCGAGATTAGGCTGGCAATACTATAGTGCCGATAAAAACATCCAATAGTCAAATCAAATGTATTTATAAAGCCCTTCTTACATCAGCTGATGTCACAAAGTGCTGTACAGAAACCCAGCCTAAAACCCCAAACAGCAAGCAATGCAGGTGTAGAAGCACGGTGGCTAGGAAAAACTCCCTTAGAAAGGCCAGAACCTAGGAAGAAACAGATAGAGGAACCAGGCTCTGAGGGGTGGCCAGTCCTCTTCTGGCTGTGCAGGGTGGAAATTATAACAGAACATGGCCAAGATTTTCAAATGTTCATAGATGACCAGCGGGGTCAAATAATAATAATCACAGTGGTTGTCGAGGGTGCAACAGGTCAGCACCTCAGGAGTAAATGTCAGTTGGCTTTTCATAGCCGATCAAAGGTATATGAAATACAAATGGTATAGAGAGAAATAGCCGACACGTCATATTTCCTATAATAACTACAACCTAAAACTTCTTAACTGGGAATATTGAACCAAGCTTTCATATGTTCTCATGTTCTGAGCAAGGAACTTAAACATTAGCTTTTTTTACATGGCACATATTGCACTTTTACTTTCTTCTCCAACACTGTGTTTTTGCATTATTTAACCTCACTAGGATAGGGGGCAGCATTTGGAATTTTGGATGAAAAGCATGCCCAGAGTAAATTGCCTGCTAGTCAGGCCCAGAAGCTAGGACATGCATATAATTAGTAGATTTGGATAGAAAACACTAAAAAGTTTCCAAAACTGTTAAAATGTCTGAGTATAACAGAACTAATATGGCAGGCAAAAACCTGAGAAAAATCCAACCAGGAAGTGAGAAATCTGAGGTTTGTAGTTTTTTTTAAAGTGATTGCCTATCCAATATCCTGTGTCTATGGGGTCAGATTGCACTTCCTAAGGCTTCCACTAGATGTCAACAGTCTTTAGAAAGTTGTTTCAGGCTTCTATTGTGAAAGGGGAGAGAATAAGACCTCTAAGCAGGTGGCTCAGCTGAAAGCCTTTAGTTGTTTATCGTTCGGCCGTGAGCGCGAGCTCCGTTCCCTTTCCCTTCTAATGACAACGGAATTGTCCGGTTGGAATATTATTGAAGATTTATGATAAAAACATCCTAAAGATGGATTATATACATCGTTTGACATGTTTCTACGAACTGTAATGGAACTTTTTAGACTTTTTGTCTGGACTTTGTGCTCACGCTTTGTGCATTTGGATTACTGGCCTAAACGCACGAACAAAAAGGAGGTATTTGGACATAAAGATGAACTTTATCGAACAAAACAAACATTTGTCTAACATGGAGACCTGGGAGTGCAATCAGATGAAGATCAAAGGTAAGTGATTCATTTTAATGCTATTTCTGACTTTTGTGACACCTCTCCTTGGTTGGAAAATGGCTGTATGGTTTTCTGTGGCTAGGCGCTGACCTAACATAATCGCATGGTGTGCTTTCGCTGTAAAGCCTTTTTGAAATCAGACACCGTGGCTGGATTAACAAGAACTTTATCTTTAAAATGGTGTATAATACTTGTATGTTTGAGGAATTTTAATTATGAGATTTCTGTTTGAATTTGGCGCCCTGCAATTTCACTGGCTGTTGGCGAGGTGGGACGCTAGCGTCCCGAACGATCCCAGAGAGGTTAATCTAAATTGAACATGTCTCATTATTTATTTGAGACTAAATTGATTTATGTATTATATTAAGTTAAAATAAAAGTGTTCATTCAGTATTGCTGTAATTGTCATTACAAATATAAAAATCGGGCATCGGCTTTATTTGGTCCTCCAATCAATCGGTATCGGCGTTGAAAAATCATAATCGGTCGAACTCTACTCAAAACATTCACTCATACCAACATGCTCACAAAGCTCATGGTCACGATGGATCTATTCTAGCTAAGTCTCATGTGCCAAAGGTTGAAGTAATAAACTGACATTTTGCCTCTGCTTTACTCAGCAATGTGCCTGAGCTGTGGAGGAATTTCTCTCTTGAAATGTCCTCTTAAAATGAAAAACGCATGACTGGCAAACTCTAAGGACAAGCCCTTAAGACTGCAGTATGCACACTGATTTGGTTTGTTGCACCACAGTTTACAGGGAACATTTCTCACAGGGCGTTGGCTGGTTTATATTGTCAGTTATTTTATCATCAATTCATCGAGCCTTGTGTAATATTAAGCAATCTGAGTTTCACAATCTGCTTTCCACCCCCCCGTAAAAGTATGTTTTAGGATAGCACAGAGATTGCTATCCTTGGGCAGAATGTGGGAAAGATGGGTGATCTTGATAAGTGACCTTTGCTCTGACTTCTCAGCAGTCTCTTGGGGCTCCTGTTATGGGCCAGTGTTCACACACAGGGATGACGTGGCCAACTGTGTTAGGAGGGACATAGTGCTTTAACAGAGAAACAAACTTGCCCAGTAACCACACTTTAAAACAGAATTGTTCATTTTTTTGTAGGCTGAGAAGCGCATCGGAGTAGCCTTGTTCTATTTCACTGGCACGAGCGGTCTTCCCATCACCTGCAGCCCGAGAGTCCTAGTAGATGCATCAGATCACAGAGCATTTTACATTCACGTAATTTAGCAGAAGCTCTTATCCAGAGTAACTTACAGGCGCAATTAGGGTTAAGTGCCTTGCTCCATGGCACGTCGACAGATTTTTCACCTAGTCATCTTGGGGATTCGAACAAACCACCTTGCGGTTACTGGTCCAACGAACTTAAAACACTAGGTTATCAGAGACGCGTGCAGCCAAGTTTGCACATTTGTTGATATTATTTGCTAGTTCGTTTCTAGCCCACTTATAGCAAATTTTAGTCAGCAATGGGGGAGTCATTGCTTTCTACAAAAACACACATTTTTACATATTAGTCTATGAAAAGCGAGCTTTTGTCTTAGAAGGGAAAAAAAGTGTCCTATTTTGAGACCGGCTTGAATTTGCAAATAAGCCAATAGGCAGATGGTAGCATACATTTTTGTATGATAATAATACATTTAAATTTGTAATAACACAATAGCGCAATTTCAAGTCACCTATAATTTCAGCTTTCGGACAAGTAAAACATTCCTAAAATGGTTCATGTCAAGCAACGCATAACGCTTAAAAAAAAAAGAAGTGTAGGCCTACATTGAACATCACACATTGGCCATTGTAAGCCATCATAGAAGTCAACAGCTATATCCATGTGGAAATGTTATGGCATTTGCTCCATTGGTTTTGTTGATAGGCCTTCATCAGGGATGGGCAACCTATGGCCCGCGGGATCATTCCCCCCCCGCGGATCAGGACCGAGTTTGAGAAACCCTGAGTTAGCTGGCCGCTACACTATCTAAAGTTGTAGTAAGAATGGTCAAATTACCAAAAGGGAGGTGGGCCCCATTGACCATCAGATATATTATAAACTGCAAACATATGAAAAAATGTGAAGGAATTGCAGGACCTTTGCTGTAATAATGCTAATTGTTCTATCCTCCCCATGTCAAATTAGTAGAACTGCATGAAATTAGTTACATAACTAAATATGTTCTCTTTGCTGTCAAGAGGGGGGGGCTGCTAAGATGTTTTGCTCGCAAGGCTAGGGCAGGCTCTGACAACATGTGTGGATGTGGGTACGCAGACCCACGAGCCACTGCAGCCCCTCAATAAGATAGATTTTTGGGGTCCCCACCTAGGGCTGTGCTGGTCATGAAATTTCGTCAGCCGGTGATTGTCAAGCAAATAACTGGTCGGCCTCACGGTAATTGACCGTTAATTAACAAACACATTCGGCATCTCCTGGCTTCCACACAGCCTACAAGCCACTGATGCAGACCATTGGAACATCTACATTTTAAAAAGTCAAATAAATCCATGGAATATAGCCTACACCTTAACAATAAATCCATTGTTTGTTTTAGACGGGTCTAAAGAAGCATGATATGAAGAAAATGTAGTCCATCTCAGAAGAACAGAAGAGCATACTCCGAGTTGTCCTTATGTTAGGCCCTGATCTAGCGATGCCAAATTGCTGTGGGCTACACTAGTTTACTTAGAATTCCATGACATTTTATAGTATGAAGAATACAATTCAAAAAAGCTGAATAAAATAGGAAGGATATTTTCTCCAAATGATTTGAGGGAGTGTGCAAATGCAGCTATTCTTTGTTGACTGGTTAACTAAGAAATAGGTACCCCTATATGCTTCATTTAGAGTTATGTAACTTTAGATGTGATAAACGTTGGGCTATATGTTTACATTTTGAATACATTGTAAGGCTGCATGATGCAAATAATGATTATTTGAAAAAAGTCACTTGAAAGGCATGAGCTCTGCTTTGTTTTTTGTGCAGGCTGTACACACTTCAGTCTCATTCACAATTTGACAAGCACTTGCTAATGCCTCAAATTTCCTGGCGGCATTCCCCTTTGTGTGACCATAATGCAGCCTAAAAAAAAATCCATGCCTTTTGCAGCCAGTGGCCGTTGTGCCCTTGGTCCGGAGTGCTGCCTTGTGCCTTTCTCCCTGAATGCTGCCTGTTCCGAAGCACCTCTCACTCACATAGCTTTCCGTCACGTGATCAGGTATTCCTCACAGGCTACAAGTGAAGACATATCAGGGACGCAACTGCGGACATCCTTATCCAATTCCGAGGTGCATATTGAAGATATTGGAAGAACTGTTCACAGTTACTTTGTCAGCCAACAAGATCAGTAGGCCTAACGAACAGCAAAAGCACTGGCCTATGTCAATCTACTATCCCCATAGTACAAAAGTTGACCTATTCTATGCGACAAATAAATATTCCAAACATAGTCTGGGACAGTTGTGGGATGTGATAAATCCTAAATTAATACAACCACTAGCAGAAAAACATCTTTACGCAACGTGGCTGACGCAACAGATCAAAACATTTAGCTTAAAACGTTGATAAACTATTAGGCTATTTCTTCACATTATAAGCGCAGCAATGCGCACATGGCAGTATGGCTATATGTGCGAATGTTCCACTAGCTGGAAAACATTATCAAAAGTGACCACAAATGCAATTATAGATGTAATGATATTATTATTTCAAAAAAAGATGCATTCTTAAGGTGAAAATGATCTTCTCCAAACTTGAAACTCACGTGCTGCTTATGTATGTATGCCAGTTAGGCTCTACACCACTTGTAAAGCAGATTAATCTGCTTAATTTTAACAAGTTATTTGGCAACTTCAGTTATGATACAAACCTTATCAAAACATATAGGCCTATGGGCTAGGCTACACGAGTTGTGCTACGATTAAAATATTTGGCCAAAAAAAAGCCATTGTTTCTTACCTTACGCTGGGCATCATTGACAAGTGAATATATAATTCACCAGTGATACGCTAATATTGTCACCCATCAGACTACTTTTTATTTAATCCTGTCTTTACATATACTAAATAATGTGTGTGAAATTTGTTTTGACTTAATTTTCCATTCCATCACGCACCTGTCTCGAAACAGCGGCAGGGGGGAAAAAAATGTGCCATCTATGCACTTAAGCAGTGAATGGAGGACACATTTCCAGTGGTTCATTTTCATGCCAGCCCAGTAGGCTATACTCCTGGTGTAAAGCAAAGCAATGTGCTTAATATTGGGAAAGATGAGAAATAAATACAGTAGGCCTAGCCGATGGAAAGCTCATGGGATCCTCCTCTTTTTAATAGAGGCCATCACTCAGTCCTCACGCAATTGCATAGCCTACAGAAATGTGGCGCAACGTGTGCTCATGGGCTCTCATGAAGTGTTTGATTTGATTTCCTATTACATTTGCATTGATGTCAGAGTGATTAGAGGGACAATAGAGTGCTGAGTACCATGCAGTTAGCAAGTTTGGAAGGCTACTAATGACCATCAACAGCATCAGAGCTTGGAGAAGCCTAATTACCGAGACTAAACGGTCACGTGGAATTTAACTGCCTTCATGACTGACGGTGTGGCGGTAATATGGTCACAGCAACAGCCCTACCCCCACCTCTGGCCTACATTATGCTCAAATAGTCTATTGGACAGAATAGCCGACCTAAACCCCCAAGAGTTGATTGACTCATGGGTCAATCTAATTAACATCAGTTAAAGATTCCTCAAAATCTGTGTTTAAGTTAGAGATGATTTTTGTATGGTCTGTGTCTCCATCCACCACACCCGCCGATGTCGGCCTTCCGCATCTGTGGTGGAAAGTGGCAGAGCTACAGCGCTGTTTGTCAGACCAGGAGACATCTCAAAACATTGGTCTTCTCATGGAAACAGCTGTAGCGTCCGAAAGGTTTGGCCTACAAATTAATATGATCACTCTACGGAAAGATAAGACTCACGAACAGATGGTGTTCTGTTTTGTTCTACGACCCCCCCCCACAAGTGTCATGGGACTCGTCTGAAGTCGGTACCGCTGATGTGTCAACTTCTGTCTATAGCGTCCGAACCGTTTGGGCTACAGACTAATGACCCCACGAACAAAGTAGTTGTGCCCCTCCCACCCCCAAAAAAGGGGTTAAATATATGTAAAACTATTTTTACATACAGTGGGGGGGAAAGTATTTGATCCCCTGCTGATTTTGTATGTTGGCCCACTGACAAAGAAATGATCAGTCTATAATTTTAATGTTAGGTTTATTTGAACAGTGAGAGACAGAACAACAAAAATATCGAGAAAAACGCATGTCAATGTTATAAATTGATTTGCATTTTAATGAGGGAAATAAGTATTTGACCCCCTCTCAATCAGAAAGATTTCTGGCTCCCAGGTGTCTTTTATACAGGTAACAAGCTGAGGTTAGGAGCACTCCCTTTAAGAGTGTGCTCCTAATCTCAGCTCGTTACCTGTATAAAAGACACCTGTCCACAGAAGCAATCAATCAATCAGATTCCAAACTCTCCACCATGGCCAAGACCAAAGACCTCTCCAAGGATGTCAGGGACAAGATTGTAGACCTTCACAAGGCTGGAATGGGCTACAAGACCATCGCCAAGCAGCTTGGTGAGAAGGTGACAACATTTGGTGCGATTATTCGCAAATGGAAGAAACACAAAAGAACTGTCAATATCCCTCGGCCTGGGGCTCCATGCAAGATCACCTCGTGGAGTTGCAATGATCATGAGAACGGTGAGGAATCAGCCCAGAACTACACGGGAGGGTCTTGTCAATGATCTCAAGGCAGCTGGGACCATAGTCACCAAGAAAACAATTGGTAACACTACGCCGTGAAGGACTGAAATCCTGCAGTGCCCGCAAGATCCCCCTGCTGAAGAATACATATACATGCCCGTCTGAAGTCTGCCAATGAACATCTGAATAATTCAGAGGACAACTGGTGAAAGTGTTGTGGTCAGAGACCAAAATGGAGCTCTTTGGCATCAACTCAACTCGCCATGTTTGGAGGAGGAGGAGGAATGCTGCCTATGACCCCAAGAACACCATCTCCACCGTCAAACATGGAGGTGGAAACATGATGCTTTGAGGGTGTTTTTACGCTAAGGGGACAGGACAACTTCACTGCATCATTTGACGGGGCCATGTACTGTCAAATCTTGGGTGAGAACCTCCTTCCCTCAGCCAGGGCATTGAAAATGGGTCGTGGATGGGTATTCCAGCATGGCAATGACCCAAAACACACAGCCAAGGCCACAAAGGAGTGGCTCAAAAAGAAGCACATTAAGGTCCTGGAGTGGCCTAGCCAGTCTCCAGACCTTAATCCCATAGAAAATCTGTGGAGGGAGCTGAAGGTTCGAGTTGCCAAACGTCAGCCTCGCATCCTTAATGACTTGGAGAAGATCTGCAAAGAGGAGTGGGACAAAATCCCTCCTGAGATATGTGCAAACCTGGTGGCCAACTACAAGAAACGTCTGACCTCTGATTGCCAACAAGGGTTTTGCCACCAAGTACTAAGTCATGTTTTGCAGAGGGGTCAAATACTTATTTCCCTCATTAAAATGCAAATCAATTTATAATATTTTTGACATGCGTTTTTCTGGATTTTTTTGTTGTTATTCTGTCTCTCACTGTTCTTATAAACCTACCATTAAAATTATAGACTGATCATTTCTTTGTAAGTGGGCAAACGTACAAAATCAGCAGGGGATCAAATACTTTTTTCCCCCACTGTAATTCCTGGGCTTTTTCATATCTCCTAGATATAGGACAGACACGTCAAAACCTTGTGATTTAGCTGAATGCCTCTTGCCATTTATGTGTTATTCAATGCATTTCTATGGGCTATAGTAGTAATGGCCAAATTCAATGTTTTTTTTGTTTTTTTTATTGATACCTAGAGGGGTCCTAGGATGCAAAATCAAATAGGTAAATAATCCATGGTATGACGATCTTAAAACAATTCCATACGTTAGCAAAGTTTCCCCTTCCCATGGGTGTGGCCAAACACACACACACAATAAATACTCCGTTGCAAAACACACTTTCAGCACTCACGGTCAAGATGTCAAAGTATAGATGACTAACACTCCAACACTATTGTGGAGGTTGGCAGTGAACCGGGGGGGGGGGGGGGGGGGGGATGGCCCACCCTGCACCTACATCAGCACAGAATAAACATAATGAACTACAGTAAAAGTTAGGGCATTTAGGGACAAAACCTATTAGGCTGTGTGTAATAAGAAATATAAAGGAAAGAGAGCACTTCTGGGTCTGGCTGTGAATTTAGATTGAGAAACAATAGGCCTGCCAGATACTGTAGAGGGCCACTGTTGTTATCTCGCAACTGTTTATGTGCAAGCACAAAAAGAACCATGCAAAGCTCTGCTTTCACACAACATGGATTTCTCAATAGACTGTCCACTCCTCCCTTTCAGATTGATGTTTATTTATGAGCTTCACTCTGCTCTCTGGTGGAGTCTCACACGACTGCTGGCAGGTCAAGGTCATCCAACTAGTTCCCCTCCCCATGGTGGTGACAGAGTGTGACTAAACACACACACAAGTCAAGGCAGCCAGTCCTATGAATACACTTTCAGCACTCACAGTCAAGATGATGAAACACTCCACTGTTGTAGAGGTTGGCAGAGGACAGAAGAAAAAAAACATGGCTGCCTAGCACCTACATCAGCACAAAATAAACACAACGAGCTACAGTACAAGTTAGAGCATTTAGGGAGAAAAACAGCTAAAGTAGCCTAGCAACCGACGATAGGCTTTCCTATTACAACATCAGTCCGAGACAAAAAAAGTAATTCCTAAAGAAAGGACATATCCATTGGACTGACTAAGACAAGTAGCAGGGCCAAAATAATGGTATGAACAGGCTGATGGGACAGACATTTCACACTTGAGAAGTCATGAGCACAGAGAATGGCATTTCAAGCTACAGCAATGCAAGACCTTCTGTAAAATCTCTTCTAACTTTAACCAATGTAATGAGTAGCCCGTCGGTACGGAATACACTTCAAAATTATACTAGTGAGAACTTCTCCTGTAGTGAGAAGTCAGTTTTCTAAAATCAGAGTTGAGACCTCAGTCACCAGAGTACAAGTTATGTGTAGGCCTAATGTTCATCATTAGCCAATATCTGCGCTACAATTTGCAAGACACGCAGACACCTAAATTAATTCAACTTTGATGTGACTGGGAGCTTGGGTGTCCGTAAACCAAAGCATTGAGACTACAGAGTTGCAAAGAAAAAGCCATATCTCAGACTGGCCAATAAAAACTAAATGCTAGGTTGGAAGCAAGAAGAAATAATCCACGAGATGAGATAAATACAAGAGATGATTCGGACAGGAACATGACATTCTTATGGCGGCGCAGTGATAATTTTCAGATGTAACTATTAGCAGGCATAGGAATGTCTGCGAAGCTAACACAAAAAGTCTTGGAACGCTGCTCCAATCAGCAGCCAGGATCCAAACAACCAATTTTATGTGTATTTTTGCATCTCAACTTCAAAGCTCACTTAAACCAACATAACACACAAATAGCTAACACATCCCTAAATAACCCATCCAGCACTAGAAGCCCATTCGTCCTCATGGATTCACTATTCATTCATGGGGACATCTTTGAACTGAGGCTAGCTTTCACAAAGGAGGGGGGGGAAAATATTTGATATGACTAATGCGCAATGAGGCAAGAGACGAAGGACCAAGGATCACTGTTGAACCATTTAGCGTCCTCTCCTAGCATTCCATCCCATTGTTCCTGAGGGACACCCCCCTCCCAAGCAGAGAACCATAGAACGGCCAACAAGAGAGTGCTTTGACAACCTCCGTAATCCCCTTGACACACACACACACTAACCAGTAGAATGCCACTTTGTCCCCAAGCTTCCTCTCATGAACGTTGCGGTCCAGGACATTGTAGCAGATGTTGGTGGTGGCTCCCTCCATGCACTTGATGTAGATCTCCCCCTTCGTCACGTCAAAGTTGTAGTCCAAGAACTGGCCCGTGTGCTTCGACTTCCAGTAGAAGTCTTTTGCAATGTCACTCCAGAATTCTGGAATAAGGAAACAAATGAGCCATTATGATGACCGCTAACTGGTGGTTGAAAGGGACAACCATGCAAGGGCACCTGCAGCCTCAACCACCAGGAAGAACAGAAATGTCAGACAGATGCATTATTGTGACATTTCCAAATGTGTAAACACTCATGAACTGCCATCCATGTTACAGATTTTTTTTAAAGTATTACTGCATGATGTTGGCTAGCTATCCTTATCCACCCCTGCAGATATGAGAGAGCATGAAGCCAGGCAAGTAGGGAAGGGGTGTGTTTTATGCACATTAGCACAGAAATATTAAGAATATGCTGGCAAAATGTATACATTGTTGGGTCCCAAGTAAAACAAGACCTACTGGCATAGGTTTAGTTTATTAGGATCCCCATCAGCTACTGCAAATGCAGCCGCTACCTGGGGTCCACAAAAAACAAAGTACAGAACAGCTATAGACAAAAAGATAACATTAAATTCAAAATGAAGTCACAAAGAAACATTTATACTATATACACACACTATTCATATATAGAGTATAGTTAAATCTTTAAAAAAATAGTATAGGGGCTGTGATACAAGATGTTTGTTTTTGAAAGCTAAACTGGCTTTTTGCCTGAGTAACCTCTGGCGGCAGAGCACTCAATGACGACATGGCTCTATACACAACTGAGCGACTCATTAAATCTGTTTTTGGTTTGGGTATCGTGAAGAAACCCATAGTGGTGTGTCTGGTGGGGCATGCATGTTTGAAGTATATGCAAATACATTATACAAGGGGTTAGCATTTTCACACGTTTTTCTTAAAGACTAGAAGTAGTTCACTTCTCACCCATGTAACACTATCATGCATGGTTGTTGTTGTTTCTTGGTATGCAGTTTAGGGGATGGCATGCTGCTAGGTCTTTCTTTTCTGCACCTTAACATATTACTGGATTGTAATCAAGATGGGACAATATCAGGGCCTGAACAACTAGCTAGTACAGTTGATCTGTGTATCAAAAGCACATATCTATTTATAAGCAGACATACCTCTCCCCATCTTCACAAAAACTTGATCAATATGACTTGACCATGATAAATGACCATCCAATGTTACTTCTAGCCTTTATGCACAACTCCAGGCGAGGATTAGGTCTAAGAGAATGCTTTGAAACAAATACAATGATTTTGGTTGTAGATGCATTTATGAACAGTTTATTGTTTATCACCCATTCTGAAACAAACTCATTTCTATGAGTCAGTGAGCTCACTGGCTGTAAGTGCTGTGTGCAATCAGTATACATTCATTTTAGCTTCTTGAGAGGAAAATCATTTGTAAAAAAAAACAGAAGTGAAAAGGTGTTCGCTCATGCAATACTTGTACTTCCACAAGTTGTTGACAAGGCTTTGATACGTGTATTTGTAGAAATCAAATAAAAATATGGGTCACAAACATATTTAGCAGATGTTATTGCGAGTGTAGCGAAATCCTACCATCTGGATTTTCAATGGATTTCAGGTAGAGTTCTTTGTAATTTTCAAAGTTGGGAACATGAGCGTTCTTCTTCAAGGCTCCTCCTGCATGAAAAACGTCCTCCTTTGGTGCTTTGTCTGGAATCATTTCGCCCTCGAGTCAGCTGCCTAACGAGTTAGCTACCTATCGATTAGCTGTCGAAATACGAGACAGGTGGCAAAGTTACCTAGAATGGTTTGAGGATAAAATGTTGCCCACTGCAACTCTAGTAACGTACAAATCAAACCAGCCTCCAGTGGTATGGCACAAAAACAAGGGCTACTTAGCCAAATTAATTTACTTCCTTGTTTTACTGCGGATGCTTCTTTAGCCTCCTACTAGCTACTTCCACGTTAATGCTTAGAACTATGGTAGCTAAAGAAGCATAATAAAGCAATGTAGTTAGCTACTGAGAAAAAGACAGTTAGCTAACGTTAGCTGGTTGCACATTCAAATCAATATTACTAGGCAGTGGAACCCAAAGAAATGAACTAGCAGCGAACTACCTGCATCAGCTAGCCATCTCTAGAAAATAGTTAAGCTCAAATATAAAACACTTTTTGACTAAGCAAAATGTTTCAATGTAACTGCATTTTCAGTTTGAGCTGGCTAGAGTTCAAATCCTTTTAAGTTTTAGCTAGCATACAACAGCTCCCTAGCAGCTAGGAAAGTAGCAAGCAAACAAGATTGACAAGGCCTTTCTGTTCGACGTGCTAGGTCGAACACCACTTGACTTGATATACCCTTCTTCCATTCAAACAAAATCTATTGCATTCATACTGAAATATGACATTTTTATCTGCAAGGGTATCCGTTTTGCCCTGAAGTGAAGGTGGTCTACCGTTCGTCCAAAAAAACTCGTTCGTTTAACCGCAGAGCCACCGCTAAGGTAGAACGCATGGGAGCGCAGATGTGTACTCCGTTTGACCCACAACCACCGCAGCCGACCATATTTGAGAAGGCAGTTTTTAAAGGGACCACGTGTCAGAATTTAAGATCCACGGCCACTTAATTTATATTTTAGGAACTCGGGGTCTCAATTTACTATTGAGAGTAAAGAATAGTAGAATACACCAGGTTAAATTTCGAAATTTGGTTGTGCAACAGCCGTTTTTCTCTTATGTCAGTCACTGACAGTCCCTCAATTAGCCATGCTAGCTAACACTTTTTGGTAACACGTTACTTGACACCTAGCATCATCACACTTTATGGCAGGGTCATAACCATGTCATAATATCTCATAACAGCTGACATAACTTGTCATAACCTTTATAATATGGTCATACCACTGTCATGACATATTTAGACCTGTTGTGACATATAGTGCATTATTTTATGGCTGGTTATGACAACTATATAAGAGTGTCAAAACCCACAAATTCTACCACACAAGGCAAAACATTACATTACTTACACCATAGCCTACTTGTCAACAGTATGTTCATGTTATATAACATTTTCTGAAATTGACCATATTAAATGATCATTGTAATTGCACACATCATTGTCGGATATGCACCTACCCCAATGCTCTGATTCTGATGACTGGGATGAATGCATGAGCATATTTCAGGAGCAGGACATTATTTATTTATTTAACAAAGCAAGTGAAAGTTGCGTCCCTGGTTCCTGGTTAACCTCTTGAGGATACCCTAGGATAGGGGGCGCCACAGCGCATTTTGAAAAAAAATCGTTCCCATTTTCAACGGCCTACTAATCAAACTCAGAAGATAGGGCATGCATATACTTATTATATATGGATAGAAAACACTCTAAAGTTTCTAAAACTGTTTGAATGGTGTCTGTGAGTATAACAGAACTCATTTGGCAGGCAAAACCCTGAGACATTTTCTGACAGGAAGTGGATACCTGATGTGTTGTATTGAGTTCTAACCTATCCCATTGAAAAACACAGGGGTTTAGGAATATTTTGGCACTTCCTATTGCTTCCACTAGATGTCGCCAGTCCTTTCACAGTGGTTTGAGCCTTATAGAGTCAAAACTCAGTGAATGACAGGAGTTTGAAATTGGTCACAGGGGATGGGCCATCACCATTATGACGCCGGCGGCCATGTCTGCCCCCACCTTTGGAAACGGTTTTAAAGGCAATGAATGCATCCCCCTCGAATCTTATTGGCTCTCTTGGTGTTAGTGGCCCTGAACATTTATTTTATACAACGTTTGACATGTTTGAACGAACCTACATGCGCGAGGATTGCTTTCAGTATGAAGTGCAGAGCTGCGTTTGGAGAGAGCCATAGGACGCGCTACCAACATCAGGCTAATGGAACGTGAAGTATGGACTTTTTGACCGAAAATACATCTGTTGTGGACCTGGGATGCTTTCTGATGAAGACAACTAAAGGTAGGCGATTATTGACAATATTATTGAAGATGATATGGTTCATACTGTTGCATCCAAGATGGCGCCGAGCACTGTATATTAGCTGATTTTCTGAGTATCGCATCTCCTTTTATCGCAAAGTGTGATTACCCAGTAAAGTTAATTTAAAATCTGGTATGACGGGTGTTCTCAAGAGATATTCATCTATAAATGTTAGATTGACAATATACATTTAAAAAATCGTTATAGTATAGCAATTTATTGAAACGTAGCATTGTTTACCGGGACGCTTTTGAGGGGAAATTAGGTAGTCAACGTCAGACAGAGATGTAAAATGCTGTTTTTATATATAAATATGACCTTTATTGAACAAAAGAATGCATGCATTGTATAACATGATGTCCTAGGGGTGCCATCTGATGAAGTTTGTAAAAGGTTAGTGCTACATTTAGCTGTTTATTGATAATATGTGATGGAAGTGGTTGGTCGGAAAATGGCTATGAAGCTGCTTTTTACGATGGACTCATCTAATATAATCTAATGATTTGCTTTTCCTGTAAAACCTTTTTGAAATCGGACGACGTGGGTCGATTCAGGAGAGGTGTATCTATAAAAAAAAAAAAAAAATATTTTTAATTTTTGTAAAAAATTATGATAATTTTTTAATGCTAATTGGCGATATGATTTTTCGCTGGATTTTGATCCCGCTAACGGGATCAGATGCTCAAGAGGTTTTAAGGAACACTATGTAAGCAGGGGAAGCGTACTGTATTTTTTTAGCCTTTTGAGTGTGGGGCACGGTGGTGAGCACCAGTGAAGTTTGGTCAGACGCACAGCAGGTGGCGACAGCGTTCAACTCCGGTAGGAAGCAGATCTGATGGCGGGGGGAGGGGGGGGATGAGGCATGAGAAGAAGAGATACAGTTATTCAGTGAGAATAGCTACAACATGGGTGGGATAATGAAAAAATAGGGAGAAAAAAATACAAAGAAATCATGACCAAGGTAATACAAATAGGCAATAGAGTAGTATAATGAAGGCTGTTGAGAGGGAAATGAAGGTGTACGTGGTCTAATGGAAAAGAAGTCAGCTGCAGTCAGTCAATCTTCTCTCTTCCCTGCCATGCATTAGCATCTCCATCCTGTTCATTATCTAGGTTGAAGACAAAGGTTAAGACAACAGGATTCTAATATCTCATATCTATTTGCAACAATGGGACCAGCTATGCTAGTTAGCAAAGGTGCTGATAGTTTGCAACGGCGCTAGTCCCAGATTTGCGACAACGTGGTCTTAACCTGTATATTTTCAACCTAGTTCAGTATGTATTAGTCAGTGATAGGGGATACGTCCCTTTCTTTTGACAACTCTATTGTATTTCCTTCCTCTCCAACAAGCGAACAAAGAGCCAAAAATAGTTTCGCTACTAAAGGAGATGTAAAGCTGTCGACTATTATAACAATAGATAGCTTATCACTGACGTTAAATCCTTTACAAGATCTCTGCTGGACTCTGTGGAGCAGGAGAGAGATCCACCCAAATCTCCACCACAGTCCTAATGATCTACTGATCATATCAGTTTGCAAACAATGTAATATATATATATATATATATATATATATATATATATATGATTGAGTTAATAAAGCCGCATACAAACATGGTCTCTTTTTTGTTTTCTTGAGTAAGCAGCTAATGCAGGTGTTTCAGCCTAGTTCGGTGCTTTCTGTGGTGGTGGGGAAAGCCAGCAGAAAATACTGAGCGTTGCGCCGTGATTGTCTCAGTGTTCTGTCACTCATGGGGACACTACGTAACCGGCAAGTCTAAGGGTAGATTTAGAAGATTCTAGACCCTTGGGTGCTGCCATAGAGTTAATTAGAAATGCCCATCCAAGAAGGCTAAAGGTCATTGGACACAGATAAAATTAGGTCAAATCACGTTATATCTACAGTAGCTTTGATTGGACTGATCATGTCAACATCATACTTTCAAAATCTTAGCTTGCAGTCATCATGAATCAAGTCGACAATCTACTGGCAAATCCCTTTTAATCCTTGTCATATGAAGAGAAATTATAGATAAAACATATCGGTGCTCATCGGCCATTGGACATAAACATTACACAACAAGTTGGAAATCGCAAATTCAACAATGAGTGGTTTGGAAGGAATCCATGGCTAACTGCAAGCAGTGCAAAGCAATCATTAGACTGCTATTCCATGGAGTGACTGTGTGGTCCCAAGTCTAAGATTAAGGGTCTATTTTCCTAGTTTAAAATGACAAACATTCAACATTGGCCATGCTGTCAATGAAGCATTATTTGTGCCCTGCTCAAAACAACTTAACTCGGAAGTGCAAAATCTGACTTTAGTGAGTTCAAGACATCTGGAAACTCGGGAGCTTTCATCCAACTCAGAATTGTAAATAAGGAACTCAGGCCTCTTTCTAGAACTACGACCTAAAGATCACAGACGTCATCATGATTCACCCCTCCCCCCCTAAGGTGAGTCCACAAATGTCTTGTATGCTGGTGCATAATAAATTATATAATATGCCAGGGAGATATGTATACTGTATCTAAAAAAGTAATACTAAGTTTATGTTGTGTAGTAAGCTGTTAGTAGCCCATGTGCCTCAGCCTAATAATTTGGTATATTTTCACCTCTTAATTTCAGCTACTGTTCTGACTTGGTGGTGCACATGTAGCCTATAACCTGTTTTTGAGAAAAGTAATCATCGAATACTGTAAGAGCTTTCATTGTCTGCTTATACGCCCCCTTCATTCATCCTACGGTTCTGACTTGATGTACAGGGAGAACACTGTAAGAACGGCCATATTCTGAATTCTGTCGCTGTACATTTCAAAAGTGCTGAATAAATAGTTATATTGACTACGCCCACTTGTCGTCCCCTTATGCCATGGTTTGTACATCTCAATTGTCAGTAGAAACCAAATTTGTTTAAGCAAGTCAGCCATATCAATTATGCTTTTTAAAAGGCATTAAATGAGGCTGAATGAACAGTTTTTTCGCTGTCAGACAAGGCTCCACTGATAGCCAAGTGTAGCAGTAGTAAGGTGTTGGGACTGCTGTTGGGACTCTGCTGTTGGGACAGCTTTATGTAGGCCCTAACAGTTTGTGGGCACCATTTGTCACCATTAATAGTGCAATTAACGTATTGTTGAGTAGTGGCTTTGCTGGCATGCATCCCACGAACGGCGAACAAATGCTTCAAGTGGTCCAACTAATGAGGGACAAACAGAGGAGGAAGGTCAAAAGTCAAAACCTGGTACAGTCGACCGAGAACCATATCTATACAATCACAGATCTACAGTACCGGTCAAAAGTTTGGACACACCTACTCATTCAAGGGTTTTTCTTAATTTTTACTATTTTCTACATTGTAGAATAATAGTGAAGGCATCAACATGATGAAATAACACATATGAAATCATGTAGTAACCAAAAAAAGTGTTAAACAAATCAACATTTATTTTATATTTGAGATTCTTCAAAGTAGCCACCCTTTGCCTTGATGACAGCTTTGCACACTATTGGCATTCTCTCAACCAGCTTCATGAAGTAGTCACCTGGAATGCATTTAAATTAACAGGTGTGCCTTGTTAAATGTTAATTTGATCATTTCTTTTCTTTTTAATGTGTTTGAGCCAATCAGTTGTGTTGTGACAAGGTAGGGGTGGTATACAGAAGATAGCCCTATTTGGTAAAAGACCAAGTCCATATTATGGCAAGAACAGCTCAAATAAGCAAAGAGAAATGACAGTCCATCATTACTTCACAACATGAAGGTCAGTCAATCCGGAAAATTTCAAGAACTCTGAAAGTTTCTTCAAGTGCAGTCGCAAAAACGATCAAGCTCTATGATGAAACTGGCTCTCATGAGGACCGCCACAGGAAAGCAAGACCCAGAGTCACCTCTGCTGAGTTACCGGCCTCAGAAATTGCAGCCCAAATAAATGCATCACAGTGTTCAAGTAACAGACACATCTCAACATCAACTGTTCAGAGGAGACTGTGTGAATCAGGCCCTCATGGTCGAATTGCTGCAAAGAAACCACTACTAAAGGACAACAATAATAAGAAGAGACTTGCTTGGGCCAAGTAACACAAGCAATAGACATTAAATCTGTCCTAAATCTGGTCCAAATTTGAGATTTTTGGTTCCAACCGCCGGGTCTTTGTGAGACGCAGAGTAGGTGAACGGATGATCTCCGCATATGTAGCTCCCACAGTGAAGCATGGAAGAGGAGGTTGGATGGTGCTTTGCTGGTGACACTGTCTGTGATTTACTTAGAAATCAAAGCACACTTAACCAGCATGGCTACCACAGCATTCTGCAGCGATACACCATCCTATCTGGTTTGCACTTAGTGGGACTATCATTTGTTTTGACACAACACACCTCCAGGCTGTGTAAGGGCAATTTGACCAAGAAGGAGAGTGATGGAGTGCTGCATCAGATGACCTGGCCTCCACAATCACCCGACCTCAACCCAATTGAGATGGTTTGGGATGAGTTGGACCGCAAAGTGAAGGAAAAGCAGGCAACAAGTGCTCAGCATATGTGGGAACTCCTTCAAGACTTTTGGAAAAGCATTCAAGGTGAAGCTGGTTTAGAGAATGCCAGCTGTGAAAAGAAGTCATCAAGGCAAAGGGTGGCTACTTTGAAGAATCTAAAATCTAAAATGTTTTGATTTGTTTAACACTTTATTGGTTACTGCATGACTCCATATGTTTTACTTCATAGTTTTGATGTCTTCACTATTATTCTACAATGTAGAAAATAGTAAAAATAAAGAAAAACCCTTGAATGAGTGTGTGTGTCCAAACTTTTGGTACTGGTACTGTACATGGCTAGGAAGGAGGGGCTTGGAATCTAGTTGGAATTGAGGGAGAGGGAGAGTCTGGCCATTGAGCTGTTAATTAAAAGCATTATGATACGTTACATGCTGTTTATAGACACCTGGCTGGCGCTTATGCCGATTGGATCACATTACTGAGATGGCATCCAATACAAGATTCAGAGGGTTTAGAGATGTTGCAACATGAGATGTTGCTAATCTCAGTCAGGCTTTACAGAAGCACAGAGGTTAACTGTGAAACCATGGATAGACTCGAGGTAATCCGCCTGACAACTGTGTCAACAGTGGCCCACCCTACTCAAGCAGGAGCTAAGTGTGGCGCCCCCTGTCCCCCGCGGAGCTGAACTACATCATCTGATTTATTGCCATGACAGGTGTCTACCGTATATCCATGGATGAGTCATAGCGGCCCACTTTAGAAGAGACTAGGTGGTGACAGGACATCCATCCATCCTTCTCTATGGAAGCGCAGCATTGACTCAGCTAATATTTTCATCCTACCGCGCAATGCGTTGAATTCCTCTCTCCTCACTCAGTCCAACCCCGAAAGTGAAGTGTTCTGGTGTTTTCAGTGCGTGCACACTCATAAAGAAGAAAATGTACACACAAAAGCGCTAACACACACAGGCCGCGCGTGTCAGTTTATACCCCTCATTCCAGTAGTTGAGGATGTCGTCTCGGCTGATGGACAGGTAGCATCCCAGCTGGGTGCGGGTTTTGGGCACGGCCCTGCCATGACTCCTGTTCCTCTCTGCCTGGGGTGTCTGGAAGGGGTAGAACTGCAGCCGGACGATGGGCTCACTGTGGGCACTGCAGAGAACCAGACAGAGAAACCCCACAGAAACCCCACAGACCACCAAGACATCAGTCAAAGAACAAAACCTGTGTGTGGATTATGTGTTGGACATTTAGGAATCAGAATATTTGTTGTTTGTCAAATTCCGTACGTGAGCAAATGTGGCAAACTGCAATATTTCTAAAGACCTATTCTACGATGATTCAATTAGATTATCTTAGCCATTCTCTGTTGGTATTTATAGACTGTGCCTGTATCCATGTCTCCTATAGTCAGAAAATAGACCCCAGGAGGCCTAAATGCTGGTGATCTGACTGGTATTCCCCATGCAGCATTTCTTAGACATATGGGGCACACATTGTCTGGCTACCCATCCACATCGCTTCGGGCAAACGCCACGCCCACTGACGTCACTTCTCCACGATGAATGTATGTAGCGGTAGATAAAACAGCGGAATTAAGTTCAGTATGAGTCGTCAGGTAAGAGCCGACACACTGAGTGATCTACTCCCATTACACAGTAAGTAAGAAGAGTAGCAGTGCTGTGTCATCCACAGACATGAGTCCCTGACACAGACAGACAGGGGGGAATATATGCCTGCATACACACACCAGACACAAACACGAGCGCGGAACACCACAGAGAGAGAGAGAGAGAGAGAGAGCGAGAGAATATACATTTCAGAATGCAAAGGCAGTGGGTGTAAAAAGCGGGAGTTAGAGAGTACTTGGGAGATTCCCGGCCAAAATCCTCAGCCTCTTTGAATAATCGACATGTAAAACTACAAATGGATTGTTAGACGCAAATCATCTCTTTTACTCTCTCCACATACATATAAATGGGGTTGTAGTCATCATGTTATAGCCAACCACAATGGGAATCATCCAGGTCTATCTGTGAGCCTCTTTTGTCTCACATAAAGCAGTAGCGTCCTATCGTTCTCCGGTCTCCCCAGGGATCCAAGGGACGGCACCATATCATGACAATACACCTAACCCAGGGTTGTATTCACCGACTAAAACTGGGATGGACTACTTGTACTAGTTCTCTATTGTAAAACGTTTGGCCACGGGGGTCCCTAACGAATAGAACACAGGTGAGCGACCACTAATACAGGGACGATCCTACAAGCAGACAGGCAGGCACACATCATGAGCTAAATGTACTTTATGTCCAAAGGCAAATCTGAAATGGCACCCTATTCCCCATGAGTGATATAGAGGGTAGAGAAAAGTGTGTCATTTTGGATGCAGTCATCAAGGATTTAGGAGAAAAGTGGAGAGTTATAAATGTTGCTTCCTGCTTGTGAGCATAAAAGTCTAATGATCCATGGGTTTCCTAAGCAAGCTGCCGGTGGATGTATTCATATAAGTTAGAAGACAGTAAAATCATGCCAGTAAAAGACAGTAAAATCATGCCACTAGCACAGTCAGCGTAGTCAGCTCAGCTTTCCCCATTGAGACCGTGTCTGTGCCTCGATCTAGGTTGGGCAAAATTAAAAATGGCGGTGTTCGCTTTAGCAATCTCACTAGTATAAAGACCTCCTCCATTCCTGCCATTATTGAAAGAGATTGTGATACCTCACATCTCAAAATTGGGTTACTTAATGTTAGATCCCTCACTTCCAAGGCAGTTATAGTCAATGAACTAATCACTGATAATAATCTTGATGTGATTGGCCTGACTGAAACATGGCTTAAGCCTGATGAATTTACTGTGTTAAATGAGGCCTCACCCCCTGGTTACACTAGTGACCATACCCCCCGTGCATCCGGCAAAGGCGGAGGTGTTGCTAACATTTACGATAGCAAATTTCAATTTACAAAAAAAACAAACAATGACGTTTTCGTCTTTTGAGCTTCTAGTCATGAAATCTATGCAGCCTACTCACTCACTTTTTATAGCTACTGTTTACAGGCCTCCTGGGCCATATGCAGTGTTCCTCACTGAGTTCCCTGAATTCTTATCGGATCTTGTAGTCATAGCAGATAATATTCTAATTTTTGGTGACTTTAACATTCACATGGAAAAGTCCACAGACCCACTCCAAAAGGCTTTCGGAGCCATCATCGACTCAGTGGGTTTTGTCCAACATGTCTCTGGACCTACTCACTGCCACAGTCATACTCTGGACCTAGTTTTGTCCCATGGAATAAATGTTGTGGATCTAAATGTTTTTCCTCATAATCCTGGACTATCGGACCACCATTTTATTACGTTTGCAATTGCAACAAATAATCTGCTCAGACCCCAACCAAGGAGCATTAAAAGTCGTGCTATAAATTCTCAGACAACCCAAAGATTCCTTGATGCCCTTCCAGACTGCCTCTGCCTACCCAAGGACGTCAGAGGACAAAAATCAGTTAACCACCTAACCGAGGAACTCAATTTAACCTTGCGCAATACCCTAGATGCAGTTGCACCCCTAAAAACTAAAAACATCTGTCATAAGAAACTAGCTCCCTGGTATACAGAAAATACACGAGCTCTGAAGCAAGCTTCCAGAAAATTGGAACGGAAATGTCGCCACACCAAACTGGAAGTCTTCCGACTAGCTTGGAAAGACAGTACCGTGCAGTATCGAAGAGCCCTTACTGCTGCTCGATCATCCTATTTTTCCAACTTAATTGAGGAAAATAAGAACAATCCGAAATTTCTTTTTGATACTGTCGCAAAGCTAACTAAAAAGCAGCCTTCGCAAATGGAGGATGGCTTTCACTTCAGCAGTAATAAATTTATGAACTTCTTTGAGGAAAAGATCATGATCATTAGAAAGCAAATTACAGACTCCTCTTTAAATCTGGGTATTCCTCCAAAGCTCCATTGTCCTGAGTCTACACAACTCTGCCAGGACCTAGGATCAAGGGAGATACTAAAGTGTTTTAGTACTATATCTCTTGACGCAATGATGAAAATAATCATGGCCTCCAAACCCTCAAGCTGCATACTGGACCCTATTCCAACTAAACTACTGAAAGAGCTGCTTCCTGTGCTTGGCCCTCCTATGTTGAACATAATAAACGGCTCTCTATCCACCGGATGTGTACCAAGCTCACTAAAAGTGGCAGTAATAAAGCCTCTCTTGAAAAAGCCGAATCTTGATCCAGAAATTATAAAAAACTATCGGCCTATATCGAATCTTCCATTCCTCTCAAAAATTTTTGAAAAAGCTGTTGCACAGAAACTCACTGCCTTCCTGAAGACAAACAATGTATACGAAACGCTTCAGTCTGGTTTTAGACCCCATCATAGCACTGAGACTGCACTTGTGAAGGTGGTAAATTACCTTTTAATGACGTCAGACCGAGGCTCTGCATCTGTCCTCGTGCTCCTAGATCTTAGTGCCGCTTTTGATACCATCGATCACCACATTCTTTTGGAGAGATTGGAAACCCAAATTGGTCTACATGGACAAGTTCTGGCCTGGTTTAGATCTTATCTGTCGGAAAGATATCAGTTTGTCTCTGTGAATGGTTTGTCTTCTGACAAATCAATTGTAAATTTCGGTGTTCCTCAAGGTTCCGTTTTAGGACCATTATTGTTTTCACTATATATTTTACCTCTTGGGGATGTCATTCGAAAACATAATGTTAAATTTCACTGCTTTGCGGACGACACACAGCTGTACATTTCAATGAAACATGGTGAAGCCCCAAAATTGCCCTCGCTAGAAGCCTGTGTTTCAGACATAAAGAAGTGGATGGCTGCAAACTTTCTACTTTTAAACTCGGACAAAACAGAGATGCTTGTTCTAGGTCCCAAGAAACAAAGAGATCTTCTGTTGAATCTGACAATTAATCTGGATGGTTGTACAGTCGTCTCAAATAAAACTGTGAAGGACCTCGGCGTTACTCTGGACCCTGATCTCTCTTTTGAAGAACATATCAAGACTGTTTCAAGGACAGCTTTTTTCCATCTACGTAACATTGCAAAAATCAGAGATTTTCTGTCCAAAAATGACGCAGAAAAATTAATCCATGCTTTTGTTACTTCTAGGCTGGACTACTGCAATGCTCTACTTTCCGGCTACCCGGATAAAGCACAAAATAAACTTCAGTTAGTGCTAAATACGGCTGCTAGAATCCTGACTAGAACCAAAAAATTTGATCATATTACTCCAGTGCTAGCCTCCCTACACTGGCTTCCTGTTAAGGCAAGGGCTGATTTCAAGGTTTTACTGCTAACCTACAAAGCATTACATGGGCTTGCTCCTACCTATCTTTCCGATTTGGTCCTGCCGTACATACCTACACGTACGCTATGGTCACAAGACGCAGGCCTCCTAATTGTCCCTAGAATTTCTAAGCAAACGGCTGGAGGTAGGGCTTTCTCCTATAGAGCTCCATTTTTATGGAATGGTCTGCCTACCAATGTGAGAGACGCAGACTCAGTCTCAACCTTTAAGTCTTTACTGAAGACTTATCTCTTCAGTAGGTCCTATGATTAAGTATAGTCTGGCCCAGGAGTGTGAAGGTGAACGGAAAGGCTGGAGCAACGAACTGCCCTTGCTGTCTCTGCCTTGCCGGTTCCCCTCTTTCCACTGGGATTCTCTGCCTCTAACCCTTTTACAGGCGCTGAGTCACTGGCCTACTGGTGTTGTTCCATGCCGTCCATGGGAGGGGTGCGTCACTTGAGTGGGTTGAGTCACTGACGTGGTCTTCCTGTCTGGGTTGGCGCCCCCCCCTTGGGTTGTGCCATGGCGGAGATCGTTGTGGGCTATACTCGGCCTTGTCTTAGGACGGTAAGTTGGTGGTTGGAGACATCCCTCTAGTGGTGTGGGGGCTGTGCTTTGGCAAAGTGGGTGGGGTTATATCCTGCCTGTTTGGCCCTGTCCGGGGGTATCATCGGATGGGGCCACAGTGTCTTCTGATCCCTCCTGTCTCAGCCTCCAGTATTTATGCTGCAGTAGTTTATGTGTCGGGGGGCTAGGGTCAGTCTGTTACATCTGGAGTATTTCTCTTGTCTTATCCGGTGTCCTGTGTGTATTTAAATATGCTCTCTCTAATTCTCTCTTTCTCTCTTTCTGTCTTTCTCTCGGAGGACCTGAGCCCTAGGACCATGCCTCAGGACTACCTGGTATGATGACTCCTTGCTGTCCCCAGTCCACCTGGCCGTGCTGCTGCTCCAGTTTCAACTGTTCCGCCTGCGGCTATGGAACCCTGACCTGTTCACCGGACGTGCTTGTTGCACCCTCGACAACTACTATGATTATTATTATTTGACCATGCTGGTCATTTATGAACATTTTAACATTTTAACATCTTGACTATGTTCTGTTATAATATCCACCCTGCACAGCCAGAAGAGGACTGGCCAGCCCTCATAGCCTGGTTCCTCTCTAGGTTTCTTCCTGGGTTTTTGGCCTTTCTAGGGAGTTTTTCCTAGGGAGTTTTTCCTAGCCACCGTGCTTCTTTCACATGCTTTGCTTGCTGTTTGGGGTTTTAGGCTGGGTTTCTGTACAGCACTTTGAGAATATCAGCTGATGTACGAAGGGCTATATAAAAATACATTTGATTTGAAATTTGATGGGTGAGGAATGATGAATCATACATATTATTCCATGTGAAACAATGGGATTGTGTATTATTCAAATAAGTCCCTGTGGATGTTGCATTCCAGTCTAGTAGAAGTCTGGCCTGTATCAGTGTGTGTGTATGTGTGTAGTCCCTCAGTCATTTCAGATAGGAGATTCCCACCACAGTCTTCCTCTGTGTCTCAGCACACAGACACCCCTGGTCTAGCCCTCTGTCTAGTAACAGGGCAGGGATCCTCATAAATAATTGTTCTGGGTGGCGGCTGGGGGTTTGAGTCAGAGGGGGCTCCCTGTCTTGTGAGGGACACAAGTGGCGTTCTATGGGACACACCCACGCAAGCATGTCAAAAGCCTGAGGACCGAAGGATTTTAACTCTACTTATCCCCGCAATACTAATTACCCACCCATTAACCCCTGCCCTGAGCAATAAAATAGACAAAAGGCATTTTTCCAGGGTCCTCAAAACTACAAGCTTGGCCAGACAGACAGACACCCACCTAGTCCACACCGCCGTCACAGTTGGTGTCCACATCTTCATCATCAATATCACCCATCATCTTGATAGCCTCGAGAAACTCATCCATATACCATCCTTTGAGAGAGGGAGAGAAAGACAGAGGTGGGCAGAGAGAGAGAGAAAGAGAGAGCGAGTGAGAGAGAGAGAGAGAGAGCGAGGAGAAAAGAGGGTCATTAGGATAGTATAAGAGAAGGTTAGAGGTGTAATTTATGTAAGGTTTTCAACAATGGAGTTTCACAGAAAATGATTGGCATTCCAGAAAAGCTAATGCCCTTAATGTCACAGCAGTGGAATTCCAATCTGAAAGCTTGACCTGGAAATGGTGTAATGTGAATTTCACATTCTGAACTAGGATTGTTTTTTTGTCAACACAATAACCTTTTCAGATAATCTTCACAGATTGCATCTTTATATTAGAGATAAAAAGAAACAGCCAACAGAAAACATTTACATGGAAATACTGTTTTATTGTTTGTAAGAAACTTGATTCAGCAAATAGGATTTAAGAAACGTATTAGGAAAAAATTATGAATTTCCCGCTGAAGAGCGGGAGAAAGCAAAAAAAGAGAACAAAAAGGTGGCACAAGGCCCACAGTGTACAAGAATGTCAGCACAGATGGTTGAAAGTCACAGTGGAGATCTGATGAGCACCACTGATCTTTTGCACCCCCAAAACACAAGGGCTGCTTACAGTGTGTGCTGTGAGTAACATCCTTCCAATAACCACTCTACTCTAATCATTGAAAATATCAAAATAAGCAACAATAAAAAAGGGAATCAAAAGCCAAACAGAAAGTTGATCGAAGTTAGAGGTTAAGATTGGCAAAAGGTTAAATAAAGAGGCCATTGAGGGGTTGTCCCACTTGCATATAAAAAATGCACTTTACAAAGACAATGAAAGCATTCCAAGTTGACTACATTGTAGATGCATGCCAGACCTCAGAACGCCTGGATAGGTGTTTAATATCAGCAAACCACATCATGTGACATAGCAAACTGAAGCCCGACTGCGCAGATGATGACGTGGCACACAACCATTGGTTGATGCAATAGAACACCTTTAAATGTAGTCAGCCTGGAACAGACCAGTGTTTTTAAGATTTGTCTTGGCAAAACCCACATACCCACAATATCAGCCATCAGACTAGTTTAGTCATCAAACCACAAGTTAGATGTGTTTCAAACAAGAGAAGGTGAAGTTCTCAAACTTTCAAGCCTATATCACTCAAAGTTGTTGGAATCTTAGTGTGAAGATATTAACCAAAATTGCGGTTATTTTTCCGTTTATAACAACTAATTGCCCGACATCGGTTCAATTATTTGAATTACATTTTTTTCTTCCTTTGATCTCAACGTGCACATTGCAGTTTCTCTATAAATAATAAACCTGGTAAATCAACTACAATGATCCATTGCGCATATACTTGTCCAGTCTGTTTCTTTTAGAATGCACGACCGTGAGGGATATAGCGCAGCTGTTGCTTTGAGCAGTATTTCTACCTGAAAATACATGATACAAGTGATTGATAGTTAGTATGCCTTATTTACTTGGAATAACTACAAAATAGTGATTTTTAGACAGCATATGCAGCAGAGCTGAGATGACTTGGAATGAAATAAAGTCATCAAATAAAACCAATGTAATATACACACACACAACTGAGATATTTCATTAAAGGAAAGTAATGTAACGTTAATTAAGCAATAAGGCATGAGGGGGTGTGGTATATGGCCAATATACCATGGCTGAGGGCTGTTCTTAAGCAGACACATCGTGGAGCGCCTGGATACAGCCCTTAGCCGTGGTATATTAGCCATATATCACAACCACCGAGGTGCCTTATTGCTATTATAAACTGGTTATCAACGTAATTAGAGCAGTAAAAATAAATGTTTTGTCATACCTATGGTATACTGTCTGATATACCACAGCTGTCAGCCAATCACCAGTCAGGGCTCGAAACAACCAGTTTATAATAAGTGATAAGCAGTAATGAGCAGTCACTACCATCACGGGACTTAATTGTTTTATTCTGTGTTGTTACAGCATTCACCCCAAATAATCAAAACCAAAATCTGTGATTGTTTTCTAATAATCGAACCGACCCTCGAAAAGCACTAAATCGCTCAGCGCTATGGAATCTGCTGAAAAGGATCATCGTCACAATTAGCATCTCTGTGTATCAAATATACACGTTCATGCCCCAATACATTCCAGAAGTGGCTATGCCCAAAAAGTTGGCACATTGAATTAGGGTTGTGATCCTGATTAAGCAATAGACAAACGTAACAGAAAATTCGAATTATGACACCAGGCACGAGTAAGGATTTTGCACGACATTCAAACTTGGCCTGTCAGTGTCGAAGGAATAGAAAGGGCCTGTTTTAGTGCCTTGATGACTGAAGTACCCTGCAATGTTAAAACGTGTGCTGCTCCCATGTGGACTCCAAACCAAATGGGCAATTACCTAAATCAGCATCAGAAAATCCCCATCATGAAAAGCGAATGATGTCTCGCTAAGCGCAACCAATTGATCCTATTGCTGCTCCCATTGTCGCATTATTGTACAATTTATAACACATTATTTAACGAGCCCTGCAAGGAGGCAATACATTGGACTGAACAGTTATGTATTGCTAATCATTGGAGAGGTCATTTCTATGAAGGTATTTCATTCAAAAGTTGGGCAGCACCCGTTAGATTAAGTACACCAATAAATTCAGAACACATCAATGAACCATCAACGGTATAAAAATGTCATTGGCTTTTGTATAACCGGAAGACTGAAAGTCTATATAACAGCTTAAAATACCCAAGCTTCTGCCAGATTCTCTACACATCTTTATTTCAGAGCAGCAGAGAAAAAAAAATTTGTTAAGAGCTTAAATTACAATACTTTAAATCGTATTACAAACATCTGCCCAAAAAAAAATACATCAAAGTCACATCTATGTAGGTTATTAAAAGTATTTTTTATGAAAAAAAAAAAAAACTGATTAAGAATAAAGCAATTCAAAAAAATTATCTGATCTTATAGCGCAGACTGGGAGTTCTATTTGCATATCAGCGTTTTGGGCCTTAGAACCTGTCACTGGTGCAGTTGCTACATGATCAAAACAGATTCAAACTCACAACTGGAGTGTTAAAACATGCTACAGAACCAGGAGTATTTTGTTTGTTTGTTTGTTGAGTAAGTAGAAATCGGAAAAACCCCCAGCAAAGTCACTCACCTTTCGCATTCCCTATGAGGATGAATTAGACACTAGCGGCTAAATCAAGTTAAAACTTCTATCCCCTGCCAACTGACATATCGGGAGAAAAGCCAAAAAACCCAAAGCAGGTAGTTTGGGATGGGCTTGGGACCAGGGGAGTTTCTGGTATCCACAGTGCACATGCCTTCCAACATCCAAGAGACAAACAAAACAGATAAATCACGCACAAAGTATTCCACCGTAAACTTGTAGTTCTAACATGTTTCTTCAGCATTAAATATTGTCATGTTATGAGCTGTCCTGTATCTTTGAGAAATAAATAAACTTTCCTGGAATAAAGAATAGCACTATTTAAAACAGGTTAATCTCCAAACTGGATGAGACCAAATTAAAGAATTGTGAAATATGAGAGTTGTGGTTGGTGAAGAAAACAATTGTTCCACAATAAGTACAATAGCCACCCACTGAACCCATCTAAAACACTTTCTCTATTGAAATTATTAGGAACTTAGTACATTTTCTCAGACCCATAAAACAATATACATGTGGGAAAAACTGGGCTAATTTGGGAAACAAGTAAACTAAGAAAAATACAACGTACAAAAGTGAGTGCAGGTGCCAATGAACTTTTAACTCCAATTCCTGGAAGAGACAGAAAATTAGGGAAAAGACCAAGAAAAAAAGCGGAATCTTACAGACTGACAGCTCACTCTTCTGGACCCAAATAGAGAGCCAAAATAGTCGCCTTCTTCCAACATGATGCCAAGACCGACCCTGGCACAGGCCAATAGGATGACCCGAAGAAGGGGCTTCAGAGGTACTTCACACTACTTATTTCAACTTGATTTGACAGACAAAAAATATTTTTGATATAGTCTATTCAGAGACCAAGCAATGAATAACATGATCTGGATGTTTAGGGTGTGGTACGCAGGGTGAGGATGGGAGCAGTTGTAGCTGATTGAAGGGGTGGGGGGGTAGTATTAAAAGTCGCATGATCCAGTCTTGAACATTAGAACTCCTCGTGGTCCTCTGACTCAGCGTCCGGTATGACGAAGCCCTCCTGAAAGCACAGACAGACGGATAAAGAGGAGGATATTATCAGCTTAGATATGTTACAGAACTCTGCATAGTCGAAATACTCACATTTTGATCTAAACCTGACATGTGTCAAATACTTTTTAAAACACTTACGCAGCGTTTGATTTGCCTGGCAGAGGCACAAATGGAATAGTGCCAAAAGTGCAAACTACACTAAATCAAGCGTACCAGTGTTTTTACATTTATTTGACTCAGATTAATGAGTTGACAGGCTGAACCAATCATGCGTGGCCTGATGGAGGGATACAGCACAGTTTGTCCAAGCTGTACGAGCGTACTTTAGCATTCCGCTTGAGCTACATTACATGCCATTCCACAGATGGAATTTTAGAGGGCATCAGCAGTTGCTTGAACCAAAACACAGGCTTAAAATCTAAGAAAGCTGAAGTTGACCCGTGAGACTTTGCGTGTAATGTCTACTAAACTCACGTCTGTGGCGTAGAGTATATCTACAATCCTCTGCAGTGTGGGGTCGCCCTCTCCTTCCTTCTCTTGGCAGATGAGCTCAATGTTCCTCAGTTTGCCAAAATAGAAGTCCCGCTCCTTCTCCATGTCCTGGATGGTGGACTTCAGTATATTCACCTGGGAGGGAAGGGGCAAGATGTATATCTGAACTTTTGCTACAACTTCAGTCAAACCATATGTGAATACAGCAATTGATTTTTCTAATACATGTCAAGGCACATGAATGGAAGGATGGATGACAGTACCTCCTGGATGAGTTCGGCCCGCTCCTCATCACCAGCCCCTGGTCTTCGTGCCGAGCTGGGCGCCATTTTGGGTGCTACCTTGGCAACTGCTGCCCGCTGGGGTGCTGAGGGGAACAAGCAACTAATTAGAATGAGATGGGGAGAGGTTGTTATCGACAAGCTCAGTAGATTTCAATATGGAAAGAATCATCTCTAGACTGCTTACAGCAGTCAGTTTCTCTTAGTGTTTCTATTCTCCCTCCAACCCAGAACAATTTGGTTTTAGTTGCTTTCGATTGACAATTTTAGTTCAAAAGGTCTCAAGATGTTGATTTTTGGGGCCTTTGTGCCCTGCCTGGAACATTATCTAGGGGAACCACTCCTAAAAAAAATACAAAATAAAAAAACTTTTTTTTTTTAATTGTACAGTGAAAATAAAATACAAATCATGGCACAGGCTGAGCCACCACTCACCAGCATTGAGGATCTTCTTGGGTTTGTTGAGGGCAGACACGGCAGGACTGGGCATGGTGTCTTGGCCCTGGCGAGCCTCCACAGGGTCGTACTCTTTCCCATCGTAGTTGGCGTCAAAGAACTTCTTGAACCACTGCACAAACTCAAAGTTGTCCTGGAACTTGCCTTTTATCAACTTGTCAACAGGGATGATCTTGAGAGGAACAAAACACCATGTTAGTGGATTCAACACCACAAAAATGGGTTAGATAAACACTAGTGGATGTCAACGCCAGACAGCTGATTTAGCCTAAACATGCATTGCAGAGGTGACTACCGTTAAATGCTGAATGAATATGGATAGAACACAGACTAGGAGGAGCCGTTGAATTGCGACTCCACCTTGTCCCTGTACTGGCAATCAAACAAGCAAAATGCCAGTTCAGGGACAAGGTGGAGTCGCAATTCGACGGCTCAGACACCAGATGTATGTGGCAGGGTCTACAGGAAAGCACACACACTAGAAAAAAAAAAATCCAGCCACATCACGGAGAGTCACGCTTCCAGACAAACTAAACACCTTATTTGCCCGCTTTGAGGATAATACCGTGCCACCGTCGCAGCCCGGTAACAAGGACTGCAACCTCGCCCCTCTCCTTCTCCATGGCTGACATGAGTGAAACATTTAAACTTGTTAACCCTCGCAGGGTTGCTGACCCAGACGGCATCCCTAGCCGCATTCGGAGAGCATGTGCAGAGCAGCTGGCTGGTGTGTTTATGGACATATTCAATCTCTCCCTATCCCAGTCTGTTGTCCCCACATGCTTCAAGATGGCTACCATTGTTCCTGTACCCAAGAAGGCAAAGATAACTGAACTAAATGACTACGGCCCCGTAGCTCTAACTTCCGTCATCATGAAGTCCGTCGAGAGACTAGTCAAGGTCATATCACCTCCACCTTACTGGCCACCCTAGACCCACTTCAATTTGCTTACCGCCCCAATAGGTCCACAGACGACGCAATCGCCATCACACTCCCCTATCCCATCTGGACAAAAGGAATACCTATGTATGAATGCTGTTCATTGACACCAGCTCAGCATTCAACACCATAGTACCATCCAAAATCATCATCAAGCTGTAGGCCCTGGGTCTCAACCTCACCCTGTGCAACTGGGTCTTGGACTTTGACAGACCGCCCCCAGGTGATGAAGGTAAGAAACATCTCCACTTCGCTGACCCTCAACACTGGGGCCCCACAAGGGTGCGTGCTCAGTCCCCTCCTGTACTCCCTGTTCACCCACGACTGGGTGAACGCCTCAAACTCAATCATCAAGTTTGCAGATGACACAACAGTAGTGGGCCTTATCACCAACAACAACGAGACAGCCTACAGGGAGGAGGTGAGGGCACTCAGAGTGTGGTGTCAGGAAAATAACCTCTCACTCAACGTCAACAAAACAAAGGAGATGATCGTGGACTTCAGGAAACAGCAGAGGGAGCATCCCCTTATCCACATCGACGGGACAGCAGTGGAGAAGGTGGAAAGTTTTAAGTTCCTGGGCGTACACATCACAGACAAACTTAAATGGTCCACCCACAGAGACAGTGTTGTGAAGAAGGCGCAATAGGGCCTCTTCAACCACAGGAGGCTGAAGAAATGTGGCTTGTCACCCAAAACCCTAACAAACTTCTATAGATGCACAATCGAGAGCATCCTGTCGGACTGTATCACCGCCTGGTACGGCAACTGCACCGCCCTCAACCGCAAGGCTCTCCAGAGGGTGGTGCGGTCTGCACAACGCATCACCGGGGGCAAACTACCTGCCCTCCATGACACCTACAGCACCCGATGTCACAGGAAGGCCAAAAACATCATCAAGGACGTCAACCACCCGAGCCACTGCCGTTTCACACCGTTATCTTCCAGAAGGGGAGGTCAGTACAGGTGCGTCAAAGCTGGGAACGAGAGCTAGAAGCTGTTTTTCAATCTCAAGGTCGTCAGACTGCTAAACAGCAATCACTAACTCAAGAGAGGCTGCTGCCTAAATTGAGACCCAGACATATTCTCATTCACCCCTTTAGATTTGTGTGTATTAGGTAGTTGTTGGGGAATTGTTAAATATTACTGCACTGTCGGAACTAGAAGGACAAGCATTTCGCTACACTCGCATTAACATCTGCATGTGACAAATAAAATTTGATTTGAGGGACTTCGTCATGACACTTGAAGGGAGAAAATCCAGACTCAATTTTTTGCTCATCTCACACACTCGACTGTGCAGTAGCAGAAGCCAACAAATACGCCATCCAACTACTGGATGAGAACTAATGACTAACTAACAGAGTGGAGTCTTTATAGGATGCCAACAGTCCCCTCGCTTCTGGCACAGGAAAGTAAATATCAGTGAGCCACAGTAGACAGAGGCCATGCTAGCTCAGCAGGAAACAATTAGCAAGCAGTGCCAGAGAAGTATAAAGCAGGGAACTGTACAGTTTAAAAACCAAAACGGAAGCAAACTGAAAAAAACAGGGCGGGACCTACCTGAATTTCTCCAATAGAAACTTGTTTGCATTTTCCGTTTGGAGTAAATGGTTTGTGCAAAACGTTTTTCAACAGAATCGCCGTAATGATTACACACACACACAATGGGCAACTCAGATGTCGAAATCCAAATGAGAAGCCAAAGATTAGGATATTAGGTTAAGAGAACATCTAAGAGAGACAAGTAGGCCATGTCTTTTGATTGTATGAATTCCTGTACGCACTTGGTGGTGATATTGAATGGTTAATATATTGCAAGACAACACATGGTAAAGACAGGAAGCAAAATAATTAATAGATACATATGCTTCAAAAGCAACCGGTTCAACAGATGAACAAACAAATATACGTAGCCCGGCAAATAGGTACAGCTCTGGATGTAGACTAGAGCAGTAGCATTCAAAGTCACGGTCACGGGGAACTGCAGTGGGGTCACCAAAAATATTATTTTTAAACTAAGAGAACAGATTATTGTATGGGACAACAAATGCTTTTTTTAATATATTTTTTTTTACTGAGGAAATGTGTTTATTTTCCTTTTGATAAGAGATTAAAATGCAATGAATTGAAGGTTATTTGTCAATGTAAAAATCGAAATGTATGTATTTTATGGTTGTATTATTAGATTTGGGGGTGTGGTTTTGGAGAAATGATTGGGGACAAATTGGTTCCCCATAAATTCTGGTGGGGAAAAAAAATGGAGTTCACACTGAAAAAGTTTGAATTCCACTGCTCTACAGCCTAGGCTATGCTGAGAGGGAAAATAGAATAGCCTACTTACTTTGTCAACACCCATTCTTTTGAAGCCAGCTTGCAAGATCTTGTAGTTGTGAATGAATTCATGCTCTAGTTTTGCAGCAAATTTGACTTTCTTCAAAGGCACACAGCCGGGAAAAAGCATATCCATGAACTGGCAGTAGGCTGCACCTTTAGAAGACAGACACACCAGGGGTCATCACAAAGCATATCGAACTATTCCTCTTGGATCACACAAAAGGAAACTAGGCTAAACCTTTAGGCTACATCAATTATAGGATTTACTTTAATTTACTCAAGTATAAGCAATCTGCCGTATGATGTAATGCAAGAACAATTGCATTTGTGCCATCCATACCCTGCCACTCACCTGAACATAACAGCTCTATCTTGGTAAGGTTGATCTGTAACGATTCATTAATCCATGCAAGCATGTCATGACGACTCAAATTGTCACTGCACACTGAGGTTGAGTAAACGTTCACAGCCATTGTCTGTTGAAGCACAATGGAGAGATTTGTTTAAGTTTATGTCACGTTAGAAAAAGCACAATTCAAAGTTACTAGCTAGTAATCATGTCAGAGGCACAACAGGTGGGGACCTAGCACTGGTTCAGTGGGTTACCATTCCTGAAATGAGGAGAAACGATAATTTCAGGGAAAAATTAGTGGACGAATGCTGCAGCCAGTTTTGCCTAATAAAATCAGTACTACTAGCTACAGATTGTACCGTCTCTGACCTGTCTTGCATGCCAGATACCGTTAGCTAACTAGGTAGGGTGGGCCTGAAAAGGCTAACAACAGTAGTCAGCTAGTACCAAGGTAATCAGAGCCAGCGTTAGCTTACTAGCTAGTTATAACACCACCAGCAAGCCTGCTAGTATGCGCTAAATAGCTAGCAAGGTAGCTAACTTAGCTAAGTTACCACATAGCTTTTTGAACTAGCAAACGTTACTGTATCAAGTTAGCGGACGTTTGAATATTAGACATGTTAGCTAGTTATATTTAAATAGTTAGCTAACTAGTGAGTAAACTAACGTTAGCTAGTTAAATAACTATGTCAGCTGACTTATACTGGATGGCTAGCTACCAACATTTCCCCTGCCCAACTCATAAGGCTAGCGTGCTACAGCTAGACTCCCAACGACAGACGCATTCAAGCCTCCCCGGTCTCTGCGCCCCCGCCTAACTATACAGCTAGCTAGCTAAATGCAAATGGCAAACAAAATACTTACCTTGTTTTGGAATGGCTTTCAGAACTCTAGGTGTTGCTAATATATTGATTAAACGTAAACTGTTTCTCATATAAAATACAGACGTCAATGTTTCCTACTCTTTTCTTCTCCTGGTAGCCAGTTCCGAGTTCAATATGCCGGCGACAGCGGGTTGACTCCTTTCAGCGCGACTGCGTGCGTAGAGCTGGGGAGCAGCTTGGTCGGTGCTATGTGGAATCCTTGGGACGTCCCTACCACATTGAAGTTGAAATGTAAAATGGTTAGGGTAGGGACGTCCCAAGGATTCTAAATAGCACTGATCGGAGCAGCTTGGGCGAGGCTAGACCTACAGTCATTGGGCTAGAACAGGGTTTCACTAACTCGGTGCACGTTTTGTTTTTTTGCCCTAGCACTACACAGCTACAACGCTGGGCTAGACTAACGCTTTCTGTATCAACCAACCTTTATACATTATTATTACTACAGGCATCATAGTCATTTGAAACACTGGCATCCAGGACCTCTATAACAAGCTGTGTCAGAGGAAGGCCCTAAAGATTCTTAAAGACTCCAGCCATGTTATAGACTGTTCTCCCTCCTACCGATCTGCATGGCAAGCAGAAACCAATGCACCAAGTCTCAAACCAACAGGACACTGAACAGCTTCTAACCTCAAGCCATACGACTGCTAAATAGTTAACCAAATAGCTACCTGGACTACCTGCATTGACCCCAGCCACCCCCTTTTTTTGCACTATTTTGACTCAAATGCTGCTGCTACTGCTTATTATTTACCCTGTTACCTAGTCACTTTACCCTTACCTGTATGTACATATCTACCTCAATTACCTCATACCCCTGTACATCAACTCAGCACTGGTACCCTGTGTATAGCCAAGTTACTCATTGTGTATTTATTCCTTGTGATTTTTTTTATTTTTCTCTCTGATTTCTAGGTAAGTAAGTATTTCACTGTTAGTCTACACCTGTTGTTTATGAGGTATGTGACAAATATGATTTGAAACACTTTTACTTTACATAATTTCTTTACAACTGTGGCACAGAGTTTGACAGTGGTCTAATTCTACTTTATGTTGGGAAAGGCATGCATGCTTCCCTCCAATCCTTGAACTGCTAAAGTTGTATCTCAAATGTACTATCACAGTGACTTCATCCCTTTCAACCCTTTATTCTCCTATTTGGTTGTAATGTAGTCACCAAAGGCTCCTTTGTGCTATGAAAGGGACATTTCATCTGAATAGCCTCTTTTCACGAGACATAACCCTACACACTCACAATGCAATGTATGCACGGATGCAGAAAATGAGAGAGAGAAGAGCAAGAGAAACACACAAATTAGATAATTATCTACATGGACATTGGGACATTTCCAGTGAAGACATTCCATTTGGAGCTCATTATGATGAAAGAACAGTGTTTGTTCCCAGTGCTGCACGGCTCGCTGCTTTGAGGTAGGCCTGGCTCAAATGTGAATATTTGACCCGATGATCTTGTGGGCAAGTATAGCAGTTTAACTTATAAAAAATATAAATGCAACATGTAAAGTGTTGGTCCCATATTTCATGAGCTGAAATAAAAGATCCCAGAAATTATCCATACTGACAAAAAGCTTATTTCTCTCAAATTGTAGCATATCAAGAAGCTGTTTAAACAGCATGATCATTACACAGGTGCACCTTGTGCTGGGGACAATAAAAGGCAACTATAATGTGCAGTTTTGTCATACAACAAAGTCACAGATGTCTCAAGTTTTGAGGGTGTATGCAATTGGCATGCTGCCTGCAGTAATGTCAGAGCTGTTGCCAGAGAATTGAATGTTCATTTCTCTACCATAAGCCAACCTTTTTGAGAATTTGGCAGAACGTCTAACAGGCCTCAACTGCAGACCACGTGTATGGCGTCGTGTGGGTGAGCGGTTTGCTGATTTCAATGTTGTGAACAGAGTGCCCCATGGTGGCGGTGGGGTTACGGTATGGGCAGGCATAAGCTACGGACAACAAACACAATTGCATTTTATCGATGGCAATTTGAATGCACAGAGATATCGTGACAAGATCCTGAGGCCCACTGTCGTGCCAATCATTCGCCGACGTCACCTCATGTTTCAGCATGATAATGCACGGTCCCATGACGCAGGCATTATTACACAATTCCTGAAAGCTGAAAATGTCCCTGTTCTTCCAAGGCCTGAATACTATGTCACCCATTGAGCATGTTTGGGATGCTCTGGATCAATCTGTACGACGGCGTGTTCCAGTTCCCGCCAATATCCAGCACAGCCATTGAAGAGGAATGGGACAACATTCCACAGGCAACAAGCGACAGCCTGATTAACTCTATGTGAAGGAGATGTGTCACGCTTCATGAGGCAAATGGTGGTCACACCAGATACTGACTGGTTTTCTGATCCACGCCCCTACCTTTTTTTGTTAAAGGTATCTGTGACCAACAGATGCATATCTGTATTCCCAGTCATGTGAAATCCATAGATTAGAGCCTAATTAATTCATTTAAATTAACCTACTTCCTTATATGAACTGTAACTCAGTAAAATCTTTTAAATAGTTTCATGTTGTGTTTATATTTTTCTTCAGTATATATGAATTACTATAAGAATATATTTGGATTATTACATTTATATCACAAAATTGCCATTTCTTATATCACAGTTGCCATTTGTGGAATCACCCAATGCAATTGATTTGTTACCATAAAATACAGCCATGGCATAAAAAATAAAAACAAATATTTGTATTAATCATTTAAATTAACAAAATAGGACATATAGTTTAACGCCATAGTATAGATTTTGTGAATTACACATGATTCTGTCAAATGCCTTCTTTCACACAATCAAGGAACCATTTAAAAACACTCAATAGTTGTCCAAATTATTTACATTATTATCATACAATAACAATTGCAGTTCTATTTACAAAGATATACCGTGCATTCAGAAAGTATTCAGACCCCTTGACTTTTCCCACATTTTGTAACGTTACAGCCTTATTCTAAAATGTATTAAATTGTTTTTTCCCCCTCATCAATCTACACCCAATACCCCATAATGACAAAGCAAAAGCAGTTTTCCAGATATTTTTCAAATGTATAAAAAATACAAAACATAAATATAACATTTACATAAGTACTCAGACCCTTTACTCTATACTCTGTTGAAACACCTTTGGCAGCGATTACAGCCTCGAGTCTTCTTGGGTATGACGCTACAGGCTTGACACACCTGTATTTGGGGAGTTTCTCCCATTCTTCTCTGCAGATCCTCCCAAGCTCTATCAGGCTGGATGGGAACCGTCGCTGCACAGCTATTTTCAGGTCCCTTCAGACCATTTTAAACTTGCAACGATTTGGGATCCACAACAAATTTCTGGAATAGCAGGTAAATCATATAGTCGTAGGTCGCATAAAAGAGGTGCATTTATGCATCTGGCAATCTCCTCATCTGCATCTTAGGTCCCAATAATTTGACATGACAGATATTTTCGTCGTATCTTGTATAGTGAGCGGTGTGCTACAATGCGACTTCTGCAACTTGGTCTTCGTTGCTCGGGGGCAATGATGACAAGTCTTAAAATCACGGTCGATACGACACATCTGGAAATCGTGGGACAGGGAGGGGTCTAGACAGGTTGCAATGTGAGTAAACTCGTGTAACGTGAGCACACCGGTCACAGACTTCAGGATGACAAGATTATGCAGACGATTCCCATAATGGGAGTGCTCCCAAGATGTCAAGATTTTTATCGTTGTCTAATGTATGTCTAGTTTAAGCGTCCTTGCTGAACCCAACTGTCACTCCAGGGGGTTACACCATGAAGGGCCAGCCATTGACCTCTCCCCCATCTCTGTCGCTGAGGAACTAGATGTGCTTGGGGAAGCCGAAGATCCTTGAAGTGACAGGCAGAAGGGAAGTGAAAATTGTTAAAGAGTGACTGCGCTTCCTGATTAGGCCTCGTTTTGAAGATTGCTCATTAAGAAATGCTAGCAGCCATGACTGAAGCCAAACGAGAGTTGTCTTGGGGTGAGGTTTGATGTGGATGTGTAATGTTCACATATTGTACCCTGTCGTTTGTCACCGTAGCAAGCAACAACATAGCCACGTCCTCAAAATAGTCACTTCCTGAAAATAGATTTCTTAATTTGTCATTAATTTCGATGTTTTTGCAGAAGAGGTGTTAATCGTGCAATTCTAGCTAAGGTTTTTGGTGTAGTATTTCTCAGGTAAAAACATGTGCATGAAAAACTAGTCAGTGCACTGCATGCAGCCTATCAAGTCAGGAAAGTCTGTCTGCGTGCTCAGGACTGATTTCTGAGAACAACGTCATCATCCGCAAGCTGTCAAACTATCGTAAATAAAGTATAAGCTGTTTATCAGTGCCCAAAATCACTTGCTAGCTAGCTAAGATCGAACTCTGTGTTTGTCAATGAAGCTTACAAGTAGTAGCTAGCAGGCACATTGAGCAGCCAGGCCACAATTAGTTTATCAAGTCACTGGCGAGTGGTGACGTGTGTGCTTTAGTGCCGTTTTGTTTTGTACAACTTTCTCACTATCTATTACCAGAGTATGTGTCTGTCTAGCAGTGTTTCATAAGGAATCATGTTACAAAACAGGTTGTGGGGGACATAAGATGCTCACGAATGTGTTTTGCAATATTGACATGTTACAGTTGGGATAAAAGTGCACTTTGATCATCTCAATTCTAATTTTGCCCCCAACAAGTGGCAGACTGGAGTGATTGACACTATCAAACATATCAGCAAATGGCCACTCCATAAAGGGCTTAGGGCCAAGGGTTATTTCAACATAACGTTGGCGACGTGTTGTCTTATGTAAGCAAGTCTTAGGCTCTGTGTAATGGGAAGGTTTGTCTCACTGTCTGGAGGTTTTGGCTACTATGATTGGATAGAGTGCACGCAGCACAGATGCTTCTCCCGTGTTACTGGGCACTGGGCAAGTGGCCATGATCATAATCCATAACCAACCTCCAGTAAGTCGTGACGAACTCATTTACAAAAAAAACTCTGCTTTGGACAAAACTGACTTTATGACCAAAATTATCCCATTTACAACTTTGCAGTCAATTTTGACACTACACTCTAGAACGTAAATGTTCTTCAGCTGTCCCAATAAGAGAACCCTTTTGAAGAACCTATTTTGGCTTCAGGTAGAACCCTTTCCACAAAGGTGTCTACATGGACCCAAAAGGGTTCTACATGGAACCAAAAAGGGTTCTCCTATGGGGACAGCCGATGAACCCTTTTGGGAAAAAAAGTCAGAGTGTAGAATTAATGTTTCTGACTCGTATCGATGCGACATAGAACCAACTTCTTTGGTTTTGAACGGCCTAAGGGGCAGTTGACCTTTCATTTCAGCTGAATTTCAAGAAATAAAAGTGAGAATAAATGAAATGCTACATTTTAAAAATGCCTCCTTTTCTAGCACTGTGATCCACATGTCATCCACGCCTTTCTCTGATACCGGGACCTTGCCAACATCTTTGTTCTGCTTGAGAGAGTTTGAGTTGGTGGGGATTGTCCTCACGTTTGTGAACTGTGCAATAGAATATAAACGAAACAAAGGAAAACAAGAACGTAAGACACCAGGAAATGCAGACAGCTACAGGTTCCAAAGACAGACAGCTACAGGTTCCAAAGAAAGAGGGTTAGAATACAGTGGCTTGCGAAAGTATTCACCCCCCTTGGCATTTTTCCTATTTTGTTGCCTTACAACCTGGAATTAAAATAGATTTTTTTGCGGGGGGGGTGTATCATTTGATTTACACAACATGCCTACCACTTTGAAGATGCAAAATATTTTTTATTGTGAAGCAAATAAGAAATAAGACTAAAAAACTGAACTTGAGCATGCATAACTATACACCCCCTCAAAGTCAATACTTGTAGAGCCACTTTTGCAGCAACTACAGCTGCAAGTCTCTTTGGGTATGTCTCTATAAGCTTGGCACATCTAGCCACTGGGAGTTTTGCCCATTCTTCAAGGCAAAACTGCTCCAGCTCCTTCAAGTTGGATGGCTTCTGCTGGTGTACAGCAATCTAAGTCATACCACAGATTCTCAATTGGATTGAGGTTTGGGTTTGACTAGGCCATTCCAAGACATTTAAATGTTTCCCCTTAAACCATTTGAGTGTTGCTTTAGCAGTATGCCTAGGGTCATTGTCCTGCTGGAAGGTGAACCTCTGTCCCAGTCTCAAATCTCTGGAAGATTGAAATAGGTCTCCCTCAAGAATTTCCCTGTATTTAGCGCCATCCATCATTCCTTCACTTTTGACCAGTTTCCCAGGCCCTGCAGATGAAAAACATGCTGCCACCACCATGCTTCACTGTGGGGATGATGTTCTCAGGGTGATGAGAGGTGTTGGGTTTGTGCCAGACATAGCGTTTTCCTTGATGGCCAAAAAGCTCAATTTTAGTCTCATCTGACCAGAGTACATTCTTCCATATGTTTGTGGAGTCTCCCACATGCCCTTTGGCAAATACCTAACGTGTTTGCTTATTTTTTTCTTTAAGCAATATATTTTTTCTGGCCACTCTTCCGTAAAGCCCAGCTCTGTGGAGTGTACGGCTTAAAGTGGTCCTATGGACAGATACTCTAATCTCCGCTGTGGAGCTTTGCAACTCCTTCAGGGTTATCTTTGGTCTCTTTGTTGCCTCTGATTAATGCCCTCCTTGCCTGGTCTGTGAGTTTTGTGGGCGGCTCTCTCTTGGCAGGTTTGTTGTGGTGCATTATTCTTTCCATTTTTTAATAATGGATTTAATGGTGCTCTGGGATGTTCAAAGTTTCTGATTTTTTTATAACCCAACCCTGATCTGTACTTGGCCGCAACTTTGTCCCTGACCTGTTTGGAGAGCTCCTTGGTCTTCATGGTGCCCCTTGCTTAGTGGTGTTGCAGACTCTGGGGTCTTTCAGAACAGGTGTATATAAACACTCAGATCATGTGACACTTAGATTGCACACAGGTGGACTTTATGTAACTAATTATGTGACTTCTGAAGGTAATTGGTTGCACCAGATCTTATTTAGGAGCTTAGTAGCAAAGGGGGTGAATACCACTTTTCTATTTTTAATTTTAGTAGAATTTTTTGAAACAAGTTAATATTTTAATTTCACTTCACCAATTTTGACTATTTTGTGTATGTCCATTACATGAAATCCAAATAAAAATCAATTTAGATTACAGGTTGTAATGCAACAAAATAGGAAAAATGCCAAGGGGATGAATACTTTTGCAAGGCACTGTAACTCAAATTAAAATGGAAAAAACAGGACAACAATGTTTGAAAACAACCAAAGAGGATCAGATTGGGACTTCCTAGTTAAATAAAGGTTAAATAGAAAATGCACTTGAAAAATTGTCTGACCTTGGCAACTCTGCCCCTTTCAAGGAAGTCTTGGAGATTGACCTTGTCGTTCTGTGATGTGATGATGGGCCTAGAACAGAATCAGAAACCTAAGGCCATTTCTAAAGGCAGGAAGATGACTCATCACCAAGGAGATAATCATCACATTCGCTGTTGCTACTGTTCATTATCTGTCACTTCATTCCTAGTTCTTTACACATATCTACCTCAATTACCTCGTACGCCTGCACATCGACTCGGTACTGGTACCCCATGTATATAGCCAAGTTATCGTTACTCATTGTTTATTTAGTATTACGTGTTTTACTTTTCTATTATTTCTCTCTGCATTGTTGGGAAGGGCCTGTAAGTAAACATTTCACTGTTAGCCTACACATGTTGTTTACGAATTATGTGACAAATAACATTTTATTAGAATTTGAATCAGTCAGACAGGGTCACCAGTGAGTTATTCTTATGAACAGAGAGAGATGAGCCTAAAGATGATGTCACACTGGTGTGGTCCTGGGTTTTTCCAAACACCCACATATCAGAAGACTATGTACTGGTACCGGAGCGCCAAGTCTAGGACCAAAAGGCTTCTAAACAGCTTCTACCCCAAGCCATAAGACTGCTGAACAATTAATCAAATGGCCACCGGACTATTTACATTGACCCCCCCCTCCCCTCCATTTGTTTTGTACACTGCTGCTACTCGCTGTTTATTTTCTATCCATAGTCACTTCACCCCCATCTACATGTACAAATGACCTCGACTAACCTGTATCCCCGCACATTGACTCAGTGGTGGTACCCCCTGTATATAGCCTCGTTATTGTTATTTTATTGTGTTAATTTTTATAATTGTTTACTATAGTTTATTAGGTAAATATTTTCTTAACTCTTCTTGAACTGCACTGTTGGTTAAGGGCTTGTAAGTAAGCATTTCACGGTAAGGTCTACACTTGTTGTATTCGGCGCATGTGACAAATAAAGTTGGATTTGATAAACTGCATTGAATTCACTTTTCATCTGAGGTTTCAAGAATCAATGGGGTTGATGTGAAAGGATCAGCGGAATGGTTAAGTTTGGTCCAGGGCGGAGACACATACCTGTTCATCCCAGGGATGCTGCCCCAGAAGTATTGCGCTTTAAGGGCCGGGCTCACTTTCACCGCATCCACCAGAACTGGGTTGCACTGACAACAGAGTATCAGTTAGTTGGGTTCTAAACTACAGAATATTTAGACAGTATGATTTGCATCCAAATTGAGAGATCTGATGCTGTGTTCATGTGCTCTCAGAATTATAACAGTTTCCGACTTCAAAACCGTTCATTCGGAGACCCAGACCAAGACTCATAAATATAAGTGGGGAACGCTTGTTTAAAGCTTGAACCCTGAGTTTCACATGAACGCAGCACAATACAATTGTTCTGAGGAGAGTGAGTGAGTGGGGCTAGCTAACCACCAGAAAGCGGAAGATGTTGGCCTTGTTGTTCATGAACACCACGTTATCAAACAACCTAACGGGCCGCCCGTCCTCTCTACTGACAGAGATGTAATAAGCACCCATAACACAGGGGAATAGTCGGGTTATGCACTGTAGCTAGGCAGTGAACAATGCCATTTAGACCTTGCGCAACACTTAAACCACACTGCAGAACTGATATCCGCATTAGAGCTAACAGTATGTTGCACTATACTTGCCTATTTGAACTGAACCACATTTTCATACACTGCCCTCTACTGGTAATGTCTACAAGCCGCACTAAACCTGTGTTCCCCCTATATTCATTTAGCACCTTTGCTAAATTGTTGCCACCGCTGTAAAAAAAAATATTGTCATTTTTTAAAAATATATTTATTTCTGGCGAGACGCACTTTTAAATGGATAGTCGTTGGCCCAATGACTAGTGGTCTATGGGAACAGCTAGCATGTCATTGCGCTAACACTATTAGCAATTCCCCCCTCCCCCGCTAGCCTTGCCGCCACTGCTGAAAAAAATCCCAGGGGAAACACTGCTACACTACGCGTATGGAAATGCATTTTAAAAAAAGTCAGTTGATCTATTCAAGTCCCGAACATACCACAGTCCCTTCCGTGCTGGGTTCACGATGGACAGATTGTTGCAAGAGCTCCCACCAATGAGCAGATCGACCGGACCCCACTTCCAGATATGGATTGGATAAGAGTAGTGCGGTTTTAGTACTACAATGTTTAAAATCGTCAGTAAATGCGCTGTGCCCACATAACCAGACAACAGAATTGAAGTCCCCATACTGTACGTGCCGGACATCAGTATGATCTTGACTTCGTGGTTGATCTTGGAGACAGCAATTAACTCTGAACAGATCTCTGAGGCCACATATTTGTCCACCTTGAATCCCAGCTCTTTCAACACCAAGTAACCCGAGAGTCAAATGAGAACACATTAACAACCATTCTGACGCACATCTTCCTTCACAATCTTGTTATGTGTTAATGTGCAAAGACTCAGAAGGTCCTCTTCTCGTTAGACCTTAGAGGAGTATAATAGAATTTCCACCGTAGAACCAGAACAGTACAAAAACAGTAGAACATAGAATAGAATAATGTTCACAGTAAGATCTTCATAATAGAATCAGAACAAATAACAGCGGAATCAGAACAGTAGAATTAAAAGATAAATTAGTAGAATCTTTTCTGGAAAATCAGGACAACACAGAGTAGAATTGTAGATTCAGAATACAGGAATTCCGGCACTGCAGCTAACCTGTGCCAATCCCATCAAACAGTGAGAGAACCTTGATTGGTCGACGCATGTTGGCAGGGATGGACGGGTATACCCGGTGGAGCTCCTAGAGAGAGCAAAGGTCAAACTCTCTCATTCGGTTATTGACCAATAACAGCAGTAGCAGAATGTAAATTAATATTACTAATATGACAAATCAAAACAGAGAGCATTCCACCCTAAGGTTGTGTTACAAGAAAATATGGATTAAGGGGCCACTCACAAACTGAAAGGCACTATCATTTGCAAAAAACTCCTGGACATGGATGCTCCAGTCCAGATGGGGTTTCAGGGCACCGTGGGCATGATGTGGTTCGCACAGGTAGCAGATCTATGGATCCACCTCTTCAGAAAGTCGAAGGTACCTGGACCAACCAACATGTTTAGGCAGCCCGAACAGTAGGAGCTGTGGAGAAGAAATATGCTTCGAACATGACCCATGTCTGGAAGGTTTAGAGTAGACAATGGCATAGGGAGCATCATTGAAGGCTGGTGGAGGGATAAATGGGGAGGACGGTCCCTCCTACCACTAGCCTCCATTGGAGTTAGAGAGTAAGTAGCAAAGACTGTTACTCACCGGCAGCAGCTGTCGTTCCCACAGAGGATGACCTCCCGGCCAGCACAACACACTGTACAGTATGACTGGTAGCCATCTTCATCGTACCGAGTCTCAGTGAAGTTACCCTATAGGGAGATCATGTCGATTTTTTTTCAATGGCAGTATTAATCTGATCATTATTGTACCCTCTCTCCTTGAATTTTCTTTGCGTCTAAGCCATATTTCTGTCGAAATCTGATTTGTTTTTTGCAAATTCTTTTGAGTCGACAGAATTGGTTGTACGGAAACTGTTTTTCAAGGGAAGCTGGTGACAACTATCAGCCCTCAACAAATTGTTATGATCAGTAGGTTTCCTGTAAAGATCAGTGTATAGAACATTATCCTCACACAAAATCAGAAGATCAAGGAAACGGTTTTGACGTGTGTCAGATTGCATAGTAAATCTCAGGTGCTCAGAACAGGAGAGCATGGAATGCCTGAAGCTGTTTTGCATCACACCTCCATAGAATAAAAATATCATCAATATACCGTTTCCAAATAATAATGTTAGGCAAGAAAACATTTGAGAGTAAATGCACTGTTTCTCCATGTAACCCACATACAAATTAGCATAGTAAGGAGCCATAGGGGATCCCATAGCAGTACCCTTCTTCTGAATAAATATATAATTTACAAACATGAAGTAGTTGTGTGTGTGAGTACTATTTCAGCCAATAATGCATGCACTGGAAGGTAACTTATTAGGGTGACGTTACAGAAGAAAATGTTCCATGGCTTCAATACCGCCCTCGTGTGGAATATTTCTGTATAACGACTCAACATAAAAAGTAACTCAAAGTATTATCAGGGAGAGGATCGAAATATTCAATAATAGAGATCATACTGCTGCTGTCCTTTACAAAAGGAGGGGAGCTGTTCTGCGACTGGTCTAATAAAAAAGTAAACAAAAGTCGATAATGCCCATCAAGCATTTCACTACACTCGCAATAACATCAGCTAACCATGTGTATGTGACCAATACAATTTGATTTGATACAATAGGGTGCCCTGGAGGATTTGTAACATTCTTGTGTAATTTCGGCAAAGTATATAATGTGGCAATTTTAGGGTGTTGAATTGCCAAAAAGTCGTGTTTTTTTTTGGGGGGGGGGGGGGGGGGGGTAATCTGACCAGAATTGAAAACACCCATCTAGGACAGGAAAGATAATGTTCTGAAATTGGGAAGTGGGGTCACTTCGGAGTTTCTAAGAGGTGTTGTCAAGCAGTTGTTTATGACACTCATTTACATAAACTGTCCAATCCATGAGAACAACCGACCCACCCTTATCACCAGGACAGGTAAGGACTGACATATCGGATTGTAAATCAAGCAAAGTTTATAGTCTATCACTGTGCCATCCGTTTTGTCACCAAAGCCCCATACACTACCCACCACTGCGGCCTGTACGCTCTCGTTGGTTGGCCCTCGCTTCATACTCGTCGTCAAACCCACTGGCTACAGGTTATCTACAAGTCTTTGCTAGGTAAAGCCACGCCTTATCTCAGCTCACTGGTCACCATAGCAGCACCCACTCGTAGCACGCGCTCCAGCAGGTATATCTCACTGGTCACCCCCAAAGCCAATTCCTCCTTTGGTCGCCTTTCCTTCCAGTTCTCTGCTGCCAATGACTGGAACGAACTGCAAAAATCACTGAAGCTGGAGACTCTTACCTCCCTCACTAGCTTTAAGCACCAGCTGTCAGAGCAGCTCACAGATCACTGCACCTGTAAACAGCCCATCCAACCACCTCATCCCCAAACTGTATTTATTTATCTTTCTCCTTTGCACCCCAGTATCTCTACTTGCACATTCATCTTCTGCACATCTATCATTCCAGTGTTTAATTGCTATATTGTAATTACTTCGCCACCATGGCCTATTTATTGCCTTACCTCCCTTATCTTACCTCATTTGCACTCACTGTGTATAGACTGTTTTCTTTTTTCTACTGTATTATTGACTGTATGTTTTGTTTATTCCATGTGTAACTTTGTGTTGTTGTATGTGTCGAATTGCTATGCTTTATCTTGGCCAGGTTGCAGTTGCAAATAAGAACTTGTTCTCAACTAGCCTATCTGGTTAAATAAAGGTGAAATATATATATCTTTTTAAAACCTTAGGTAAATTATGGAAAGAAATGTACTCCTGTTTGTTCTTAAGGAGATTACTAACATATTTTTCAACGAGTCTGCAATATATCTCAATAGAGAGATTGAGAGATATATATATATATATATATAATGTGGCAGATCTCTTCAAGGTTAGGAGCATTTGTCACAAATTAAGTGGGAAACGGTCACCAAAATCACCCCAGAACGAGAGTTAATTCGAACAGGACAGTACCTGTGTGTTTGTTTCTCCGTCGGTACACGAATCGGGTTCTCGGTAGGTCCAGGTCCAAACGTCAACAGGTAATTCCAAAACAATCCAGCTCATACACGGTAAATCCAGCCAATATATATTGTCTCTTTCTCTATGGTTCACAGATTCTTCCAGCCCTCTCTCTCTCTTCCTGGTTTGTCTTGACCCTTTATCTGTGGGTCGGCCCCCCCTTCTGAGGGTTCCCCTTGCTTCTGGGAATTGTAGTTTTGGCAGTCGGCCATTTTGTGATCTGTAGTTCTGATCGGGGTGGCCATTTTAGTGATCGGGCAGAGCCCGTATATTAGTTCTGCTCTCACACATCTGCCATTTATCACTCGACCCCCTTCTTTGCCACACATCTCCCCCCTAGATCCGACCCCCTAGGTCGGGCTACTGCAGCAAAATATGCGTGCATGCGGGATAACCCATCCACATTTCCTTCCCTGCTCTGTGTTTCAAGTCAAAGTGAAACAGTTGGAGACTCAAAAACCACCGCATCACCCGAGCGTTCTTCTCTTTAGCCCTATGCATCCAGGTGAGTGGAGCATGGTCACTGGTGAGGGTGAACTGGTGCCCCAGCAGGTAGTATTTCAGGCTTTCTAGAACCCACTTTACTGCCAGTGCCTCTTTCTCAATGACTGAGTAGTTGGTTTCCCGTGGTTCCAGCTTCCTGCTTAAAAACAGGATGGGGTGTTCCACCCCTTCTACCACTTGGGAAAGTACTGCTCCCAAGCCGACCTCTGAGGCATCTGTCTGAACCCCGAACTCTCTCTCAAAGTCTGGTACCACCAGCACTGGATTACAGCAGAGAGCCTCCTGTAATGTCCTAAATGCTTTGGTGGCCCTTTCATCCCATTTGACCATGTTTGGCCCTCTGGCTCTAGTCATGTCGGTGAGTGGGGCGGCCACTGTGGCATAACTTGGGATGAACTTTCGGTGGTAACCGGTCAGCCCTAGGATGGCTCGAACCTGCTTCTTATTTACTGGTTTCGGCCATTCTCTAATTGCCTCCACCTTCTTACGTTTGGGTTTGATTAACCCTCTTCCCACGGTGTATCCCAGATACTCTGTTTCCTCTAACCCCACGTAACACTTGGCAGGGTTCACCATGAGCCCTGCCTTTCTAAGGGCGTCTAACACTGCCTGTACCCGGGGTAAGTGGGATTCCCAATCTGGGCTGTAGATCCCCACATCATCTAAATAAGCTGCGGTGTATGCTTGGTGCAGTTTTAGGACCTTGTCCATTAGCCGTTGAAAGGTGGCTGGGGCCCCGTGTAAGCAGAATGGCATGACGGTGTATTGAAACAAACCGTCAGAGGTTGCAAAGGCTGTCTTTTCTTTGGCCCTGGGGGTCAGAGGAATTTGCCAGTACCCTTTGGTCAGGTCCAGGGTCGTAATGTACCGAGCTTTACCAATTTTCTCCAGTAGTTCGTCTACTCGGGGCATGGGGTAGGCATCAATCTTGGCGATTTCATTTACCTTCCGAAAGTCGTTACAGAACCGCAAAGACACATCGGGCTTGGAGACCATCACAATTGGGCTAGACCACTCACTATGTGACTCTTCGATCACTCCAGCTGTCAACATTTTCTCCGTCTCTGCTCTAATCGCGGCCTGTTGAGCCTCGGGTACCTGATATGGCCTCATGCTCACTTTTCTCCCTGGTAGGGAAACGATATCATGAGCCGTAACCTCAGTTCGGCCGGGTACCTCTGAAAACACATCTCTGTTTTTCTGGATCAGGGTCTTTACTTCCTGTACTTGTGCTGGGGACAGAGTAGGGGAAATATTTACTTCGGCGGTCTCCTGAGTGTGTGTGGGGTACGTGACCATTAGTGTTTCTCTCTCTCTCCATGCTTTTAACAGGTTTATGTGATAGATCTGTTCCTGTGGCCTTCGACCTGGCTGTCGGATCCGATAATTAACTTCTCTTATTCTCTCCAGTACTTCATATGGTCCTTTCCATGTGGCTAGTAGTTTGCACTCTACCGTGGGGATCAGCACTAACACCTTATCTCCCGGTTGAAATTCCCTCAGGGTAGCCTGCCGGTTATAAATGTGCCGCTGGTGCTCTTGTGCTTGCCTCATGTGCTCTCTGATGATGGGCATGACTGTGGCTACCCTGTCTTGCATTGCCGTGACGTGCTCTATGACACTAGTATACGGGGTGGATTGGTGATCCCAGGTTTCCCGGGCGATGTCTAAGATTCCCCGGGGTGGCTCCCATAAACCAGCTCAAAGGGAGAAAACCCCAGCGAGGCATGAGGAACATCTCTAATGGCAAACATCAGATACGGCAACATGCAATCCCAGTTTTTCCCATCCTTATCAATTACCTTCCTCAGCAATGACTTCAGGGTACGGTTGAATCTCTCAACCAGCCCGTCCGTCTGAGGATGGTAAAACAATGTCCTCAACTGTTTCACCTGCCACAATTTACAAAGGTCCGCCATAAGGCGGGACATAAAGGGGGTCCCCTGGTCAGTAAGGATCTCCTTTGGAACCCCCACCCTGGTGAACAAGAGCACTAATTCCTTGGCGATATTTTTGGAAGCCATCGTCCGAAGGGGAATGGCTTCTGGGTAGCGAGTGGCATAATCTGGATTGATCAGAATGTATTGGTGCCCTTTGGCGGATTTGGGTAGTGGGCCCACTATATCCATCGCTATCCTCTCAAATGGCGTTTGGATTATGGGGAGTGGCACTAACGGGCTTCTAACAGCTGGTCGGGGAGCTGTTAACTGGCACTCCGGGCACTCTCCACAATGCCGAGCCACTTCAGCCTGAATTCCTGGCCAGTAAAACGTCCTTACAATCCGGTCTCAGGTTTTATCGATACCAAGGTGTCCACCCAGAATGTGCCAATGAGCTAGATCCAGTACTGTCCTCCGGTACTGGGTGGGGTCCAACAACTGTTCCACCACATCAACCCCTATTTTTGAGACTCTGTACACCAAACCCTTTTTTCATGATGAAGTGGGGAAAACTATTAGGCATCATCCCATCATTTATGGGAGTACCATCTACGACCTGCACATCTGCTCTGGCTTGCTGCAGGGTTGGATCCTGGTGTTGGGCCGTCCCGAAATTAGTCAAGGACCCTGCCAGGTCTGCTGGTTCTAGATAGTCGTCCTCTGGATTCAGATCGACCCCAGCCCCACTAGTACCGGGCTGTTCATTATCAACGAGGTCTGCCACTTCATCCTCATCCTCCCCTACTAGCACCGGTGAGGTTGGCCCCTGGGAGACCTCTTTTATTGGCTTTGGTTGAAGGCCCCATGCTTCTTCCTGCTTGGTCAGGGTTGTTGGCTTCTCAAATATGACGTTCTTTTGGCCTATCTTCGCAAAGTTAGGAAAGTATCTACCCAATATTACATCATATGGCATCTTTGGTACCACGCCGACCTCATAATCCAGCAGACCGTCCTCTGTTTGTATGCTCACTAAGGCTGTGGGGTACAGACGGGTATCCCCATGAATGCACGTAACACTGATATCCTGACTTGTATCCAGTTTATGAGTCGGCACTAGGTTTGCAACGACCAGGGTTAGCATACTGCCGGAATCCAGCAGTGCTTCAACCTCTTTCCCTTCAACCTTCACCCTGCACATATGTCTGTTTCTTGATCTTTCAAGTACAGTGGTTACCACAGGACATGCATACCATATATCATCTTCTTTTTCACCGAGGTTACATTGCATTGGCTTTTCTTTAATAGGGCAGTAGGCTGCAATATGTCCCGGTCGATTACAACTGTAACAGATAATAGGGTTTCAGGGGGGGGAGACCCCCTCGACCGGCTTTTCCCTTAGTGTCTTGGCCCGATTCTGAATCTTTCCTCACGGCCCCACGCTGCTCTCTTCCCCCTCCACATGTTGGGACAGTCTTACCCTGTCCGCTGGTTCGCCCAGGCCTGGAGAATGGGAATCTTTCCTCCCGTGCCTGCTCAGCTGTTCCTGCCGTACAATACCGTTCAACCAGGCCCACGAGATGGTCGGCGGAAAGTACCTCGTTCTGGCCAACCCATCGTCTCACTTCTTGGGGTAGACCTCACTGAAACTGGTCAAGTACGATGGTCTTGGCGGATTAACGGATCTCCGGTCGCAACCATTTCCGTGCCAGGTGAATAAAGTCAAACATCTGTGTTCGGTGGGGTTGTCCAGCTCGGTAGGACCACTGATGGAAGCGATGTGCCCTCACGGTATCGGTCACTCCCAGTCTAGTCAGAATCTCTCCCTTTAGTTTAGCGTAATCCTGTGCATCTTTCAACTCCAGATCGAAATACACTTTTTGAGCATCCCCTGCCAGGTATGGTGCCAGAAGCCCTGCCCATTCTTCTTTCGGCCACTTCTCCCTCTCTGCCGTCCTTTGTCATTTTTTGAAGAAAATGATTGGCCCGCCTCTGGGTATTTGCACCTGGTAACTGAGCCCCAATTTGATCCGCTAGCCCCTTTAGGCCTTCTCTTAACCTCTTGGGGCTAGGTGGGACGCTAGCGTGCCACCCGTGGTGCACTCCATCAACAGCAGGTGCATTTCAAGAGCGGCAAATTTGAATCCAAATAAATGTCAAAATTCAAATTTTTCAAAAATACAACTATTTTACACCATTTGAAAGATAAACATCTCCTTAATCTAACCACGTTTTACGATTTCAAAAAGGTTTTACGGCGAAAGCATAAATTTAGAGTATGTTAGGACAGTACATTTACAAGAGTTGTGTGTAATGTTTTGTCAAGTCAAAGACAGGGTCACCAAAACCATAAAACCAGCTAAAATGATGCACTAACCTTTTACAATCTCCATCAGATGACACTCCTAGGACATTATGTTAGACAATGCATGCATTTTTAGTTCTATCAAGTTCATATTTATATCCAAAAACAGCGTTTTACTATGGCATTGATGTTGAGGAAATCGTTTCCCTCCAATAACCGGCAGTCAAGTCAGCGTCACAAATTAAATAATTAAAATTAGAAAACATTGGTAAAATATTATATTGTCATTTAAAGAATTATAGATTTACATCTCTTGAACTCAATCAACTTGCCAGATTTAAAAATAACCTTACTGGGAAATCACACTTTGCAATAATCTGAGCACTGCGCCCAGAAAAATACGCGTTGCGATACAGACTAGACGTCATGTTGGGGAGATCTAAAATCGAAAATACTATGTAAATAATCCATTACCTTTGATTCTCTTCATCAGATGTCACTTCCAGGTATCACAGGTCCATAACGAATGTAGTTTTGTTCAAAAAAGCTCAACATTTATGTCCAAAAATCTCCGTCTCGTTAGCACATGATGTAAGCCAGCCGGACTTCTCGTCATGAACGAGGGGAAAAAATATATTTCCGTTCGTTCAAACATGTCAAACGTTGTATAGCATAAATCATTAGGGCCTTTTTTAACCAGAACATGAATAATATTCAAGGTGGACGAATGCATACTCTTTTATAACGTATTGGAACGAGGGTACCCAACATGAACTCGCGCGCCAGGTGTCTAATGGGACATCATCGTTCCATGGCTCTTGTTCGGTCAGATCTCCCTCCAGAAGACTCAAAACACTTTGTAAAGGCTGGTGACATCTAGTGGAAGCAATAGGAAGTGCCAAAATATTCCTAAGCCCCTGTGTTTTTCAATGGGATAGGTTTAAAGTCAATACAACACATCAGGTATCCACTTCCTGTCAGAAAATGTCTCAGGGTTTTGCCTACCAAATGAGTTCTGTTATACTCACAGACACCATTCAAACAGTTTTAGAAACTTTAGAGTGTTTTCTATCCATATATAATAAGTATATGCATATTCTAGTTACTGGGTAGGATTAGTAACCAGATTAAATCGGGTACATTTTTTTTATCCAGACGTGCAAATGCTGCCCCCTAGACCCAACAGGTTAACTCCCGGGTGTACCTCTCTTGCTCTTTTCTGAGCAGCTGGTTGGTGCGGTGCTGGACCTGTAACGTGTCCTGATACATTCGCATTAAATCCTGATGAGCTATTTGTTGAACTCTAGTTGCCTCTTGTTGGGCGGCCGCCACTTGTAACAGGGCCTGTATGGCTCCCTCCATACTCATTTTCCCGAGAAACTGTCCTAACCAAACAAAGGCAAAAAAATAAAAAACCTGACTCCCCTTTGGAGTGCTAACTGAACATTTTTTATTTTTCTACCTAACCAGCGGTATGGTTAGTCCTTTGCCCGCATTCTCCACCACGTGTGGCAGACCTCTTCAAGGTTAGGAGCGTTTGTCACAAATTAAGTGGGAAACTGTCACCAAAATCACCCCAGAATGAGAGTTCTTTCGAACAGGACAGTACCTGTGTGTTTGTTTCTCTGTCCGGGTCCACCTAGGCCGCAGGCAAGGTCAAGGATAGCAGTGTTCGGTACACGAATCGGGTTCTCGGTAGGTCCAGGTCCAAACACCAACAGGTAAATCCAAAACAATCCAGCTCATACATGGTAAATCCAGCCAATATATATCGTCTCTTTCTCTATGGTTCACAGATCCTTCCAGCCCTCTCACTCTCTTCCTGGTTTGTCTTGACCCTTCATCTGTGGGTCGGCCCCACCTTCTCAGGGTTCCCCTTGCTTCTGGGAATTGTAGTTTTGGCAGCCGGCCATTTTGTGATCTGTAGTTCTGATCGGGGTGGCCATTTTAGTGATCGGGCAGAGCCCGTTTATTAGTTCTGCTCTCACACATCTGCCATGTATCACTCGACCCCCTTCTTTGCCACAATATATACAGTTGAAGTCGGAAGTTTATATACACTTAGGTTGGAGTCATTAAAACTCGTTTTTCAACTACTCCACAAATTTCTTGTTAACAAACTATAGTTTTGGCAAGTCGGTTAGGACATCTACTTTCTGCATGACACAAGTGATTTTTCCAACAATTGTTTACAGACAGATTATTTCACTTATAATTCACTGTATCACAATTCCAATTGGTCAGACGTTTACATACACTAAGTTGACTGTGCCTTTAAACAGCTTGGAAAATTCCTGAAAATTATGTCATGGCTTTAGAAGCTTCTGATAGGCTAATTGACATAATTTGAGTCAATTGGAGGTGTACCTGTGGATGTATTTAAAGGCCTACCTTCAAACTCAGTGCCTCTTTGCTTGACCACTAGCGGTTCTGGGGGGGGGGGCAGTGTCCCTGTGCCAACAACAATTTTGGACCCCCTTGTTTCCCCCCTAAATGTGGAGTATGAAATCATTTTTACATAACTAATGCCTGCAATGCAGTGAAGAAAACGATATGACAACAATAACATCTAATGTAACTGGCCCCTCTAACAGAACAACTGGCCCCAGCTTGGCCCCCCCAGTTGAAATGGTCTAGAACCGCCACTGTGCTTGACATCATGGGGAAATCAAAAGAAATCAGCCAAGAATTCAAAAAATTCATTGTAGACCTCCACAAGTCTGGTTCATCCTTGGGAGCAATTTCCAAACGCCTGAAGGTACCACGTTCATCTGTACAAACAATAGTACGCAAGCATAAACACCATAGGACCACGCAGCCGTCATACCGCTCAGGAAGGAGACGGTTTATGAACGTACTTTGGTGCGAAAAGTGCAAATCAATCCCAGAACAACAGCAACGGACCTTGTGAAGATGCTGGAGGAAACAGGTACAAAAGTATCTATATCCACAGTAAAACAAGTCCTATATCGACATAACCTGAAAGGCCGCTCAGCAAGGAAGAAGCCACTGCTCCAAAACCGCCATAAAAAAGCCTGCAAACTACTGTTTGCAGCTGCACATGGGAACAAAGATTGTACTTTTTGGAGAAATGTCCTCTAGTCTGATGAAACAAAAATAGAACTGTTTGGCCATAATGACCATCGTTATGTTTGGAGGAAAAAGGGGGACGCTTGCAAGCCGAAGAACATCATCCCAACCGTGAAGCATGGGGGTGGCAGCATCATGTTGTGGGGGTGCTTTGCTGCAGGAGGGACTGGTGCACTTCACAAAATAGATGGCATCATGAGAATGGAAAATTATGTGGATATAATGAAGCAACATCTGAAGACGTCAGTGAGGAAGTTAAAGCTTGGTCGCAAATGAGTCTTCCAAATGGACAATGACCCCAAGCATACTTTCAAAGTTGTGGCAAAATGGCTTAAGGACAACAAAGTCAAGGTATTGGAGTGGCCATCACAAACCCTGACCTCAATCCTATAGAAAATTTGTGGGCAGAACTGAAAAAGTGTGTGTGAGCAAGGAGGCCTACAAACCTGACTCTGTCAGGAGGAATGGGCCAAAATTCACCCAACTTATTGTGGCAAGCTTGTGGAAGGCTACCCAAAACTTTTGACCCAAGTTAACTTCTCTAGGGTAGGGGGCAGTATTTTGACGTCCGGATGAAAAACGGACCCAAATTAAACTGCCTATTACTCGGGCCCAGGAACTAGAATATGCATATTATTAGAAAACACTCTGAAGCTTCTAAAACTGTTTGAATGGTGTCTGTGAGAACAGAACAGAACTCATATGGCAGGCAAAAACCTGAGAAGAATCCAACCAGGAAGTGGGAAATCTGAGACTTGTAGTCTTTCAAACCATTGCCTATTCAGACTACGGTGTCTGTGGGGTCATGTTGCACTTCCTACGGCTCCACTAGATGTCAACAGTCTTTAGAAAGTTGTTTGAGGCTTCTGTGGTGAATTTTGAGGGAATAACAGCCGGTTCAAGCAGTGGACTGTCTGAGGTCATGTAGTTACTTCATGCGCGTTCACGCATGGCTAGCATTTTTATTTTTCTTCTGTAATGAATACGCTATTGTCCGGTTGGAATGTTATCGATTATTTATGTTAAAAACACCCTAAGGATTGATTGTAAACATCGTTTCACATGTTTCTACAAACGGTAATGGAACTTTTGAGCTTTTCGTCTATTGATTTGCGCTCCCGCATCGTGCCTTTGGAATAGTGTTCCAGACGCGCCAACAAAATGGAGGTATTTGGACATAAATTATGGACTTTATCGAACAAATTAAATTTCTTGTGGGAGTCCTGCGAGTGCATTCCGTCGAAGATCAGCAAAGGTAAGGAAAGATTTATAACACTAATATAGAGTTTTATTGATGCCATGACTTGGCGGGTAGCTGTATAGCTTGCATTGATGGCTGAGCTCTGTACTCAGAATATTGAACAATGTGCTTTCTCCGTAAAGTTATTTTGAAATCTAACACAGCGGTTGCATTAAGTAGTAGTCTATCTATAATTCTTTAAATAATTGTTATGTATTTTGTCAATGTTTATGATGAGTATTTCTGTAAATTAATGTGCACATTCACCGGAAGTATTGGGAGGCAAACATTTTCTGAACATCACGCGCCAATGTAAAATGCTGTTTTTGGATATAAATATGAACTTGATCGAACAAAACATACATGTATTGTGTAACATAATGTCCTATGAGTGTCATCTGATGAAGATTTTCAAAGGTTAGTGCTTAATTTTAGCTGTATTTCTGGTTTTTGTGACGCCTCTCCTTGCTAGGAAAATGGCTGTGTGGCTTTTCTTGTTTAGGTGGTGTCCTAACATAATCTAATGTTTCGCTTTCGCTGTAAAGCCTTTTTGAAATTGGACAGTGTGGTTGCATTAAGGAGAAGTGTATCTTTAAAATGGTGTAAAATAGTCGTATGTTTGAGAAATTTGTATTATGCGATTTCTGTCATTTTGAATTTGGCGCCCTGCTATTTCACTGGCTGTTGAATAGTGTGTCCCACATACCCAAGAGAGGTTAAACAATTTAAAGGCAATGCTACCAAATACTAATTGAGTGTATGTAAATATATATATATATATATATATATAGTGAAATATATATAGTGAAAAATATATATAGTGAAAAACGCATATATATTTTTTTTTTGATGCCTAAAGGGGTCCTAAAATTCAAAATCAAATAGCTAAATGATCCACAGTATGACCTTCTTAAAACAATTCCATATGTCAGCTTAGAATGAAGGCTTTTTATTGAATAAAAGTAACATATACTGAGTACACAGACATACTTTCTTGCTGCTTTTTCAAAAAGTGCACAAGAAGTACAAAAATAGCAGACTGGTCTTTTTGAATTGCTTGTACTTCAAACCACAAGTGTAGATTAAAAAAGGTTAATGAAAAAATGCTGAAAGCACAATGAAAGTACAGTACTACTGGAGAAAGTATTTTTCACAAAAGATAAATCATACACATCTAACATTTGTCGAAGTTGCAAATCTAACATCCACTGACAATAAAAAAATCCTATTGATTAAAATCAAGTTCTAAAATGCTCTATAAAATGATAAATGTGAAGCAAGCCTAAAATACAGTATATTGTGCTACTATTTCAGATACTGTTGCAAAAAAGCAGAATATCTGAGTATATTAAACTAAACATTTTAAAGGTACAGTCATAAAATTATAGAAAAAACTTTTAGAATATTCAAAATCATAAGCATGACATTCAGCAAACATTTAAAAGGATACAGTAGTGATAAAGCATGTAAACGATTTATGTATTTTGGCATCTTAGTAAAAAATAACCTTTGAAGTAAAGCAACTGCTGGTTATGTCATGGACATACAACCAGTGTGTAACTGAAGTAGCTCTTTGAACATACTGATAAAAGGCACCCTGAATGAGTGAGTATTATTAAGTAGTACTCAGTGAGTACAGACAACTCAAAAACAAATAACTGGCAGGTCTCCACTGTGCACATATGATATGTCAAATCTGTTAAATGTCCAGTATTTAAAAAACTGAATAGCAAACTGTACACATTCAATTACCAAATCAAAAAAGGGCTACAAATGTAGCCAAAATGAGTAGACAAAAAGTGTATATTGTACTTCAATCTGAAGTCCAGAGTACTTTAATGTGAGGTGAGGCATATCTATGCCCCTTACTGGGGGTTATCAACTGCTGAAATTCACAGATTTAAAAATATTAATTTAAGATGACATTAGGACAGTCAAACTCCCAGTCCAATCAAATACTGTTAAATCCTGTAAACATTTGCATATATACAGTATAACAATGAAGTATAAAAGTTCTATAAAACATTCCAGTGACTAAAAAATAAGTGTAAAATGTTTTTGTTGTTGTTTTTGAACAGATGACCAAGGTGTTTTTTTTTAGATGCCCTGGATGATGAGGTAATGCCCAGTTATTTTTGGTGAAAAACTTCCAGTTCAAAAATATGGATATCTTAGAACAGTAGCAGATGACAAATGTCAAAATGTCCAATATTGAGATGTCTTTACATGTCTTTGCATTGATTTTACAGTATTTAAAAAAATATATATTTGGATATGGCTGAGAATGGATTCTTCTTCAGTCGCATTGGCATTTGGGAGAAGAACATGTATATTTCCCAACCCTGACTATATTGACATAAAAATGAAAAAAAAACAAACATTTCTACTCATTCATAAAGAGATCTAAATCAATTTAAGAATATATATAAATCAGCGTGGCATCAAAATATGTTTGACCCCCCCAAAAATGGTGATCACAACAAAACCAGTCAAAGACAACATAAGGGGAAGTCATTAATTAAAAAAAAATAAAAGCAGTGTTTAAAACCTTAAAACCCTAAAATAATACTTTCGCTACCAGGGGATAACTTGGCATTGGCACTTCTGATTGACCGTCAGTGGTATTTTCCATGTCACACTCAGCACAGCCTTTTGCTACAGGGAAGGCTATAGGAGCCGGACCCTCAAATGATCCCCCTATGGCAGGGCTGGTTTCGCTCAGTAGAAGCAGGTTTGGCTCCTTGATTGTAGGGTATTTTTCAAGTGTGTTGGATGAAAACACCTAGGCTGAACGGAGAGGGGTGAGAGCAGAGTCACCATTTGTACTCGCCCAGTCTTGTGTCCTCCTGCTCTTCCAGAAGGGGCCCTCCCCTACCATTACCTACACAGCCTCATGATTGGAGAAGATCAAGGTGGGGTGTGGAATGGATAGAGTGATGGATCAGGGAGGGAATTATTCACATGCAAAGTAGTCCTTCAGTGGGGCAAACAGGTGTCTGATGACGGGTACGCTCCAGGATCTGCCCAGCAGCTTCTGCCTGGCACCGCGACCCATGTTGGACACATCTGTGTAGTGGACTGGGAAGCCAAAGATCCTTGAGGAAACAGATGATCAGAACAATGGTGTATCACAAGGTGTCCCACAAGGCTCAGTGTTAGGTCCATTACGGTTTAGTATTTGAACTCAGATTTCACTGTTATGCAGACACAAATCTACATCCACACAAAACACCACCACTCTGCAACCCCCATGTTGTTGACTATCTCTGTGAAGTGAAAACTTTTAAAAACTAAATGGCGACAAAACTCATGGGCCCCATCTCCCTCATCAAGAAACTGGGTGAACTCAAAATGGAAATCGACGGCTTCACCATCCAATCCAATTCCACAGTCAGGAACCTTGTTGGTGTTACATTTGACCCCACTCTGTCATTTGTACCCCACATCCGAAACATCACTAAGTCAGCCTTCTTCCACCTCCAAAACATCTCACAACTCGGACCCTCTCTCACTGACCCCAATGTTGAAACCCTCATTCACACCTTTGTTTTCTTCCGCCTGGACTACTGCAACGCCTTTCTCTATGGACTGCCCGCCAAAACACTGGACATACTTAAACGCGTTCAAAATTCAGCTGGACTATTCCTCACACACACCAGACCCTGAGACCACATCACTCCCACTGGCTCCCAATTCAATACAGGATCATCTTCAAATTGCTCATGCTCACCTACAAAGCACTCACATACCTCACTTACAATGGACTGGCACCCACCGACCTCACTTACCTCCTGCACCCCTACACTCCCATATGTTCACACCAAAGACACCTCTTCAGACAGGCTTACCCAGATTCTCTGTTGTCTTAGTTATTATCCTCTGTCTAGTTCACTTCCCTGGTTAGTCTGTCATCATGTTTAGTGTTCCCCATGGTTAGTCTGTCATCATGTTTAGTGTTCCCCCTGCTTAGTCTGTAATCATGTTTAGTGTTCCCCTGGTTAGTCTGTCATCATGTTTAGTGTTCCCCATGGTTAGTCTGTCATCATGTTTAGTGTTCCCCCTGCTTAGTCTGTTATCATGTTTAGTGTTCCCCTGGTTAGTCTGTCACCATGTTTAGTGTTCCCCCTGGTTAGTCTGTCATCATGTTTAGTGTTCTCCCTGGTTAGTCTGTCATCATGTTTAGTGTTCTCCCTGGTTAGTCTGTCATCATGTTTAGTGTTCTCCCTGGTTAGTCTGTCATCATGTTTAGTGTTCCCCCTGGTTAGTCTGTCATCATGTTTAGTGTTCTCCCTGGTTAGTCTGTCATCATGTTTAGTGTTCTCTATGGTTAGTCTGTCATCATGTTTAGTGTTCTCCCTGGTTAGTCTGTCACCATGTTTAGTGTTCTCCATGGTTAGTCTGTCATCATGTTTAGTGTTCTCCCTGGTTAGTCTGTCATCATGTTTAGTGTTCTCCCTGGTTAGTCTGTCATCATGTTTAGTGTTCCCCCTGGTTAGTCTGTCATCATGTTTAGTGTTTTCTATGGTTAGTCTGTCATCATGTTTAGTGTTCCCCCTGGTTAGTCTGTCACCATGTTTAGTGTTCTCCCTGGTTAGTCTGTCACCATGTTTAGTGTTCTCCATGGTTAGTCTGTCATCATGTTTAGTGTTCTCCCTGGTTAGTCTGTCATCATGTTTAGTGTTTTCTATGGTTAGTCTGTCATCATGTTTAGTGTTTTCTATGGTTAGTCTGTCATCATGTTTAGTGTTTGCTATGGTTAGTCTGTCATCATGTTAAGTGTTTGCTATGGTTAGTCTGTCATCATGTTTAGTGTTCTCCATTGTTAGTCTGTCATCATGTTTAGTGTTCTCCCTGGTTAGTCTGTCTTCATGTTTAGTGTTCTCCCTGGTTAGTCTGTCATCATGTTTAGTGTTCTCCCTGGTTTGTCTGTCTTCATGTTTAGTGTTCTCCCTGGTTAGTCTGTCATCATGTTTAGTGTTCCCCCTGGTCAGTCTGTCATCATGTTTAGTGTTCTCCCTGGTTAGTCTGTCATCATGTTTAGTGTTCTCCATGGTTAGTTTGACATTATGTTTAGTGTTTTCTATGGTTAGTCTGTCATCATGTTTAGTGTTCTCCATGGTTAGTCTGTCATCATGTTTAGTGTTCTCCCTGCTTAGTCTGTCATCATGTTTAGTGTTCCCCCTGGTTAGTCTGTCACCATGTTTAGTGTTCCCCCTGGTTAGTCTGTCATCATGTTTAGTGTTCTCCCTGGTTAGTCTGTCATCATGTTTAGTGTTCTCCCTGGTTAGTCTGTCATCATGTTTAGTGTTCTCCCTGGTTAGTCTGTCATCATGTTTAGTGTTCTCCCTGGTTAGTCTGTCATCATGTTTAGTGTTCCCCCTGGTTAGTCTGTCATCATGTTTAGTGTTCTCCCTGGTTAGTCTGTCATCATGTTTAGTGTTCTCTATGGTTAGTCTGTCATCATGTTTAGTGTTCTCCCTGGTTAGTCTGTCACCATGTTTAGTGTTCTCCATGGTTAGTCTGTCATCATGTTTAGTGTTCTCCCTGGTTAGTCTGTCATCATGTTTAGTGTTCTCCCTGGTTAGTCTGTCATCATGTTTAGTGTTCCCCCTGGTTAGTCTGTCATCATGTTTAGTGTTTTCTATGGTTAGTCTGTCATCATGTTTAGTGTTCCCCCTGGTTAGTCTGTCACCATGTTTAGTGTTCTCCCTGGTTAGTCTGTCACCATGTTTAGTGTTCTCCATGGTTAGTCTGTCATCATGTTTAGTGTTCTCCCTGGTTAGTCTGTCATCATGTTTAGTGTTTTCTATGGTTAGTCTGTCATCATGTTTAGTGTTTTCTATGGTTAGTCTGTCATCATGTTTAGTGTTCTCCCTGGTTAGTCTGTCACCATGTTTAGTGTTCTCCATGGTTAGTCTGTCATCATGTTTAGTGTTCTCCCTGGTTAGTCTGTCATCATGTTTAGTGTTCTCCCTGGTTAGTCTGTCATCATGTTTAGTGTTTTCTATGGTTAGTCTGTCATCATGTTTAGTGTTCCCCCTGGTTAGTCTGTCACCATGTTTAGTGTTCTCCCTGGTTAGTCTGTCACCATGTTTAGTGTTCTCCATGGTTAGTCTGTCATCATGTTTAGTGTTCTCCCTGGTTAGTCTGTCATCATGTTTAGTGTTTTCTATGGTTAGTCTGTCATCATGTTTAGTGTTTTCTATGGTTAGTCTGTCATCATGTTTAGTGTTTGCTATGGTTAGTCTGTCATCATGTTAAGTGTTTGCTATGGTTAGTCTGTCATCATGTTTAGTGTTCTCCATTGTTAGTCTGTCATCATGTTTAGTGTTCTCCCTGGTTAGTCTGTCTTCATGTTTAGTGTTCTCCCTGGTTAGTCTGTCATCATGTTTAGTGTTCTCCCTGGTTTGTCTGTCTTCATGTTTAGTGTTCTCCCTGGTTAGTCTGTCATCATGTTTAGTGTTCCCCCTGGTCAGTCTGTCATCATGTTTAGTGTTCTCCCTGGTTAGTCTGTCATCATGTTTAGTGTTCTCCATGGTTAGTTTGACATTATGTTTAGTGTTTTCTATGGTTAGTCTGTCATCATGTTTAGTGTTCTCCATGGTTAGTCTGTCATCATGTTTAGTGTTCTCCCTGCTTAGTCTGTCATCATGTTTAGTGTTCCCCCTGGTTAGTCTGTCACCATGTTTAGTGTTCCCCCTGGTTAGTCTGTCATCATGTTTAGTGTTCTCCCTGGTTAGTCTGTCATCATGTTTAGTGTTCTCCCTGGTTAGTCTGTCATCATGTTTAGTGTTCTCCCTGGTTAGTCTGTCATCATGTTTAGTGTTCCCCCTGGTTAGTCTGTCATCATGTTTAGTGTTCTCCCTGGTTAGTCTGTCATCATGTTTAGTGTTCTCTATGGTTAGTCTGTCATCATGTTTAGTGTTCTCCCTGGTTAGTCTGTCACCATGTTTAGTGTTCTCCATGGTTAGTCTGTCATCATGTTTAGTGTTCTCCCTGGTTAGTCTGTCATCATGTTTAGTGTTCTCCCTGGTTAGTCTGTCATCATGTTTAGTGTTCCCCCTGGTTAGTCTGTCATCATGTTTAGTGTTTTCTATGGTTAGTCTGTCATCATGTTTAGTGTTCCCCCTGGTTAGTCTGTCACCATGTTTAGTGTTCTCCCTGGTTAGTCTGTCACCATGTTTAGTGTTCTCCATGGTTAGTCTGTCATCATGTTTAGTGTTCTCCCTGGTTAGTCTGTCATCATGTTTAGTGTTTTCTATGGTTAGTCTGTCATCATGTTTAGTGTTTTCTATGGTTAGTCTGTCATCATGTTTAGTGTTTGCTATGGTTAGTCTGTCATCATGTTAAGTGTTTGCTATGGTTAGTCTGTCATCATGTTTAGTGTTCTCCATTGTTAGTCTGTCATCATGTTTAGTGTTCTCCCTGGTTAGTCTGTCTTCATGTTTAGTGTTCTCCCTGGTTAGTCTGTCATCATGTTTAGTGTTCTCCCTGGTTTGTCTGTCTTCATGTTTAGTGTTCTCCCTGGTTAGTCTGTCATCATGTTTAGTGTTCCCCCTGGTCAGTCTGTCATCATGTTTAGTGTTCTCCCTGGTTAGTCTGTCATCATGTTTAGTGTTCTCCATGGTTAGTTTGACATTATGTTTAGTGTTTTCTATGGTTAGTCTGTCATCATGTTTAGTGTTCTCCATGGTTAGTCTGTCATCATGTTTAGTGTTCTCCCTGCTTAGTCTGTCATCATGTTTAGTGTTCCCCCTGGTTAGTCTGTCATCATGTTTAGTGTTCTCCATGGTTAGTCTGTCATCATGTTTAGTGTTCTCCCTGGTTAGTCTGTCATCATGTTTAGTGTTCTCCCTGGTTAGTCTGTCATCATGTTTAGTGTTCTCTATGGTTAGTCTGTCATCATGTTTAGTGTTCTCCATGGTTAGTCTGTCATCATGTTTAGTGTTCTCCCTGGTTAGTCTGTCTTCATGTTTAGTGTTCTCCCTGGTTAGTCTGTCATCATGTTTAGTGTTCCCCCTGGTTAGTCTGTCTTCATGTTTAGTGTTCTCCCTGGTTAGTTTGACATTATGTTTAGTGTTTTCTATGGTTAGTCTGTCATCACGTTTAGTGTTCTCCATTGTTAGTCTGTCATCATGTTTAGTGTTCCCCCTGCTTAGTCTGTTATCATGTTTAGTGTTCCCCCTGGTTAGTCTGTCATCATGTTTAGTGTTTTCTATGGTTAGTCTGTCATCATGTTTAGTGTTCTCCCTGGTTAGTCTGTCATCATGTTTAGTGTTCTCCCTGGTTAGTCTGTCATCATGTTTAGTGTTCCCCCTGGTTAGTCTGTCATCATGTTTAGTGTTCTCCCTGGTTAGTCTGTCATCATGTTTAGTGTTCTCTATGGTTAGTCTGTCATCATGTTTAGTGTTCTCCCTGGTTAGTCTGTCACCATGTTTAGTGTTCTCCATGGTTAGTCTGTCATCATGTTTAGTGTTCTCCCTGGTTAGTCTGTCATCATGTTTAGTGTTCTCCCTGGTTAGTCTGTCATCATGTTTAGTGTTCCCCCTGGTTAGTCTGTCATCATGTTTAGTGTTTTCTATGGTTAGTCTGTCATCATGTTTAGTGTTCCCCCTGGTTAGTCTGTCACCATGTTTAGTGTTCTCCCTGGTTAGTCTGTCACCATGTTTAGTGTTCTCCATGGTTAGTCTGTCATCATGTTTAGTGTTCTCCCTGGTTAGTCTGTCATCATGTTTAGTGTTTTCTATGGTTAGTCTGTCATCATGTTTAGTGTTTTCTATGGTTAGTCTGTCATCATGTTTAGTGTTCTCCCTGGTTAGTCTGTCACCATGTTTAGTGTTCTCCATGGTTAGTCTGTCATCATGTTTAGTGTTCTCCCTGGTTAGTCTGTCATCATGTTTAGTGTTCTCCCTGGTTAGTCTGTCATCATGTTTAGTGTTCCCCCTGGTTAGTCTGTCATCATGTTTAGTGTTTTCTATGGTTAGTCTGTCATCATGTTTAGTGTTCCCCCTGGTTAGTCTGTCACCATGTTTAGTGTTCTCCCTGGTTAGTCTGTCACCATGTTTAGTGTTCTCCATGGTTAGTCTGTCATCATGTTTAGTGTTCTCCCTGGTTAGTCTGTCATCATGTTTAGTGTTTTCTATGGTTAGTCTGTCATCATGTTTAGTGTTTTCTATGGTTAGTCTGTCATCATGTTTAGTGTTTGCTATGGTTAGTCTGTCATCATGTTAAGTGTTTGCTATGGTTAGTCTGTCATCATGTTTAGTGTTCTCCATTGTTAGTCTGTCATCATGTTTAGTGTTCTCCCTGGTTAGTCTGTCTTCATGTTTAGTGTTCTCCCTGGTTAGTCTGTCATCATGTTTAGTGTTCTCCCTGGTTTGTCTGTCTTCATGTTTAGTGTTCTCCCTGGTTAGTCTGTCATCATGTTTAGTGTTCCCCCTGGTCAGTCTGTCATCATGTTTAGTGTTCTCCCTGGTTAGTCTGTCATCATGTTTAGTGTTCTCCATGGTTAGTTTGACATTATGTTTAGTGTTTTCTATGGTTAGTCTGTCATCATGTTTAGTGTTCTCCATGGTTAGTCTGTCATCATGTTTAGTGTTCTCCCTGCTTAGTCTGTCATCATGTTTAGTGTTCCCCCTGGTTAGTCTGTCACCATGTTTAGTGTTCCCCCTGGTTAGTCTGTCATCATGTTTAGTGTTCTCCCTGGTTAGTCTGTCATCATGTTTAGTGTTCTCCCTGGTTAGTCTGTCATCATGTTTAGTGTTCTCCCTGGTTAGTCTGTCATCATGTTTAGTGTTCCCCCTGGTTAGTCTGTCATCATGTTTAGTGTTCTCCCTGGTTAGTCTGTCATCATGTTTAGTGTTCTCTATGGTTAGTCTGTCATCATGTTTAGTGTTCTCCCTGGTTAGTCTGTCACCATGTTTAGTGTTCTCCATGGTTAGTCTGTCATCATGTTTAGTGTTCTCCCTGGTTAGTCTGTCATCATGTTTAGTGTTCTCCCTGGTTAGTCTGTCATCATGTTTAGTGTTCCCCCTGGTTAGTCTGTCATCATGTTTAGTGTTTTCTATGGTTAGTCTGTCATCATGTTTAGTGTTCCCCCTGGTTAGTCTGTCACCATGTTTAGTGTTCTCCCTGGTTAGTCTGTCACCATGTTTAGTGTTCTCCATGGTTAGTCTGTCATCATGTTTAGTGTTCTCCCTGGTTAGTCTGTCATCATGTTTAGTGTTTTCTATGGTTAGTCTGTCATCATGTTTAGTGTTTTCTATGGTTAGTCTGTCATCATGTTTAGTGTTTGCTATGGTTAGTCTGTCATCATGTTAAGTGTTTGCTATGGTTAGTCTGTCATCATGTTTAGTGTTCTCCATTGTTAGTCTGTCATCATGTTTAGTGTTCTCCCTGGTTAGTCTGTCTTCATGTTTAGTGTTCTCCCTGGTTAGTCTGTCATCATGTTTAGTGTTCTCCCTGGTTTGTCTGTCTTCATGTTTAGTGTTCTCCCTGGTTAGTCTGTCATCATGTTTAGTGTTCCCCCTGGTCAGTCTGTCATCATGTTTAGTGTTCTCCCTGGTTAGTCTGTCATCATGTTTAGTGTTCTCCATGGTTAGTTTGACATTATGTTTAGTGTTTTCTATGGTTAGTCTGTCATCATGTTTAGTGTTCTCCATGGTTAGTCTGTCATCATGTTTAGTGTTCTCCCTGCTTAGTCTGTCATCATGTTTAGTGTTCCCCCTGGTTAGTCTGTCATCATGTTTAGTGTTCTCCATGGTTAGTCTGTCATCATGTTTAGTGTTCTCCCTGGTTAGTCTGTCATCATGTTTAGTGTTCTCCCTGGTTAGTCTGTCATCATGTTTAGTGTTCTCTATGGTTAGTCTGTCATCATGTTTAGTGTTCTCCATGGTTAGTCTGTCATCATGTTTAGTGTTCTCCCTGGTTTGTCTGTCTTCATGTTTAGTGTTCTCCCTGGTTAGTCTGTCATCATGTTTAGTGTTCCCCCTGGTTAGTCTGTCTTCATGTTTAGTGTTCTCCCTGGTTAGTTTGACATTATGTTTAGTGTTTTCTATGGTTAGTCTGTCATCACGTTTAGTGTTCTCCATTGTTAGTCTGTCATCATGTTTAGTGTTCCCCCTGCTTAGTCTGTTATCATGTTTAGTGTTCCCCCTGGTTAGTCTGTCATCATGTTTAGTGTTTTCTATGGTTAGTCTGTCATCATGTTTAGTGTTCTCCCTGGTTAGTCTGTCATCATGTTTAGTGTTCTCCATGGTTATTCTGTCATCATGTTTAGTGTTCTCCATGGTTAGTCTGTCATCATGTTTAGTGTTCTCCCTGGTTAGTCTGTCATCATGTTTAGTGTTTTCTATGGTTAGTCTGTCATCATGTTTAGTGTTTTCTATGGTTAGTCTGTCATCATGTTTAGTGTTCTCCCTGGATTGTCTGTCTTCATGTTTAGTGTTCTCCATGGTTATTCTGTCATCATGTTTAGTGTTCCCCCTGGTTAGTCTGTCATCATGTTTAGTGTTCTCCCTGGTTAGTTTGACATTATGTTTAGTGTTTTCTATGGTTAGTCTGTCATCATGTTTAGTGTTTTCTATGGTTAGTCTGTCATCATGTTTAGTGTTCTCCCTGGATTGTCTGTCTTCATGTTTAGTGTTCTCCATGGTTATTCTGTCATCATGTTTAGTGTTCCCCCTGGTTAGTCTGTCATCATGTTTAGTGTTCTCTATGGTTACTCTGTCATCATGTTTAGTGTTCTCCCTGGTTAGTCTGTCATCATGTTTAGTGTTCTCTATGGTTAGTCTGTCATCAGGTTTTTTATACTTATTTAATATGTCATTGTATTGCTATTTATCCTGCTGATTTTCTTGTGTATGTAAAGTGACTTCGGGTGTCATGGAAAACGCTTAAAATAAAATGTATGATTATTAGCATTAAAATGGCATCAGAGGGCATTGTGGGCAGAGTTGGGTCTCATTCATTAGTGCACACAGTAGCAAAACATTTTGCAACAGAAAACAAAAACGAGCTACAGACAAGTTCCGGTAGTCCCTCCTTGTTTCAGTCTGTTTTCTTTTGTTTGGTGCCTAGTGACATGACCCAGGAATGTGATTTGACATTGTTTTTTAACAGAGGCACCACAGTTAAAAAAGGTAGAGGGCGCACTTGGGACAAATTAGTCCCAAGAGAGTGGCACAGTGAGATTAGAGTTGTGGTTCTAGGTCTCACCTCTCCAACTCGGTGCACCACAGGATGTCCTCTTTGCCGTTCATCATGACGGGGAAGTGCTGGTCTTTGCCCTGCTTGATAGAGTTAGAGCGCGTGGTGATGGTGCGCACCTTTCCAAACTACCAGACAAAGAAAATGCACACTCATATTAATACACTTTATGTGTGTGTGTACACACACACACACACACACACACACACACACACACACACACACACACACACACACACACACACACACACTGCATTCGGAAAGTCTTTAGACCCCTTGACTTTTTTCACATTTTGTTACGTTACAGCCTTATTCTAAACTTTATTAAATCGTTTTCCCCCCTCAATCTACACAAAGCAAAAACACGTTTTAAAAAATTGTTGCAAATTTATGAAAAATAAAAAACAGAAATACCATATTTACATAGGTTTTCAGACCCTTTGCTATCAGCCTCGAAATTGAGCTCAGGTGCATCAGGTTTCCATTGATCATCCTTGAGATGTTCCTACAACTTGATTGGAGTCCACCTGTGATAAATTCAATTGATTGGATATGATTTGGAAAGGCACACATCTGTCCATATAAGGTCCGACAGTTGACAGTGCATGTCAGAGCAAAAACCAAGCCATGAGCTCGAAGGAATTGTCCGTAGAGTGCCGAGACAGGATTGTGTCGAGGCACAGATCTGGGGAGCGGTTCCAAAAAATGTCTGCAGCATTGAGGTTCCCCAAGAACACAGTGGCCTCCATCATTCTTAAATGGAAGAAGTTTGGAACCACCAAGACTCATCCTCGAGCTGGCCGCACGGCCGAACTGAGCAATCAGGGGAGAAGGGCCTTGATCAGGAAAGTGAACAAGAACCCGATGGTCACTCTGACAGAGCTCCAGAGTTCCTCTGTGGAGATGTTAGAACCTTCCAGAAGGACAGCCATCTCTGCAACACTCCACTACCGTAAATTCCGGACTATAAGCCGCTACTTTTTCCCCACGCTTTGAACCCCGCGGCTTTAACAATGACGCGGCTAATATATGGATTTTTCCCGCTTTCAATTTCTTTTCTTCCAAAAAACACATTCTGTGACGTGCTCAGTTTTTTGGCAGCATGAAGCTTTCATTAGACCAATGAAATTGCCGAACGGGTTAAGGTCAAACAACCTTTTTGTTTACTGTTTACATTAAATCGAGCGCTCTCAAACTTCCCATCATTCTGATTACGGTAGTCATTTTGTCACCCTCATCATGGCAAAGACACGGAGAAATGCATATGATGCAGCTTTCAAGTTGAAGGCGATTGATCTGGCTGTTGGAAAAGGAAATAGAGCAGCTGCTGCACGGGAGCTTGGTCTTAATGAGTCGATGATAAGACGTTGGAAACAGCAGCGTGAGGAATTGACTCAGTGCAAAAAGACAACTAAAGCTTACTGCTAATTTTTTATTTTTTGTTACAAGCCGTGTTTCGTTAAAGCCTATTTATTTTTGTTACAAGCCTTGATTTGTTAAAGCCTATTTATTTTTGTTACAAGCCGTGTTTCGTTAAAGCCTGTGTAAAGTTCATTTGTTTCAATGTACCGGTAGGCACCTGTGGCTTATAGACAGGTGACTAACGATATTTTGACTAACCATATTTTGTGGGTGCGGCTTATATTCAGGTGCGCTTAATAGTCCGGAAATTACGGTATTTAGACCTTTATGGTAGAGTGGCCAGACGGAAGCCACTCCCCAGTAAAAGGCACATGACTGCCCGCTAGGAGTTTGCCAAAAGGCACCTAAAGACTTTCAGACCATGAGAAACAAGATTCTCTGGTCTGATGAAACCAAGATTGAACTCTTTGGCCTGAACGGAGCTAAGTAGAGCGAGATCCTTGATGAAAACCTGCTCCAGAGCGCTCAGGACCTCCGACTACAGCGAAGATTCACCTTCCAACAGGACAACGGCCCTAAGCACACAGCCAAGACAACGCAGCAGTGGCTTCAGGACAAGTCTCTGAATGTCCTTGATTGGCCCAGCCAGAGCCCAGACTTGAGCCCGATTTGAACATCTCTGAAGAGACCTGAAAATAGCTGTGCAGCGACTCTCCCCATCCAACCTGAAAGGATCTGCAGAGAAGAATGGGAGAAACTCCCCATATACAGGTGTGCCAAGCTTGTAGCATCATACCCAAGAAGACTCGAGGCTGTAATCACTACAAAAGGTGCTTCAGAGTACTGAGTAAAGGGTCTGAATAATTATGTAAATGTCATATTTCATTTTAGTTTTTACCTGTTTTTGCTTTGGTATTGTGTGTAGGTTGATTCAATTGTTTTTTCCCCTCAATCTTAGAATAAGGTTGTAACGTAACAAAATGTGGAAAAAGTCAAGTGGTCTGAATACTTTCCGAAGGCACTGTGAATGTGACATTTCAGTTTGTTATTTTTAATAAATGTCTAAACCTGTTGAAGCTTTGTCATTATGGGGTATTGTGTGTAGATAAGACAAAAAAAAATATTTCATCATTTTTAGAATAAGGCTGTAACATAACAAAATGTAGAAAAAGTCAAAGGGTCTGAATACTTTCCAAATGCACTGTATATAGAGTACCAGTCAAAAGTTTGGACAAACCTAACTCATTCAAGGGTTTTTCTTTATTTTTACTATTTTACACATTGTCAAATAATTGTGAAGACATCAAACTACGAAATAACACATATCATGTAGTAACCACAAGTGTTAAACAAAACAAAATATATTTTAGATTCTTCAAAGTAGCCACCCTTTGCCTTGATGACAGCTTTGCACATGCGTGGCATTCTCTCAACCAGTTTCATGAGGAATGCTTTTCCAACAGTCATGAAGGAGTTCCCACATATGCTGAGCACTTGTTGGCTGCTTTTCCTTCACTCTGTGGTCCAACTCATCCCAAACCATCTCAATTGGGTTGAGGTCGGGTGATTGTGGAGGCCAGGTCATCTGATGCAGCACCATCACTCTTCTTCTTGGTCAAATAGCCCTTACACAGCCTGGTGGTGTGTTTTGGGTCATTGTCCGGTTGAAAAACAAATGATAGTCCCAATAAGAGCAAACCAGATGGGATGGCGTATCGCTACAGAATGATGTGGTAGCCATGCAGGTTAAGTGTGCCTTGAATTCTAAATAAATCACAGACAGTGTCACCAGCAAAGCACCCCCAACACCATCACACCTCCTCCTCCATGCTTCACGGTGGGAACCACACATGTGGAGATCATCTGTTCACCTACTCTGCGTCTCACAAAAACACGGCGGTTGGAACCAAAAATCTGAAATTTGGACACATAAAACCAAAGGACAGATTTCCACCGGTCTAATTGCTTGTGTTTCTTGGCCCAAGCAAGTCTCTTCTTCTTATTGGTGTCCTTTAGTAGTGGTTTCCTTGCAGCAATTCAACCATGAAGGCCTGATTCACATAGTCTCCTCTGAACAGAAATCTGCTCCTTTTAGCCGTACCCTTATCCTACTCCTCCTCTGGTGATGTAGAGCTTAACCCAGGCCCTGTGTGTCCCTAGGCGCTCCCACTTGTTGACTTCTGCAACCGTAAAAGCCTTGGGTTCATGCATGTTAACATCAGAAGCCTCCTCCCTAAGTTTGCTTTATTCACTGCTTTAGCACACTCTGTCACATCCTGACCCTAGTAAGATGTCATTTTCTATAGTAGAGTAGGGCAGGGCGTGACAGGGGGTGTTTTGGGTTGTTCTATGTTTTCTATTTCTATGTTTAAGTTCTAGTTTGTCTATTTCTGTGTTGGGATTGTTTGGGGTTGATCTCTAATTGGAGGCAGCTGATCCTCATTGCCTCTGATTAGAGATCATATTTAAGTAGGGGTTTTTCTCTTCCTGTTTGTGGGTTATTATCTTTTGAGTAGTGTGTTTTCCTCTCTGCGTCACGGTTTATTTTTGTATTTCAAGCATTAGTGTATTGCATTTTAGTTTCACAATAAAGAAAGTATGTGGAACTTCGAACACGCTGCATTTTGGTCCGATCCTTCAAACAGCCGTGACACACTCCGCCAACCCTGATGTCCTAGCTGTGTCTGAATCCTTAGGAAGACCACCAAAAATTCTGAAATTTCCATCCCCAATTACAACATTTTCCGTCAAGACAGAACTGCTAAAGGGGGGCGGAATTGCAATCTACTGTAGAGATGGCCTGCAGAGTTCTGTCATACTATCCAGGTCTATGCCCAAAGAGTTCCAGCTACTACTTTAAAAGATCCATCTCTCCAGAAATAAGTCCCTCACTGTTGCCGCTTGTTATAGACCCCCCCCTCAGCTCCCAGCTGTGCCTTGGACACCATATGTGAATTGATTGCCCCCCATCTATTATCAGAGTTCGTACTGCTAGATTACCTAAATTGGGATATGCTTAACACCCCAGCCGTCCTACAATCTAGATGCCCTCAATCTCACACAAATGATCAAGGAACCTACCCGGCCCAACCCCAAATCTGTAAACATGGGCACCCTCATAGATATTATCCTGACCAACTTGCCCTCTAAATACACCTCTGATGTTTTCAACCAGGATCTCAGCCTCATTGCCTGCGTCCGTTATGGGTCCGCGGTCAAACGACCACCTAAAACACTTCTGCGAGCAGGCCTTTCTAATTGACCTGGCCCGGGTATCCTGGAAGGATATTGACCTCATCCATCAGTAGAGGATGCCTGGTTGTTCTTTAAAAGTGCTTTCCTCACCATCTTAAATAAGCATGCCCCTTTCAACATTTTTTGAACTAAGAACAGATATAGCCCTTGGTTCACTCCAGACTTGACTGGCCTTGACCAGCACAAAAACATCCTGTGGCGTACTGCACTAGTTTCAAATAGTCCCCGCGATATGCAACTTTTCAGGGATGTGGGGAACCAATACACACAGTCAGTTAGGAAAGCAAAGGCTAGCTTTTTCAAACAGAAATTTGCATCCTGCAGCACTAATTCCAAAAAGTTTTGGGACACTGTAAAGTCCACGGAGAATAAGAGTACCTCCTCCCAGCTGTAGTGTATATTGAAATAAAATCACTTAGTGATTCCTGTCCAGTTACACTTAATGAAGGAGAGCTAGATCGTGTTACCTTAGCCACACGGCCATGGTCCAGACAGTCCTGTAGCTCTAGCTTGTCCATCCCAGATGCACACCGAGGCCTGATAACATGAATGGGAATTAGAAATGAAATCCTCCAAGAGATCCATAAAGTGAAGTGGCTAGTACTTTATTTTACTGTACGGTTTCCACTAGTATTCAACTGGTAACAATGTGTACTTCCCAGCATTTACTTACTAAACACATTTGGCAACTATCAAATGGTGCCAAGTGGTGCGTTTAATGAATCCCAAATGAACAAACAAGTAAAAGTAATTAATAAGTTATTACTGTGTAATTACCATTAGCTTTTACAATGCAATTTGGTCATTTTTGTATTGTAAAGTAACAACAGGAATATGAAAGATTGTGTTAGTATAGGAAACACATATACTGTGGTCATCACACACCTGTTCATCCCTGGTAGGTTGCCCCAGAAGTACCTAGCCCTGTGAGCCGCAGACACCTCAATGGCGTCGATCATTACTGGATTGCACTGTAGGACGCGCGCGCACACACACACACACACACACACACACACACACACACACACACACACACACACACACACACACACACACACACACACACACACACACACATATATACACACACACACACAGGTTGGTGTTTAATTGAACATACCGCTGCTACCGTGGGTTACACATCTTCACTCCTTGTGTTATGTTGCGAGTCAGTAACGATATATAAAGACTAAGTAGCCGAGACGACTTCTCAAGCTATCTCACGAGGTAATGCCAAAGACCCCTGAGGTTGTCACTTATATTGATCCATTGATATTGAATTGATATTGTGGACACAACAAACCTCGAGGAAACGGGAGATGTCTCTCTTGTCGTTGACGCCCATGGCGACCACATTCTCGAACATCCAGAAGAAGGGGCGGTCCTCGGCCTCCTTGGGCTTGGCCTCACTCAGCAGACGGTAGAACTCAAAGAACAACCTTCCTGTGCCCTCTGGACAGACAGACAGACGGGGAATGAGGAGATCACGCTAGGGGATTCCTACTACAGTCCAATGTAAACTGAATAATAATGTACATCAATTGCAATTAGGGCTGGGCGATATGTCCAAAATATCATATCACTGTATTTAAAAAAAATTTGACTGTATTTTATGTTTTGGAATAATAAAAGTTCTAAATTTGCTTTATGAGTAATGTTTAACCCTAGGGTGCCAACACATACGTTCTTAGTGATTCCAATGGGTCTATCTATGTCTATTCAGATTGTTTTATACTGTTCAATTAAACTTAAACCAAAAATACATTTCTGAATTTTCATTCATTTCCTGCACTCATTTGAGATCATTTCCACAATGCCAAATAGGGCTGCACGATATGGGCAAGAAAACTAGGCCTTATTTTTAACCAAATGTTGTGATCTGACTTGCGATTTAGATCAAAACACTTGGGTGAACTGAAGGGATGAAGAAAAAAATAATGTTTATTCCAATTCTACAGTTAGAAGATAATAGTGGGCACTTTGAATAGTGATATTTGACATGACAACAAATGAAAATGTCAGGGAGGAGTTATTGTGACACAGTAGGAACCAAAGTGTTGGTCAGTGTTTCCTAGGGGACACTATAATCTTTGGCTACGTTCAATGATTTCTCTTAGCTACTTCATGTAGCTAACATATTCATGCTCTTTGATTTAGAAGATATTGTTACACAAACAACATGCTGATTGAAGCCTACACCAACACTGGTATCAGGCTGTATAGCTAGCTACGTTTTCTCTGACTAACTTGTGATTAGCATTAGTGGCTAACACGTCTTCGCCACAACCTGCTAAGAAAAGACAAACTAGCTGTTTGCAGATGTAAGAAACACTAAATAATAGTGTAATTATATAACACTTGAGGACTTATATTAAGAAGCAAAGTGGAAACAGCATCGTAGTCATCAACACGTGTGCTGCATTGACCATGCGGACTGAACGCAAGAGTCTCGTGGTCGAGCAACAACAAATGCGCTCCTTAATCAACGGGACCGAGCTCGGTCTAGGTGCAAAACAGCATGGAGAGAGAGAGAGCGGAGAGAGATGACTCAAACACCGTTACAGAAGGTAAAGTAAAAACGCAAACCGGTCCGTGCATCAATAGTGGTCTAAAGTAAAATACGGTATACCGCCCAGCCCTAATTCCAATAATACATCTGTCATTATGAGTTTCAAATATCCCTCTGATTCTTATACCTTACACGTTGCCCTGGACGTTTAGAGGTACAAGTCTATAACGTACATGTAAGAGGGAATGTATATAAATGACATTTCATAAGAACTACTTCACTGGAATTTTAGCCCGTAACACTTGGCAAGAATTCTAAAGTGTAATTGGAGTGAAGTGAAGCATGCTTATTAATTCATTTAATGAAGTTTGATTAAAAATCATTATTTTGATTCAATTTCTTACCGTACAATCCCTTCCTGGCGGGGTTGACGATAGACAGGTCATTACAGGGGCTTCCTCCGATCACCAGGTCAAATGGGCCCCACTCTTCTATCTGTGTGAGACAATCACACCACCTACTGTCAGACTGAGTGTAACACACGTCAATGCCCCAACATCTGCCCCCATCTGCCGTTTGTCATTCCCAATCCCCCCCTATCCTATCCTACATAGTGTCATCTCCCCCCATCACCACATCCATATTGGCCACCACCCCCAACGCAACGTACAGTGCCTTTAGAAAGTACTTGACTTATTCCACATGTTGTTATATTACAGCCTGAATTCAAAATGGATGAAATAGATATTTTTCTCACCCATCTACACCCATCTGAAAAAGCTCTGACGAAGGCCGTTAGGCCGATACGTAAGCTTATTAAATATCAGTGATACTATCAAGAACAGTGTGCGGTTTCCTTTTTTCATTCATCCTGTTTCAACTGTTGCCATGCACCTGTAACAAGATTGCTCAGATGTGCGAGTGCCTTTTGAATCTCACCCATCTACACAAAATACCCCATAATGAAAAAGTGAAAGCATGTCTTTAGAATTATTGGCAAATTTATTGAAAATGAAATACAGAAATATCTAATTTACATAAGTATTCACACCCTTGAGTCAATACATGTTAAAATCACCTTTGGCAGCGATTACAGCTGTTAGTCTTTCTGGGTAAGTCTCTAAGAGCTTGGATTGAACAATATTTGCACATTATTATTTTTACAATTCTTAAAGCTATGTCAAGTTGGTTGTTGATATATTGCTAGACAGCCAGGACAATAACCTAAAACACAAAGCCAAATTGTTGCTTACCAAGACAACATTGAATGTACCTGAGTGGCCTAGTTATAGTTTTTACCTCAATTGGCTTGAAAATCTATGGCAAGACTTGAAAATGTGAATTTGTCTCCAGTGGGAAGCAGACTGAACAATGTTTTCCTCTAGGATTTTGCCTGTGATTAGCTCTATTCCGTTTATTTTTTTCCTAAAAAGAAAACTCCATAGTCCTTGCCAATCCTTGAAAATATGAAGAGTGGTACTCAGTGATGTGCTGTGTTGTATTTGCCCCAAACATAAGGCTTTGTATTCAGGACACAAAGTTAATTTCTTTGCCACATTTTTTGCAGTTTTACTTTAGTGCCTTATTGCAAACAGGATGCGTGTTTTGGAATATTTTATGCTATAGTCTTCCTTTTCTTTTTACGCTGTCATTTAGGTTAGTTATCTCCTATCACAGCTCCTTAAACTCTGTAACTGTTTTATAGTCACCTTTGGCATCATGGTGAAATCCTTTATGGTGAAATCCCCCATACCTTCCTCTCCAGCAACTCAGTTAGGAAGGACGCCTGTATATTTGTAGTGACTAAAATGTCTGCTTTTTTTTTACCCATCTACCAATAGGTGCCCTTCTTTGTGAGGCATTGGAAAACCTCCCTGGTCTTTGTGGTTGAATCTGTGTTTGAAATTCACTGGTCGACTGAGGAACCTTACAGATAATTGTATGTGTGGGGTACAGAGATCAGGTAGTCTTTTAAAAATCATGTTAAACACTATTATTGCACACAGAGTGAGTCCATGCAACTTATTACAGTGCATTCAGGAAGTATTCAGACCCCTTAAGTTTTTCCACATTTTGTTACATTATAGCCTTATTCTAAAATTGATTAAATTGTTTTTTTCCCCTCATCAATCTACACACAATACCCCATAACAACAAACCAAAAACAGGTTTTTATACATTTTTGCAAATGTATAAAAAAAAAAAAAAAACTGATATCACATTTACATACAGTATGTGACATGTTAAGCAAATGTTTACTCCTGAACATATTTAGGCTTGCCATAACAAAGGGTTTGAATACTTATTGACTCAAGACATTTCAGCTTTTCATATTTAATTTGTAAAAAATGAAACACAACAACACGTCAAAATGTGGAAAAAGTCAAGGGGTGTGAATACTTTCTGAAGGCACTGTATAACACCCTACAGAACGACCCATACAGAAACACCCCTCCCCCACCCATCCATACCACCCACCAAAATATTCCCTACAGAACACCCCCTCCTCCTCAGCTCTACATAGGGGCCTTTTCATCTGTGACAAAGGCCTTGGATAGAGAGAGAGTGAGAGGGTGTAGCTTCCCCAAGCAGGGCCAGAGCAGACCCTCCCCGGGCCCAGCCCCTCTTTGAGGAGTGCTCTGAGTCGCTGACAAAGGGGTGAATGGGTTCTGGGGGATTTAATCTGACAAGAGGCTGTGCTTTGTCCTCTAAACCAGATGACCTCACGGACTCTCATGCAACCCGGCAGCATGCCCCTCTCTGCAGCTGTGGTGGAGCTATGTGTTTAGGTTCGACTTGGGAGTGGTTAATGTTGTCTGTTGGTGTGTTTGCATGTTTGTGCTCTTGTGTTGAAGCTCTCAAAAGAGTCCTTGCGAGCCCATGAGTCTGTATAGGTTTCATTGTGGATCCACATAATGTAGGTCAGGGGGGAGGGCATTCACTATAAGGTGAGGCTCATTAGGCTACAATAAGGTACTACTGTCTGGACAGGCAATAGCCTGGTCCAGACAGAACAAACCAGTAACAGGTGTGTGGTATGAATGTGTGCAATTGTTTGATTTTCCATGACACTGACGAGGACTACTCCTTATAACCAGTGTTGGGGGTAATGCATTACAAAAGTAAAACTATACAGTGGCTTGCGAAAGTATTCACCCCCCTTGGTATTTTTCCTATTTTGTTGCCTTAAAACCTGGAATTAAAATGAATTTTTTGGGGGTTTGTATCATTTGATTTACACAACATGCCTACCACTTTGAAGATGCAAAATATTTTTTATTGTGAAGCAAATAAGAAATAAGACAAAAAAACTGAAAACTTAAACGTGCATAACTATTCACCCCCCCAAAGTCAATACTTTGTAGAGCCACCTTTTGCAGCAATTACAGCTGCAAGTCTCTTGGGGTATGTCTCTATAAGCTTGGCACATCTAGCCACTGGGAGTTTTGCCCATTCTCAAAGGCTAGACTGCTCCAGCTCCTTCAAGTGTTGTGTTCCGCTGGTGTACAGCAATCTTTAAGTCATACCACAGATTGAGGTCTGGGCTTTGACTTGACCATTCCAAGACATTTAAATGTTTCCCCTTAAACCACTCAAGTGTTGCTTTTGCAGTATGTTTAGGGTCATTGTCCTGCTGGAAGGTGAACCTCTGTCCCAGTCTTAAATCTCTGGAAGACTGAAACAGGTTTCCCTCAAGAATTTCCCTGTGTTTAGCGCCATCCATCATTCCTTCAATTCTGACTAGTTTCCCAGTCCCTGCCGATGAAAAACATACCCACAGCATGATGCTGCCACCACCATGCTTCAATGTGGGGATGGTGTTCTTGGGGTGATGAGAGGTGTTGGGTTTGCGCCAGACAGCATTTTACTTGTTGGCCAAAAAGCTCAATTTTAGTCTCATCTAACCAGAGTACGTTCTTCCATATGTTTGGGGAGTCTCCCACATGCCTTTTGGCGAACACCAAACGTGTTTGCTTATTTTTTTCCTTAAGCAATGTCTTTTTTTCTGGCCACTCTTCCGTAAAGCCCAGCTCTGTGGAGTGTATGGCTTAAAGTGGTCGAATGGACAGATACTCCAATCTCCGCTGTGGAGCTCCTTCAGGGTTATCTTTGGTCTCTTTGTTGCCTCTCTGATTAATGCCCTCCTTGCCAGATCCGTGAGTTTTGGTGGGTGGCCCTCTCTTGTCAGGTTTGTTGTGGTGCCATATTCTTTAAATGTTTTAATAATGGATTTAATAGTGCTCTGTGGGATGTTCAAAGTTTCAGATATTTTTTTATAACCCAACCCTGATCTGTACTTCTCCACAAATTTGTCCCTGACCTGTTTGGAGAGTTCCTTGGTCTTCATGGTGCCGCTTGCTTGGTGGTGCCCCTTGCTTAGTGGTGTTGCAGACTCTGGGGCCTTTCAGAACAGGTGTATATATACTGAGATCATGTGACAGATCATGTGACACTTAGATTGTACACAGGTGGACTTTATTTAACTAATTATGTGACTTCTGAAGGTAATTGGTTGCACCAGATGTTATTTAGGGGTTTCATAGCAAAGGGGGTGAATACATATGCACGCACCACTTTTCCGTTTTTATTTTTTTTCATTTCACTTCACCAATTTCGACTATTTTGTGTATGTCCATTACATGAAATCCAAATAAAAATCTATTTAAATTACAGGTTGTAATGCAACAAAATAGGAAAAATGCCAAGGGGGTGAATACTTTTGCAAGGCACTGTACGTAATCAGATTACATTATTGAGTAATAGAGTAAAGTAACGCATAACTTTTTCAAATTGGGTAATATTATTACAGTTACTATACCTGCCGCATGTTTCCATAATCCAATGATTTGTATTGTTTATAAAATAGCACCAACAATCATTTTTAGAGAGGTTGCACCTCTGATCTTTGCCGTTGATGGCTTCTGTGATAGAAAAGCCCATAGAGGGCTTTCCTGTCTAGTGGCAAGTGTTCCCTTTATACATCTCTACATCTTGAGAGAAAGATTTTGAAAGAAAAGATAGGAAAACTTTACAGATGTTTGGCTTACAGTATACACTACCGTTCAAAAGTTTGGGGTCACTTAGCAATGTCCTTGTTTTCCATGAGTTGCAAAATGAATAGGAAATATAGTCAAGACGTTGACAAGGTTATAAATAATGATTTTGTATTGAAATAATAATTGTGTCCTTCAAACTTTGCTTTCATCAAAGAATCCTCCACTTGCAGCAATTACAGCCTTGCAGAACTTTGGCATTCTAGTCGTCAATTTGTTGAGGTAATCTGAAGAGATTTCACCCCATGCTTCCTGAAGCACTTCCCACAATTTGGATTGGCTTGATGGGCACTTCTTACGTACCATACGGTCAAGCTGCTCCCACAACAGCTCAATAGGGTTGAGATCCGGTGACTGTGCTGGCCACTCCATTATAGACAGAATACCAGCTGACTGCTTCTTCCCTAAATAGTTCTTGCATAGTTTGAAGCTGTGCTTTGGGTCATTGTCCTGTTGTAGGAGGAAATTGTCTCCAATTAAGCGCCGTCCACAGGGTATGGCATGGCGTTGCAAAATGGAGTGATAGCCTTCATTCTTCAAGATCCCTTTTACCCTGTACAAATCTCCCACTTTACCACCACCAAAGCACCCCAGACAATCACATTGCCTCCACCATGCTTGACAGATGACGTCAAGCACTCCTCTAGCATCTTTTCATTTTTTCTGCATCTCACGAATGTTCTTCTTTGTGATCCAAACACCTCAAAATGATATTTGTCTGTCCATAACACCTTTTTCCAATCTTCCTCTGTCCAGTGTCTGTGTTCTTTTGCCCATCTTAATCTTTTCTTTTATTGGCCAGTCTGAGATATGGCTTTTTCTTTACAACTCTGCCTAGAAGGCCAGCATCCCGGAGTCATCTCTTCACTGTTGACATTGAGACTGGTGTTTTGCGGGTACTATTTAATGAAGCTGCCAGTTGAGGACTTGTGAGGCGTCTGTTTTAGAGGACGACCGATTAATCGTCACGGCCGATTAATTAGGGCCGATTTCAAGTTTTCATAACAGTCGGTAATCGTCATTTTTGGATGCCGATTATGGCCGATTACATTGCAATCCACGAGGAGACTGCGTAGCAGGCTGACCAACTGTTACGCGAGTGCAGCAAGGAGCCAAGGTAAGTTGCTAGCTAGCATTAAACTTATCTTATAAAAAAACAATCAATCTTAAGATAGTCACTAGTTAACTACACATGGTTGATGGTATTACTAGTTTAACTAGCTTGTCATGCGTTGCATATAATCAATGCGGTGCCTGTTAATTTTTTATCGAATCACAGCGTACTTCGCCAAACGGGTGATGATTTAACAAAAGCGCTTTCGCGAAAAAAGCACAATGTACCTAACCATAAACATCAATGCCTTTCTTAAAATCAATACACAAGTATATATTTTTTAACCTGCATATTTAGTTAAAAGAAATTCATGTTAGCAGGCAATATTAACTAGGGAAATTGTGTCACTTCTCTTGCGTTCCGTGCAAGCAGTCAGGGTATATGCAGCAGTTTGGGCCGCCTGGCTCGTTGCGAACTGTGTGAAGACATTTTCTTCCTAACAAAGACGTAATTAATTTGCCAGAATTGTACATATTTATGACATATCATTGAAGGTTGTGCAATGTAACAGCAATATTTAGACTTATGGATGCCACCCGTTAGATAAAATATGGAACGGTTCCGTATTTCACTGAAAGAATAAACATTTTGTTTTCTAAATTATAGTTTCCGGATTTAACCATATTAATGACCAAACGCTCATATTTCTGTGTGTTTATTGTATTATAATTAAGTCTATAATTTGATATTTGATAGGAGGAGTCTGACTGAGCGGTGGTAGGCAGCAGCAGGCTCGTAAGCATTCATTCAAACAGCACTTTCCTGCGTTTGCCAGCAGCTCTTCGCAATGCTTGGAGCATAGCGCTGTTTATGACTTCAAGCCTATCAACTCACGAGATTAGGCTGGCAATACTATAGTGCCTATAAGGACATCCAATAGCCAAAGGTATATGAAATACAAATGGTATAGAGAGAAATAGCACTATAAATTCATATACACAACCTAAAACTGGGAATATTGAAGACTCATGTTAAAAGGAACCACCAGCTTTCATATGTTCTCAGCTATTTTACATGGTACATATTACATTTTTACTTTCTTCTCCTTATGTATTATATTAAGTTCAAATAAGAGTGTTCATTCAGTATTGTTGCAATTGTCATTATTACAAATATATATATATATATATATATATATATATATATATATAGAAATCGGCCGATTAATCGGTATCGATTAATAGGTCTTCCGTTTCTTGGCAATTTCTCGCATGGAATAGCCTTCATTTCTCAGAACAAGAATAGACTGACGAGTTCCAGAAGAAAGTTCTTTGTTTCTGGCTATTTTGAGCCTGTAATCGAACCCACAAATGCTGATGCTCCAGATACTCAACTAGTCTAAAGAAGGACCGTTTTATTGCTTCTTTAATCAGAACAACAGGTTTCAGCTGTGCTAACATAATTGCAAACATGTTTTTTAATGAATAATTAGCCTTTTAAAATGATCAACTTTATTTGCTAACACAATGTGCAATTGGAACACAGGAGTGATGGTTGCTGATAATGGGCCTCTGTATGCCTATGTAGATATTCCATAAAAAATGAGCCGTTTCCAGCTACAATAGTCATTTACAACATTAACAATGTCTACACTGTTTTTCTGATCAATTTGATGTTATTTTAATGGACAAAAAAATGTGCTTTTCTTTAAAAAACAAGGACATTTCTAAGTGACCCTAAACTTTTGAACGGTAGTGTATATGGCTAACTAAGCAGCCCATATGATAGCGCAGTACTTGTAGACAAGTACAGGAAAGCAGCGCCACCGAAGAAAGGAGAAACCAGCCATCAAACCCGAGTTAGTAAGTAGCCTATATTTGGTAGAGCGCGCACGGTTCGCCTTGCTCCCTCCGACAGTCAAACAAACAGGGAGATTGAGATTTTTTCCCATGAAAGTAACACAAAGTAATATAACATTACTTTCCACACAAAGTGACATTGTAAAGTAACACATTACTTTTTGCTAAATATAACGATATTTCGTCATATGTTGAATTAGGACAAGGAAAAGAAGCACCTGCTTTACACAAGAACATAATGAGTCATTGGGGAACGGATTGGATCTTTGCTTTAGAGACAACCCTAGTACTCTACTCTCCCCTCTCTCACCCCTCCCTCTATATGATTTAACTCAGATTCAATTTGTTCTGCCCACCCATATGTAAAGACTGTGAAAAGAGAAGAGAGAGAGAGAAAGAGGGAGGGAGGGAGATTTGATCTGCTTACGTTCTTCCTGGAGATGTTGCGCACATCGTGCACATACTGGATTCTTCCTTCATGTCGGACGACGCCCACAGATATGGAATCTTCACACACCTCTGACGCAATATAATGGTCCACTTTGAATCCTAGGTCTCGTAGCACTAAGTATCCTAAACACACACAGGTAAACATATGTCAAGATATTTTTTGCGGGTTCTGAATACTAAACTTGAGTAATGCATTGACACCTATGCGCGCACGCACACACACACACACACACACACACACACACACACACACACACACACACACACACACACACACACACACACACTTACCAGTGGCGATGCCATCGAACAGTGAGAGCACGCGGATGGGGCGCCTCTGTTCTGCAGGGACAGCCCGGTAGATCTTTGGGCTTTCCTGAGAAACATATAGACCAAATCAAAATGTTTATATAAACAAACACAGACACTGTATGTACTGTAGTAATGTTGCTAGGAGTGGGACCCTGAAGTTTTCCTGACCCTGTGACCTGACCAAGAAGAACGGCAGGCCCTAGATACTGTATGAGCTAAGTTAGTTTGGCCTCGGTACTGGGACAAGGGTCAATGTGAGGAGTTAACTAAAGCATCTTGATGGGACTCACAAACTCCTGGCCGTTGTCGTTGACGAAGAACTCCTGCAGCTTCATGCTCCAGTCGTGGCGTCGTTTGAGCACGCCGTAGTTCTGCAGGGGCTGGCACATGAAGCAGCGCCACGGGTCTAGGTTACGGGCACTGTTCGACGCCCCTGCGCCCACCAGAATGTCCAGACAGTCGACACAGAAACACCTGCAGGGGAGGAGACAGACGGGTGTGATAAGGTTGAGGGGGGAGAAGGGGAGATGGACGAGTAGGGGAGGGGAGAGGGAAGGGGTGGAGGGAAGGCAGGGGGAGAGAGGGATATGGGGAAGAGAGTGGGGGAAGGGGAGGGTGGGAGAAGGGAGGAAAGGCAGGGAGTGAGAGGGATATATGGGGGAGGGGAGAAAGGGATATGTGGGGGAAGGGGAGAGAGGGATATGTGGTGAGAGAGAGATATGGGGCAGGGGGAGAGAGAGATATGGGGGGAAGGGGAGAGAGAGATATGGGGCAGGGGGAGAGAGAGATATGGGGCAGGGGGAGAGAGAGATATGGGGCAGGGGGAGAGAGAGATATGGGGGAAGGGGAGAGAGAGATATGGGGGGGAAAGGGGAGAGAGAGATATGGGGGGGAAGGGGAGAGAGAGATATGGGGGAAGGGGAGAGAGAGATATGGGGGGAAGGGGAGAGAGATATGGCGGGAGTGGGAGAGAGATATGGGGGGAAGGGGAGAGAGAGATATGGGGCAGGGGGAGAGAGAGATATGGGGGGAAGGGGAGAGAGAGATATGGGGCAGGGGGAGAGAGATATGGGGCAGGGGGAGAGAGAGATATGGGGCAGGGGGAGAGAGAGATATGGGGGAAGGGGAGAGAGAGATATGGGGGGGAAAGGGGAGAGAGAGATATGGGGGGGAAGGGGAGAGAGAGATATGGGGGAAGGGGAGAGAGAGATATGGGGGGAAGGGGAGAGAGAGATATGGGGGAAGGGGAGAGAGAGATATGGGGGGAAGGGGAGAGAGATATGGCGGGAGTGGGAGAGAGATATGGGGGGAAGGGGAGAGACAAATATGGCGGGAGGGTAGAGAGAGATATGGCGGGAGGGGAGGAAAGATATGGGGGGAGGGGGAGAGATGAAGAGAGAAAGCAGAGATAGAAAGCAGGTGGAACTAGTGGAAATAAAAGGTGACATCGAGAGGAAACATGTACAGTGCCGTGAACAAGTATTTGCCCCCTTTCTGATTTTCTCTATTTTTGTATATTTTTTATACTGAATGTTATCAGATCTTTAACCAAAACCTAATATTGGATAATGTTTACAAATAACCCCAAAAATGTATACCTATTTTATTTATTTATTTAATTAACAAAGTTACGCAACAACCAATTCCCTTATGTGAAAAACTCAATAACTGGTTGTGCCACCTTTAGCTGCAATGAATGCAACCAAATGCTTCCTGTAGTTGTTGATCAGTCTCTAATGTCGCTGTGGAGGAATTTTGTCCCAGTCCTGCATGCAGAACTGCTTTAACTCAGCAATATTTGTAGGTTTTCAAGCATGAGCTGCTCGTTTCAAGTCCTGCCACAACATCTCAATTGGGATTAGGTCTGGACTTTTACTAGGCCATTCCAAAACTTCATATTTGTTGCTATTTAACCATTTTCATGTAGACTTGATTGTGTGTTTTGGATCATTGTCTTGCTGCATGACCCAGCTGCGCTTCAGCTTCAGCTCACAGGCGGATGGCCTGACATTCTCCTGTAGAATTCTCTGATACAGAGCAAAATTCATGGTTCCTTCTATTAAGACAAGTCGTCGTCCTGAGGCAGCAGAGCATGCCCAAACCATCCCACTACCACCACCATGCTTGATATGGTATGAGGTTATTACAGTGGAATTCAGTGTTTGGTTTTCGCCAGGCATAATGAGGCCCATGTCGTCCAAAAAGTTATACTTTTGAATCATCTGTCCATAGAACATTCTACCAAGAGTCTTGATGATCATCCAGGTGCTTTTTTTTGGCAAACTTGAGTCAACTTTTCGGATGAGATGGGTCCCATTACGTCTGGCAAAAACCAAACAGTACATTCAGTATAAAAAAATATGTAAAAATAGAAGAAAGAATACTTTTTCACAGCACTGTACATCTAATCAACAGGTTAGAGAGAAAGGAGAGTGAAAGAAAAAGTAGAAGCTGACTGAGAAGGCAGAACGTAAAAGAGGGTAATGAACTAAGATACAGCAGATTACAGTTAAGACGCAGAATATTACACTAATGACACAGTATAGATACAGCCTGTGTCCCAAATAGCACCATATTCCCTAGTGCACTACATTTGACCACAGCCAATAAAGTAGTGCACTGCACTTTTAGAAAAAAAGGCTTCCAAGAGCGTTCTTCAGCTGCCCCCTTTTTTGGTTCCACGTAGAAACCTCACTGGAAAGGGTTCTACCTGGAACCCAAAAGGGTTCTTCAAAAGGGTTCTCCTATGGGGACGGCCGAAGAACCTTTTCCGGTTCTAGAAAGCGCCCCTTTTTTCCCCTAAGACTGTATAAAAGGGACAAGGGCAGCATTTGGGCCATACTCGTAGAAGATTACCGAGAAACGGTTAATGAGGTGAGTGTTGAGTCCCACCTGCAGCAGTTGGCGTTCCCACACAGTAGCACCTCGCGCCCCCCGCAGCACACTGTGCAGTACGATTGGTAGCCGTCGTCATCATACATGTAGGAGATCTCCAGGTACACGTCCTACCACAGGCACGCAACAACACTCATTAACAACAATATCTAGACGCCAGTGTTGATTTACAGAACAAAACAAATACCACATTTCTTGACACCAGGATCTTTAACCAGTTCGAGCATGTATGGTGATGCAGGAAATCAAACAAGAATGCGAATACAAAGATCCTGTCACGCCCTGACCTGAGAGATCCTTTTTATGTCTCTATTTAGGTTTGGTCAGGGTGTGATTTGGGTGGGCATTCTATGTCTGTTTTTCTATGTTTGGGATTGCTTTGTTTCGGCCGGGTATGGCTCCCAATCAGGAACAGCTGTACATCATTGTTGCTGATTGGGAGTCATACTTAGGCAGCCTGTTTTTCCTTAGGGTTTTGTGGGTGAATATTTTCCTGTTTAGTTTTTGTAACCTGACAGAACTGTTTCTGGTTGTTTTTTGGTTTATTTTGTAAGTGATCATTCGGTCCATTAAAATCTTTCAAGATGAACACATCCTCCGCTGCACCTTGGTCTCATTTTGACGGCGGCCGTTACAGATCCTCTATATACACAAAAGTATGTGGACACCCCTTCAAATGAGTGGATTTGACTATTTCAGCCACACCTGTTGCTGGTAGGTGTATAAAATCGAGCACACCACCATGCAATCTCCATAGACAAACACTGGCAGTAGAATGGCCTTACTGAAGAGCTCAGTGGCTTTCAACGTGACACCGTCATAGGATGCCACCTTTCCAACAAGTCAGTTCGTCAATTTTCTGCCCTGCTAGAGCTGCCCCGGTCAACTGTAAGTGATGTTATTGTGAAGTGAAACATCTAGAAACAACAACGGCTCAGCCGCGAAGTGGTAGGCCACACAAGCTCACAGAATGGGACCGCCGAGTGCTGAAGCTTGTAGCACATAAAAATAATCTGTCCTCACTACCGAGTTCCCAAACTGCCTCTGGAAGCAACGTCAGCACAAGAACTGTTCGTCGGGAGCTTCATGAAATGGGTTTCCATGGTCAAGCAGCCGCATACAAGCCTAAGATCACCATGCGCAATGCCAAGCGTCGGCCGGAGTGGTGTAAAGTTCACCGCCATTAGACTCTTGAGCAGTGGAAACACGTTCTCTGGAGTGACGCTTCACCGTCTGGCAGTCCCGACGGACAAATCTGGGTTTGGCGGATGCCAGGAGAATGCTACCTGCCCGAATGCATAGTGCCAACTGTAAAGTTTGGTGGAGGAGGAATAATGTTCTGGGCCTGTTGTCTGTTTTTCATGGTTCGGTCTAGGCCTCAGTTCCTGGGAAGGGAAATCTTAACATCTGTGTATTTTAAACACAGAGACCAAAGTCCACAGACACAAAGGCACTGCTCTGGGACACATTGTATAACACATTGACAAAGCTGTAAACTGACATCAACATCACTGCAATTGTACCAGTCACTCACCATGCACCCATTGCACTTAACAAGGGGCTGAACCATAGCTATTTGAACTATGATGGAACCGGGCCCATAACAACAAAGCTGCTAATAATAAAGAGAATGCTTGAGCCAATAGTTTCTATAAGAACTTACTGAGACCTTGATAAATATGGATAAAGGCCATTGCTTCAGAAACCCAATAAGATAATGTGATTAGACCTGGGTTCAAAAATGATTTGCAATCCTTACAAATCTTCTAGCTGGGCTTAATTGTGCTTTCCTGGAGCAAATAGAATAGTCACAACGCCACAAACCTTGCCCCTCTGGCACTCCATACAAGCTAAAGCAAACTCTAAAAGTATCTGGCAGATTTTGAATAGTAATTGAACCCAGGTCAGGATGAGATTACGTCATATGATCATGTAGTGAACATTCACACACCTGTGGTAATGATCTATTGGACTGAAGGTATGTCAATAGAAGCAGTCAGCCAGGCCTGGTATCGATGCTTCTAGTCCCTTACACAAGAGAGACAGGCCTAGGCATGTCTCACTCTTAAGTTCTGAACACAGTGGTTCTATTGACAAAATAGCTCTAGATGACTTCTGTGGAAAAGTCTTCTTCCAGAGAGCCGCACAAACACGTGAATAAACACTATCCCCCAGCGCAGGGATTCAGGATCGGATTATATGTTTAGGTAGGTAGGTGTCATTCACCTCAGGGTGTCCTGACTCTTTCAATGGGATCTAGACTCAGTGGCAGTTGGTAAAGATGGCTGTGTGAGACTGATGACAGTGATGACAGTGTAAAGGTAATATAGGTGTATTTCTTGTCAGCGTGCCATTTCTGAATGAGAGGGCAATAGAGAAGTGCACTAACCTTGCATGCTTGGCAAAGGCCTCCTTCAAAAAGTGGGTGGAAGGTTGCCACTCTTGTCTTCCCGCAAGAGAGGCAAAAGTCTGCACGAAACAAATATGAGATAGACGAAGACTTGACGAAAACACTTTTCGCAGCTCATGTTCAACAGCTACGGTGTCTTCAGAAAGTATTCATACCCCTTGACTTTTTCCACATTTTGTTGTGTTACAGCCTGAATTTAAAACGGGTTGAGGTGTTTTTTAGTCACTGGCCTACACACAATACCCCATAAGGTCAAAGTGTTTAAAAAAATAAATAAAATAAATGAATACAAAATGAAAAGCTGAAATGTCTTGAGTCAATAAATAGTCAACCCCTTTGTTATGGCAAGCCTAAATAAGTTCAGGAGTAAAAATGTGCTTAATAAATTGCATGGACTCACTCTGTGTGCAATAAAAGTGTTTAACATGATTTTTTAAATGACTACCTCAACTCTACCACACACATACAAATATCTGTAAGGTCCCGAGGGTGGAACAGTGATTTTAAAACACAGATTCAACCACAAAGACCAGGTAGGTTTTCCAATGCCTCGCAAAGAAGGGCACCTATTGGAAGATGGGTAAAAAAAAGAAGCAGACATTGAATATCTCTTTGAGAATGGTGAAGTCATTAATTCCACTTTGGATGGTGTATCAATACACCCAGTCACCACAAAGATACAGGTGTCCTTCTTAAGGATTTCACCATGAGGTCAAAGGTGATTTTAAAATAGTTACAGAGTTTAATGGCTGTTATAGGAGAAAACTGAGGATGGATCAACAACATTGTAGTTACTCCACAATACTAACCTAAATGACAAGAGTGAAAGGAAGGAATGGGTGGGTGAGGAAGAAAATAACAATTGAATTCATTTTGAATTCAGGCTGTAACACAACAAAATGTGGAATAAGTCAAGGGGTATGAATTCTTTCTACAATATCTGAAGGCCCTTGTATGTCAACTAGAAAGAAATATCTGAAACTAAAAGGAGAACGTACCTTCTATACTTCTGTTATTCTTCAAAACTTCATGCACCATTTGTTCTGAAGGGCAGAGAGGAGAGAGAGACACATGCAGGTCAATAATTAAAGACAGGTATTGAGTCACATGAATAATAACATGCCATAGCAATAAATCACAGACGACTCCAGGATCGTATTCATTGGGGCATAAAGTGTTAGAAAAATGTTGCAACGGAAATGGGAAATTAGTGTTTCTTATAGGACCAATCCATGTAGTCCCCCCCTGTTTCTGTTTTCTTCCATTTGGTGACTAATAAATACGACCCTGATAACCCCAGGTTGACCCGTTTGGTTGACCTCTGACCTCGACTGTAGACCTCCTCTGGGCCGCTTTTGGCCTTACACAGGCTGATGCGGGGCCTCTTGGCTGTCGGGAAATACTCTGTCAGACTGACGTCCAAAACCTGGTGGTTCAACGTGTTGCTATCTGGAGAGGACAAACCCAGACACACACACAGACAGACAACCGTCAAAGCATGTAGAAGAAAGTACACTGTACCTAAAATACTCTACAAATATATGTAATATTACTGTATACCAGTTGATATTACTGTGAATTATTGGCCAAGTAATACTGGTCCACTAGACCCGACAAACCCATTGAACCCTTACCTACGGAGTATGGTGGATGACATAATGAAACATACTAAACAGGAGACAACCCTTAACCACCCTAGTGTGAGTACCGGTCTTTTCTGCTAACATTCCACTCCTTGTCATTGCAAAAGAGACTGGCCTTCTGGCAATCTCAACGTTCAACATGCGCTGTATTTACGGTGGAGTTGCTCGCTGGTTGTTGGAAATAACATTAATATTATCCAACATGTGGAGCTTCGGAAATAGAATTTGAATTTATAACAAAGTCAAAAACAAACATTTAGCTGTTAGCTAGGCAAGTTGTGGTATTTTTAGGTTTACAATCAAAACTAAGACGACATTTTGTGGTTGGGATTGCAGTATGTATTTAGTTTGAGAATTTAGATGTGATGCTAGCAACTTTGGTCATCACTAGCTACCACAGCCACAAAGTCATAAACCCCATCTACTTCTAACACTTCTCTTGTTAAAATCTGATTTTAAACCACAGGAGGCTGGTGGCATCTTAATTGGGGAGAACGGGCTAGTGGTAATGGCTGGAGCGGAATCAGTGGAATGATAGCAAATACACATGGTATCCATGTATTTGATGCCTTTCCATTTGATCCGTTCCAGCCATTACTATGAGCTGTCCTCCCCTCAGCAGCCTCCACTGTTTTAAACCTAAACCCAACCCTAACCTTAGCCACACTGCTAACCTTATGCCTAACCCTAACCTTTTCATACATTTTTACGATCTAGGCCATTTTGACTTTGTGGCTGTGGTAACTAGTGGAAACCGGAGCACAGGAAGTGGATTAGCTAAAGGAACAGGTACCTAGGCTATAACCACCCCTCCTCTCTAATGAAATACCAACATGCCACCATACAGTTAACCGATCATGTGAGAGAGAGAGGAGAGGCAGATTAGGATGCCAAGTAGAGACAGGAATAAATTACGTAAGTCTTCTAATAAAAGTATTTAATTAAAAACGTGTCATATTGATAGAGAGAAAGTAATGGTGGAACTCTTAAATATGTCAGCAACTATTGTCTCAGCACTAACTGGGGCTATCGTTTAAAGCCACAATATGTAACTTTTTTGGGCGACCCGACCAAATTCACATAGAAATATGAGTTATGGATCTGTCACTCTCAAGAAGCAGTAGATCTGTTATATATGCGCTATTTCTAAGCTTCCCGTTCATAAATGTTGATATTGCGTCTTTTATTTTTCGATTTTGTACACCAGCTTCAAAAAGCTGAAAATATAATATTTTTGGTTATTGAAAATATATTTCACAGCGGTTTAGATGGTACAATAAAATGAAAGCACCTGAACTACTAGAATTTTAGCAACAAAATGGCGGAGCAATTTCTGCATATTGCACCTTTAAGTTGGGTGCTATAACAGCCATCTATTGGACTACATATGTACTTCCTAGGCACATTCACAATTACTGTATGATGTGAAAACTAAAACATTGATTCAAGGGATCATTCGCATTTGAGAAGTTTCAACAACAGAACAACTCTAAAAAGTTAACTATCCCTTCAACGTGCCCATATTAGACAAGATAGGACAGGAGAAAACCCCAGCCATGACATTTAGACCTTATATTGGCTTTGGTTGGTGAGTCTCACCAGGGTTGTCTGTGGGTTTGAGGCCTTCTTGGCCCTTAGGCAGGAAGCCCCCGATGGCCCAGTCCAGCATGGGCTTGACTTGGTCCTCTGGCCCCTCTGATTCACACTGAGGGAACGTCTTCTCAGCACGCAGACTTGCCATCTGAGAGAGAGGGGGGGAAAGGGAGGGGGGGAAAAGGAGAGAGGGAAGGGAGGTAGGAGAGGGAGGAGGTTAGGGGGAAGAAAATAAGAGATGGAAGGGAGAGAGAAAGTGAGAGGAGAGGGGGGAAGAGGGGCAGAGAGAAAAATGGAGCTGAGAAGAGATGATTGACAGCCTTGATAAACAAACAGATGATCAGACAGGCAGGTACTCTATACAGACAGTCAAGCACACGAGAGACCAAACAGACCTGGTAGACAGAGACAACAGACTGAACTAGGCTACTACAAGAAGGGGCTTGTGCTCGCAGACAGACAGACAGACAGACAGACAGACAGACAGACAGACAGACAGCCGACAGACAGACAGACAGACAGACAGACAGACAGACAGACAGTCAGTCAGTCAGACAGGGAAACAGGCAGACCGACACCTCACTAGACACACAAGTCTTCCTCTCTCTGTCTCGCTCTATCTCACAAAGGCGGACAGGTCATCCCAACCAGAGAAAAGAGTCAAACAAACACAAACACACAAAAGAACAAGACAAGGAGACAAGAACAAGTAGGGTCAGCCCGCTCATTAGGCAGGATTAGGCAGCATTTTCTGAGCACGGGAATTTTCTGAGCTAAACTGGCCAAGAAGCACCTCCAACAACACATAAAACCTCACATAATTCTGCTAAAAAACAATGACAATTTCTCTCAACCAGTGGCATTATGGGCTTTTTAGGTGAGCGCTGACGCCGCCTTGGGATAAGCAGTACCCACTTTGTCAAAGGGAAGGACGCAAAATATTTATTTTGTCCATTCCCAGCGTGCTTCTCCAGGGTGCTGTTGGAGAGATTCATCTCTGCAGCGCTCAACCAACGTTCCGTCCCAAAAACGATCTAACATAAATCATGTATCAGATATAGCATATGGTAGACAAGAGTAGGCTATGCGGCCTTTTCTGTAGCCTACAGGCTGGAGATAAAATGAATGACAATGCAAAGAGACGGAAACATCGTGTTTCTCCGATCGAATAGCCTAACCTAAATGGCGGCCAATCAGATAAAGAACGCGCTGAGATGTTAACAAACAACATGTCCTAAACACAGGACAGGTAAAATGGACAATCAGGCTACTCATAACTGCTGCTGACCAGGCATTTCATCCCGTGGGCTAAATTGCCATGATCAGTGGTTTCAAGTACGTATCCTTATATTTTTTGACGAGCTGATCATAGCGAAAAAGTAAAATATTGATTCAATATTTTAGCATTTCTCGCTGTGTAAACGCATGGCAAATAGGCTCAGGATAACTTATTTTTCAATTTTTTTATTTAACCAGGCAAGTCAGTTAAGAACAATGACGGCCTAGGAACAGTGGGTTAACTGCCATGTTCAGGGGCAGAATGACAGATTTTAGCCTTATCAGCTCGGGGATTTGATCTAGCAACCTTCTGGTTACTGCCCCATCGCGCTAACCACTAACGCTGACGTCTTCTGGACGTCTTTTTTGAGGTTGTTTTACAAACGGTAGGCCTACCACAAAGATGGACACTCCTCAAATTAGGCGACACTGTAGGCCATACCTCAGTAAGCACAGAACAATGCCTTTGGACGTCTTTTTTTGGTGCAGTCCAGACGGCCTTGATTTCCACGTCCACAGAAGTTGGTTTTTGGTCCGGTCCGGACCAAATCTGAACCAATCATAGATGGCTATGTTCGGTTTAGATCTGGCCTTAATTTCAACGTCCACGGACATAGATTTTTGGTCTATAAATTATGTATTGGTCTATAAATTATGTTTTTTCATTCAGAACCAAAAATTAACCTTATTTCAACATCCGGAAAATAAGAATTTTCACCTTTCATTCAGAACCTAAATTTAAGCTAACTTCAAAGTCTGGAAAATATGTATTTTAGACTTCTTTTCAACGTCATGTCTGTCTGTCTGTCTGTCTGTCTGTCTGTCTGTCTGTCTGTCTGTCTGTCTGTCTGTCTGTCTGTCTGTCTGTCTGTCTGTCTGTCTGTCTGTCTGTCTGTCTGTCTGTCTGTCTGTCTGAAGATTATTAACAGCTCCTTGTATTGAGAGACTGATAAAGGAACTGCAGGGAAAGCAAGGCCCTGTATTGACTTTATTGTGCAGTGCTTTATCACACACCCACACAGGCAACCACAGTTATATGGCATGCACACAGGCACACACACACACACACCTGACATGAAGGAAGATAGGCACTAGGCAGGTAAGTGTTAAACCACACACACACACACCTGCCACCAAATGAAGGAAGGTAGGCACTAGGCAAGTAAGTGTTAAACCACACACATATAGCCTTTCTCACTCTGTCACATTCTTCTTCATCCCCCCCTCCTCCTCCTCCTCCTTCCTTACCTCCAGTGCCTGGAAGATGGCCCTGCGGTAGGATGTCAGCTTGGTGTAGGAGGCCTGGTTGAAGAACTTGGGGAAAGCAGTGATGGAGTCCAGCTTGTCAGCAGACACCTGGAGGAAGGATGATGAGTGGAGATATGGAGGGTTAAACGCTCATTCATTGCTTTACTGTAAAACAACGTCCGCATTCACATAGGGGGGAATTCCGACACAAGTTAAGCATGGGCGTGGAATGGAATTCCCTTTTTTACGCCCTTTTTCTCTCTATGAATATTCTGACCCTTATAACTTCAGCATGAGAAGAGCATGCTATTCACTCGCTATTGGTTTGGGATGTAGATGGAATAAATGAAGGTGTAGCGGAGGTGTTGTCTACACATACTCCCTATTCTGACCTTTACTTAATTCCCTAATTAATTCCACCACCTTTACTCGCCAGGAAACTGTAAATAAGGTCTAGCGAACCGACCGGTTCCAAGTGGGGGACAAAAACATCTACACCATTCTCCACGCACTGTCATTTACAACTTGATAAGAGCTGGTGATAAAAACTAGGTAAATGATGAGGGAATTGTAAATATAAATGCTTTAGATCTATTTTAGATCTATTTTAGATCTATTTTACCTTATGATCTCTGGGGAAAAAATGTGAAACTTGTCATATGGCAGCTAACTGAAGCATATCAACATATCAACTTTCCCAAAGTAAAGTTTATGAAATGCTGTGCCATTATGCAGCATTTAAATTGTACAGCCTTTTAACTTGCAGGGATAGGCACTCTCTAATGTCTTAATTATAGGCTACCGCGACTTTCTCTGTTTCCGATTTCTATCATGTTAAATATTAACTATCAGTATCGACTGTCTATCAGTATCGACTGTCGGAAACCAGATATTCAACTGCCAATTTACTATTAGTTCCCTTCAGTTGGTATAGCCTACATTATCATTTAATTACATTGTTTTGTTTACCTTCATTTCCTTCCTCTGTAAACGGTTGTGACGACCTCACAACTGTTTACAGAGGAAGGAAATGAAGGTAAACAAAACAACGTAATTAAATAACATACTGCCAAATTCTCTAAAACGACGTTGGGGCAGCTTATGGTAGAGAAATGAACATTCAATTCTCTGGCAACAGCTCTGGTGGACATTCCTCCAGTCAGCATGCCAATTGCATGCTTCTGTGGCATTGTGTTGTGCTACAAAACTGCACATTTTAAAGTGGCCTTTTATTGTCCCCAGCACAAGGTGCACCCGTGTAATGATCATGCTGTTTAATCAGCTTCTTGATATGCCACACCTGTCAGGTGGATGGATTATCTTGGCAAAGAATAAATCCTCACTAACAGGGATATAAAAAATGTGTGCACATTTTAGAGAAATCAGCTTTTTGTGTGTATGGAACATTTCTGGGATTTTTATTTCAGCTCATCAAACACTTTACATGTTGCGTTTATATTTTTGTTCAGTGTAGATGGCTTTCCTTCATTGATCCCTAATTATTCTGAAGCCGGTCGCTCGATATATTCTAGTGAGTCTATTGACAAAATTTGAACTAAACGATACATCGTATTTAAAGGGATGTCATTGGAAACACTTATCTTCCTGTATCTTGTTAGACTACAAAACATAGAGACGTGCCATCATATGTTGATGTTGGGGTGGTGCTGGAGATGATGAATATGTCTTTGAAAAATATGTAGAAAAATTATGACATTTCCCTTTGAAATAAAAATGTACTGAAAACCCAACTGAATGAAAACTCCATGAGAAAATCTGGTTGGCTAGCAAGTGGGAGGGTTTTCAGCGGCTGAAGGAAATGTATTCAAAGCGAGAAGAGGCGTCACAGGGGCACGTGCCCCCTGAGAATTGTCCTTTTAGAAGAGATGCAAAGAAGCATATTGTTTCAACACAAAAAAATACACTAGTCAGGTGGATACAGACAGCTCAAGAGGTATGATTAATATTTTTGTCACAGAATGAAGCATAATAATTATAGCTCTAGACAGCAGGAAAAAGCTGTTTCAGGTGTTTGAAAAATTCTACAACTTACGAACTGGGGGGTGGCGCACAGCACCCTTCTGGACCACCCCCCAGCCATCCTCACGTAGTAGTTTGTGCCCCATCAAATTCTTGGGGTGCATGATGCCCCTGAGAGCGTGCAAGGTACCCACATCTGCAGAGTGCATTACCCTACTGAATAAGTTAAGTCTGAATACCAAATATTGAGAAGTCCGTAGGAAAGGCGCCAAGCGTCTTATCTACTGTAGGATCAGGTGCCCTGTCCATATAATGTTATCCATTATGGTCTAAAACGGATTCTCGATCAGCAATCCTACTCTGTGTGGCATGAGCCTTGTTTACACCTTGCGTAAATACACGACATGACCAAATGTATGTGGACACCTGCTCATCGAACATCTCATTCCAAAATCATGGGCATTAATATGGAGTTGTTCCCCCCTTTGCTGCAATAATAGCCTCCACTCTTCTGGGAAGGCTTTCCACTAGATGTTGGAACATTGCTGCAGGGACTTGCTTCCATTCAGCTACAAGAGCATTAGTGAGGTTGGGCGATTAGGCCTGGTTCACAGTCGGTGTTCCAATTCATCCAAAAGGTGTTCAATGGGGTTGAGGTCAGGGTTCTGTGCAGGCCAGTCAAGTTCTTCCACAGCAATATCGACAAACCTTTTCTGTATGAACCTCGCTTTGTGCACGGGGGCATTGTCATGCTGAAACAGGAAAGGGCTTTCCCCAAACTGTTGCCACAAAGTTGGAAGCACAGAATCGTCTAGAATGTATTAGCCAAATCCACTAAGTTGAAGGGGTGTCCACATACTTTTGTATATATAGTGCATGTGGGTTTTATGTTCTGATCAATATGATTCAATCACAATCTGATCAAGATGATTCAATCACAATCCGATCCAGATGATTCAATCACAATCTGATCAAGATGATTCAATCACAATCTGATCAAGATGATTCAAACACAATCTGATCCAGATGATTCAATCACAATCTGATCCAGATGATTCAATCACAATCTGATCCAGATGATTCAATCACAATCTGATCCAGATGATTCAATCACAATCTGATCCAGATGATTCAATCACAATCCGATCCAGATGATTCAATCACAATCTGATCAAGATGATTCAATCACAATCTGATCAAGATGATTCAAACACAATCTGATCAAGATGATTCAATCACAATCTGATCCAGATGATTCAAACACAATCTGATCCAGATGATTCAAACACAATCTGATCCAGATGATTCAAACACAATCTGATCAAGATGATTCAATCACAATCTGATCCAGATGATTCAATCACAATCTGATCCAGATGATTCAAACACAATCTGATCCAGATGATTCAATCACAATCTGATCCAGATGATTCAATCACAATCTGATCTAGATGTGTCGCATCTACACATGGTATTAAAATGTCTATCTGATGTGTCTGCAGATTTCCTAGTCCCCCCGTGTGCAATTTATTTGCATACAGATAATATCTATTTATTTGAAGATAATTATGAAGGCATTGGTGCTACCTGTCAATGACTTTAGAAGCCGGTATAATGACGATTTAAATAGTTTCACCATCTAGATCTGTTTACACTTGATTAATATCCAGATACAATGCGTGCCTAACTATCTCCACAGGGAATGCATCGTCTAAAAATGTGGGCACAACCAGAATGTGGACCAGATCAGGACAAGGACACATGTTAGCACCAAGTATAAACAGGGCTTTTGTGCATGCTGGCCCTGATAATACAGCAGACTTTTTGACAGACTTACGATAACACCCAAAATGTTTCTCTCGCCCAAAACAACCCACTTCCTCAATGCTCACCTCAGAGAACTTGCCGTCGCCGAACCACTGCAGCCACCTCATGCCATGCGTGGCCTGTCGTTTGCCCGTAGCGCGCCAGGTGACCACGATGCCTGGCCACCAGGAGAACCCCTTAATCTTCCCCCACACCAGCTCCCCAATACCGAAACCCTTGTTGTCCTGCGAGGGGAAGAGAGAGGAGGGGGGACGTTTAGAGGGGTAAAAAGGGGTGTGCGTGTGAGAACTGGATTTGGCGTTTGAGACGGGGGAGGTCTTAGCTTCCATGGGACATGTCAGTGCATAGATACACCGCCAGGTGCACATGATCATAATAGATATACACCACTGCTAGGGGACAGTGGATACGGGTTGGTCTCCAACCACACACTACAAAGACTCAAGTCTTTCTATGAGAATGTTACACTTCATTTACTTCATGTGCCACTGACTAACCACACGTCACCCAGCTGTGTAGACCTGTGAGGTTGCCAGCATCAAAGGATGCAGAGATGTACAAACACACACAGTCAGCCATGCTCCACGCACACACTCTCTCTGCAGGTGGACAAACAGAAGACGGGATGAGAGACCTCTATGATCTTCTCCCCTTCCTTTCTCTGTTTCACCTTCACTCCCTCTTCTATTGGCCATATATTCTCCCTTCTCTCACCCCCCTCCCCCTCTCTCCCTCCTACCCTCTCCTCTATCCCTGTTCAGTTACCTTGTACTCTGGCTGGCAGGCAATCTCTGTGGTATTGGAGATCAGGGAGGTGGAGGAGGTGGAGGTGCTCTGGGCCGAGTCCTTGGAGTCCTGCTCCAGGAGCTCCAGGGAGGGGCCCTCAGGGACCACGGACACCAGGGGCCCGGGGCCGACACCGCAGGCCAGGCTCTGTGGAGCGAGAGAAAGGGGAAGGGAGGGAGATAGGGAGGGGGGGAAAGGCAGGCACAATGCATGAAACGTTAGTTGGGGTGTATTGTATTGCATTAGTCATTACAACCTGTCTAACTACAGTGTAAGTACACAATGTTACCAAGTAACTGTTGAACTTGTATCTGTTTTTTTATTTTTTATTTGGTCCTGATGTTCTCTGCTCTACCCAGCCCTATTTCTTAGCTCCATCAGTGTGTGTTTCAGTCCTCTTGACTCAAATGGACTCCCACACCTACACAGCGAATTCAGACCAACACCTTGAAACCTGCTCAAGTGTTCAATTCTCTTTCCGATTCAGTTAAGATTCTCAGCAGTAACTGAACCAAAGCAACTCTTTATGCAGGTACTGTGACAGAGGGACAGACGGAGAGGGGGGAGAGAGAGAAAGAGACAGCGAGATAGAGAGCGAGGGAGAGCGAGAACGTAAGAGAGTGAAAGGGAGAAGGAGAGCGCAAGAGGGAGAGAGAGAGAGCGAAAGAGAGAGATCCAGAGAGGCGCCAAACGTTGTCGGCGCAGTCACGAAGCGGAGACGGCGAGGACTTAAGTAAGCACTTCTGAAATCTCATCACGTGACGGACTGCAGACAATCCTGTTTTTACTGGCTCTCGCTGCAAAGAAGAGGCTTCAGAAAATAAACACTGAGGAAAAAGTGGTTGAGAGAGAAATAATCACCTCAGCCTTTCAAACAAAGGCAGCACTTACGGTTTCTGTGTGCGTGTTATGTCTCCAAGGATTTGGCTTGGTTTACCTCTACCTACCCACTCATATCTCCTGTTTGAGCATCATATCTCCTGTGTGTGTGTGTGTGTGTGTGTGTGTGTGTGTGTGTGTGTGTGTGTGTGTGTGTGTGTGTGTGTGTGTGTGTGTGTGTGTGTGTGTGTGTTTGACTGTTTTGAGAGTGACAAGTCATGTTGGATGGTGTGTTTCTACAGGTGCTGACTCGTCATGTCTCAGAGAACTGAGAGAAGACACCGAGAGAAACACGTATTGCCTTGCGAGGCCAAGAGTCAGAGAGACTGCCAAAAGTATGACTACCTAGTCATGTCATCGCTAATGGGATTGACACAATGTCTTCTTTAATGTCAAATAATGTCTCAGGTACTGTTGGAACCAAGTAAAACATTTATTAGGGACTGTCAAATTTGAATGAATGAAAAATAGGATTCTGGGGAGGCGTACATGTTTTTTAGTTGTAAATAATGAATTATAATATAAAAGATCAGAGCTGAATATTTTGACAGACTGGATAGGATATGCCCTGGGAGTTATAGTGTCTGTTCATTATGTTTTTGCACATTCAGTCTAGTCTGAATGGTGTGTTCTCACCGGAGAGCTGCTGTGGTGCTCCAGCTTGCTCTGGCATCCTCCTCCTCTCTGCTCGCGGCTGCGCGGTTTGTTGTGAGGGGCCAGCAGACCGGCCTGGAAGATGGTTCTGGGAGAAGGTCTCTGTCTCAGGCCCGAGCCCGACTCCGAGGCCCCCAGCCCTGCCACCTTGGCCTTCTGCTGTAGAAAAGACACAACACAAAAACCCTTTCACTCAACCAATAGGTACCAGGGGACCAAGATCCAGGCAAACACAGCGCCAGAGTCGTGTTTAATGGGGCAAATGTTTTAAAAGAAATCTTAACGGAACACAACAATCTGTGTTCTTATTGGGCAATTTCAGGTATCGCCTCAACGTTTCAAAACGTTTCTACCAACTGTACACAACTCAGGTTTCAGTATTACCAGCCGTGCTTGTCTTGGTTCCAGGATGCAGAAGGAATGTGAGAAGCGGGTGTCTGGCTACGAGATGATGAGAGATGTGTGGTTATATCAAAGCTGAGTTGATACCAGCAATGACCCTATCAGTTAGAACCAGTTAGTCCTGCTGTCTGCCAGACAAGACTGCCAGTTCTTTTGGTTTACGGGTCACAGGTATGACAGCGTCTGGGGGAGAGAGCTGGAGCAGTGTGTGTGTGTGTGTGTGTGTGTGTGTGTGTGTGTGTGTGTGTGTGTGTGTGTGTGTGCATCTATCTATATCAGGCAGGGGTCTTCAACCTTTTCTTGACCAGAGACCCCCTCCCAGGCAAACCGGCGACCCAGGGACGGCCATCATACGTTAGCAAAATTAATTATAATCATCACAAGTCTTATCAGGTGAACGCAAGGAGAAGTAATTCACATTTTAAAATGAATAGATTTGGTAGATAGTTTGTCATTATTTTGACCTCCCCACATTATAATTGGAAGATTAAGTGTAAACTTTAACATAGCCTATTAGCTAGGAAGGTAATGGGCTCAGAGCATTTTCCATAAGAGCAGCTGTTCAGCTGGTCAAGAAAGCTAAACCAGCAGCCAGCGGCACTTGCAGCCTGTTCCCAGGTGCTTTTTCAAAGCCTTTGTCAGATACGCAAGTGAGTGTAAATGGCTCCAATGAGTGTAATTTGCTCAATATCAGGAAGTGAGAAAAAAAAAATGTTTGGTTAATTCTGTTGTTGTTAGCGATATTCATAAAAACATTTAAATAAAAAATAAAAAACGGGGGGAAAGAAGATATTTGTCCTGTTTCACTGCATGCACACGTGGGTAACCTGTACGAGCATGAGGTGTATAATGAAAATGTATTTTTTGCATATCCCAACTCCCCCCGAGACACCCTCGGAGAGTGTGTCTGTGTGTGTGTGTGTGTGTGTGTGTGTGTGTGCTCGTGTCCATGTATGTGTGTCTATGTAGCGTGTGTGAGACTCACCTCACTGTAGGTAGAGTCCCAGCTGCACTCCTCCTCTGAGGACCTCTTCCTAGTTCTCTTTCTGCTGCCTGACAACTGATTCACATCTGAATCTGGAGAGGGGGGGGGGGGGGGGGGGGCAAGAGGGAGAGAGGGGGGGTGAGAAAGTGAGAGACATGGGATACAAGGTAAGGATGGTGACTTGAGCCATCCGCCTGCTTCCCAGCCAAAACAGCTCAGTAGAATTTGTGCATACATTATAATAATAACAAATAAAACAATAGTTAACTAGGCAAGTCAGTTAGGAACACATTTTTATTTACAATGACGGCCTAGTGGGTTAACTGCCTCGTTCAGGAGCAGAACGACAGATTTTTACCTTGTCAGCTCAGGGATTCGATACAGCAACCTTTCAGTTACTGGCCCAACGCTCTAACCACTAGGCTACCTGCCTCCCCAAAATTACACTGACATTTTGTAACAGATTTTTTTTCGGTTTGGACTTCGGTGAGGGTTTTTTCGGCTGTTCGGACACACAACATTCTTTCTGGAGGCAAGACGAAGTTCGGAGCCGAAGTCTACGCCCCTTCGACTGTGATTGGTCAACAGTAGGGATTCTTCAATAAAGTATTTGTCATTCAATGAGAGACCACTCATTTTCAAACACCAAACAACTTAGTTAGATGTAAAATAAGATCTCGTCGGCAAAAACGGAAAAATGAATGACAGATTTCTTGAGTTATCTTAGATTAATTTTGACTATTTTGAGGAAGTGTATACTGGTTACGGCGTCTCAAAATGGACAAACAGTACGATTGGTGCTTTTTTCTTGTTTTTCATGCGAAGGTCTTTCCAGGGAGTGTGCTGACGCCTTTATGCAAACACAGGTTTCAGAGAGTGTGTGAGAAGGGTGAGGGTTGAGAGGTGAGAGAATGATGTAACTTAACGCGGTCGGAAAGTGTGATGTGATAACGAGATCAAAGGCCTGAAGTCAACTGAGAGTGGTGAAAGCTTTCCGAGAAGGTCCAGTGTGTGTGTGTGTGTGTGTGTTCCAGACCTGCAGGTGAGGCAGCATCTCCATTCTGCTTGGGGCTGAACGGAGAGTGCGGTTCGGCCAGGGTGAGCGGGCTGTTCTCATTGGTCATCTCCATGCCACTGTCGTCGGCTGCAGGCATGTCCCCATTCACCTCAGCCTGGAGACGACAGGAGAGGAGCTATCAACACACAGCACTCAACAACACTATGGAAAACCGTAGCAACGGTCAACATTTTTTTTTTTACATTTTACAATTCTAATAAATACAACAGTTGGACAATGGATGAAGAAACTCCAAACTTTTAGCATTTTTATAATCCATCAGATATTGACTGAATTGTAGCACATAAAACATTTTACTGGCATGGACAAATAATGAGGGATTTTGGTGGGAAGGTATTTAATTTATTGTCAAACATGACCTTTTTTCAAATTTTAGAATGCATTCACATATAAATGTTCATATTGTATCAGGTATTGTTTTTATACGGTGTGTTAAAATAAAGAAAATGATATGTGCCTAATTTGCATAAATACATTGGGCATATTTGCATATATGACTAAATTAACATAAAGGGGTGGAACAGGGCTGGAGCCATCAAACACTTGCTCTGTCTACCATACCTGCACTCACCTGTGTCTAGGCTGCCTCATTAACTACTGTTGTTGTCACAGTCTTTTGCATAATTCAATAGCAGGATACGCTCAGATTAAAAATCAACACGCTTGTCTCTAGATAACAGCTATCTAAATATACTTCACATTGTTTGCGAGATCAGACATAATATCACTATAATCCAGGTGTACATTTTAGGAAGTTGCTTTCATTTCAGCGCATATAATTTGAAAGTATTTCATCTGTACTAAATTACTGTTTTGTTAAACTTCAAAGAAAATGTACACCCATCAAAATAAAGGTATCTCTCTTCTCTATTTTGTGATGTATGTGTCGAGACGTTGCGTTAAATCCCAGACAAAGCTTTAGCGTACTTATAGATACAACGGAAAGACACTGTATTCCATTGAGCCCATTTCAGCCATTACCAGCGTGTGTTTGACAGGTCATTACAAACATTTCCGCGGACGTAATGTTTACGGGGAAAACGACAGGCACAAGAAAAACCTGTGTTAGTGTTACTTGATTCAATTCAGCCACAAGAGCATTAGTGAGGTCAGGCACTGATGTTGGGCGATTAGGTCTGGCTCGCAGTCGGCGTTCCAATTCATCCCAAAGGTGTTCGATGTGGTTGAAGTCAGGGCTCTGTGCAGGCCAGTCAAGTTCTTCCACACCAATCTCGACAAACTATTTCTGTATGGATCTCACTTTGTGCACGGGGCATTGTCATGCTGAAACAGGAAAGGGCCTTCCCCAAACTGTTGTCACAAAGTTGGAATCACAGAATCGTCTAGAATGTCATTGTATACTGTAGCATTAAGATTTCCCTTCACTGGAACAAAGGGGCCTAGCCCAAAACATGAAAAATAACCCCAGACCATTATTCCTCCTCCACCAAACTTTACAGTTGGCACTATGCATTGGGGCAGGTAGCGTTCTCCTGGCATCCGCCAAACCCAGATTCGTCCATCGGACTGCCAGATGGTGAAGTGTGATTCATCACTCCAGAGAAGGAGTTTCCACTGCTCCAGAGTCCAAAAATGGCGAGCGTTACACCACTTCAGCCGACGTTTGGCATTGCGCATAATGATCTTAAGCTTATGTGCGGCTGCTCATCCATGGAAACCCATTTCATGAAGCTCCTGATGAACAGTTCTTGTGCTGACGTTGCTACGCGCTTCAGCACTAGGCTCTCCCGTTTTTGTGGTCTTGTGTGGCCTACCACTTCACGGCTGAGCCGTTGTTGCTCTTAGATGTTTCCACTTCACAATAACAGCACTTGCAGTTGACCAGGGCAGCTCTAGCAGGGCAGAAATTTGGCGAACTGACTTGTTGGAACGGTGGCATCCTATGATGGTGCCACATTGAAAGTCAATGAGCTCTTCAGTAAGGCCATTCTACTGCCAATGTTTGTCTATGGAGATTGCATGGCGGTGTACTCAATTTTATACACCTGCCAGCAATGAGCGTAGCTGAAATAGTCGAATCCACTAATTTGAAGGGGTGTCCACACTATATAGTGTAGGTCCGTATTTGTATTATTTATTTCATACAGTCTCTTTTGCTCATCTTTATCAAGGGTGCCAATAATTATGGACGTGACTGTAGATATAGAGATTATAGAATGGACTGAGAAGAGTGAAAACATCTATCTGATATGTTTAGATTGTCACACCTCTGTTGCAATGACAGGGAACGCGGTGCTCGGATGGGAGGAGGGTGAGAGTGGAGGGTGAGAGAGGATGGAGGGAGGAGGGTGAGAGAGGAGGGAGGAAGGAGGGTGAGAGAGGAAGGAGGGTGAGAGAGGAGGGAGAAGGGGTAAGGGAGAGTTAAGGGCCTTCACCAAAGTCAGGCTTCCTCCTCAGGGAGCGTAAGCCCTTGGCCTTGGGAACAATGCTGGCAGCTGTGGGTTATCAGGAATCTTCCTCTGGAATGCCAGACTGAGACACGGTACACTTCCCACCACAGCTGTCCTCCTGTGGCACAGTCACTTGCCAAAGCTAACGCAGCCAGCCAGCAGACACAGGCCAATACACAACCCAACCTAGGCCAGGCTAGGTTGGAGCTGAGTACAGTTCAATACCATACCTAGGGCCCTATAAAATCTGTGTTGCGGAAAACGTGGATGGAATCACGGAATCCAGACATTAAAAAGGGAATTTAAAAAAATAAAAAATAAAATATATATATATATATATATATCATATATATATATATATACTGCTCAAAAAAATAAAGGGAACACTTAAACAACACATCCTAGATCTGAATGAAAGAAATAATCTTATTAAATACTTTTTTCTTTACATAGTTGAATGTGCTGACAACAAAATCACACAAAAATAATCAATGGAAATCCAATTTATCAACCCATGGAGGTCTGGATTTGGAGTCACACTCAAAATTAAAGTGGAAAACCACACTACAGGCTGATCCAACTTTGATGTAATGTCCTTAAAACAAGTCAAAATGAGGCTCAGTAGTGTGTGTGGCCTCCACGTGCCTGTATGACCTCCCTACAACGCCTGGGCATGCTCCTGATGAGGTGGCGGATGGTCTCCTGAGGGATCTCCTCCCAGACCTGGACTAAAGCATCCGCCAACTCCTGGACTGTCTGTGGTGCAACGTGGCGTTGGTGGATGGAGCGACACATGATGTCCCAGATGTGCTCAATTGGATTCAGGTCTGGGGAACGGGCGGGCCAGTCCATAGCATCAATGCCTTCCTCTTGCAGGAACTGCTGACACACTCCAGTCACATGAGGTCTAGCATTGTCTTGCATTAGGAGGAACCCAGGGCCAACCGCACCAGCATATGGTCTCACAAGGGGTCTGAGGATCTCATCTCGGTACCTAATGGCAGTCAGGCTACCTCTGGCGAGCACATGGAGGGCTGTGCGGCCCCCCAAAGAAATGCTACCCCACACCATGACTGACCCACCGCCAAACCGGTCATGCTGGAGGATGTTGCAGGCAGCAGAACGTTCTCCACGGCGTCTCCAGACTCTGTCACGTCTGTCACATGTGCTCAGTGTGAACCTGCTTTCATCTGTGAAGAGCACAGGGCGCCAGTGGCGAATTTGCCAATCTTGGTGTTCTCTGGCAAATGCCAAACGTCCTGCACGGTGTTGGGCTGTAAGCACAACCCCCACCTGTGGACGTCGGACCCTCATACCACCCTCATGGAGTCTGTTTCTGACCGTTTGAGCAGACACATGCACATTTGTGGCCTGCTGGAGGTCATTTTGCAGGGCTCTGGAAGTGCTTCTCCTGCTCCTCCTTGCACAAAGGCGGAGGTAGCGGTCCTGCTGCTGGGTTGTTGCCCTCCTACGGCCTCCTCCACATCTCCTGATGTACTGGCCTGTCTCCTGGTAGCGCCTCCATGCTCTGGACACTACGCTGACAGACACAGCAAACCTTCTTGCCACAGCTCGCATTGATGTGCCATCCTGGATGAGCTGCACTACCTGAGCCACTTGTGTGGGTTGTAGACTCCGTCTCATGCTACCACTAGAGTGAAAGCACCGCCAGCATTCAAAAGTGACCAAAACATCAGCCAGGAAGCATAGGAACTGAGAAGTGGTCTGTGGTCCCCACCTGCAGAACCACTCCTTTATTGGGGGTGTCTTGCTAATTGCCTATAATTTCCACCTGTTGTCTATTCCATTTGCACAACAGCATGTGAAATGTATTGTCAATCAGTGTTGCTTCCTAAGTGGACAGTTTGATTTCACAGAAGTGTGATTGACTTGGAGTTACATTGTGTTGTTTAAGTGTTCCCTTTATTTTTTTGAGCAGTGTGTATATATATATATATATCTTTTTACTATAGTAGGAAATCAACTAAATGTATTGAACTGAATCAATTGGGTGCACACTGCCTGCCCTCCAGGACACCTACAACACCAGGTGTCGCAGGAAGGCCAAGAAAATCATCAAGGACCTCAGCCACCTGAGCCACGGCCTGTTCTCCCCACTTCCATCACTCAGACGCGTGCAGTCATGGGTAAAACGAACAGACTGGCCAATAGCTTCTACCCCCAGACCATCAGACTGCTGAATAGCCACTAGTCAGTTACCTACCCCACCTCAACGGACAATTACCCATGCCCACACACCAATGGACATTAATATTCATCACTGTCACAGTTGTAAACATGTATATATTCTACATTTTTGATTTGATTGTTTCATTCACACCTGCACTGTTGGGTGGTCGGAGCTTAGGAATGTCACTGTACACTGCAACTACATCTGTGCATCTGTGCACTAAATAAAAAACCTCTCATCTAATCGAACGTTCATTCATTTGCCCAAGTTAATCATAAGACATGAACAAAATGCATCAGTGATTTCTATTTTCCTGCAACTTTGTGAAACGGCACAGGAATAGCCCTGTCTGTGTGTGTCGTGCCTATGTTTAGTCTACACTTCCAGTAGCTGTTTAGTGGTAATGCTAATGATAACCGTTCTGCTGGTCGATGGAAAGCCTTTCCCAAACACTATAAAGTAGCCGGGCAGAACGATACCATGAATATTTGCATCAATCCAGTAGCCATTTGTTTTGCAAACTCTGCAATCAGGTGAGCGCTATAGAAACACAGCTGGTGCACACTTGCATTAAAGGGTAACTACACCCAAAATTCTAAATTTCTTCGATTTTTCTAGATCTCAAAAGTGGTCTCCTGTGGTTCAAGATTTGTTGTGGATTTAGAACATTCAATTTAGTTGTTCTTCTGTGTGATTTTGAGAACAAAAACCGGAAGAAAGGGGGGGGGGGGGGGGGGGGGGGGGTCTGGGAAAAAACCCCAGGAGAAAACGGAATTTGGGGAAAGACTAAACGGAATCAGGCAAAAGAATTCAATAGATTTTTATAGTGCCCTACATGCCACACAGTGTGTTCTCTCTCATTCTGGAAAAACAGCACTACAATATAAAAAGAACTAAGCAGTTTCTCTCTCTGGCTGCTGTGCCCTTGTGTCTCTCTCTCTCTCTCCTCCCTCTCCCTGCTCCTCTCAAACTTAATGGAGGAGAAAAGAGAGCCCTCAGGCTGTGAGATTCATTCTGACGCACATCCAACAGTGTCAGCCCAAATTGCGTTTCACCTGAGCCAACCTGGGCCTCACACGCAGGCAGGCAGCGCAGCACAGTATAATATAGTAAGGCACAGTACAGTACAGCCATAGGTCCCAATGAACTCAATTTACCCCGGATACAGTGATTATTAAGCCATACAGGGGGCAGAGGTAGAGAGAGAGAATTAAAGAGAGGGAAATATAGAGAGCGAGAGAAAGAGGAGAGAGAGAGAGAGAGAGAGGAGAGAGAGAGAGAAAGAGGAGAGAGAAAGAGGAGAGAGAGAGGGAGAGAGAGAGAAAGAGACAGACAAGAGTGAGAGAGACAGACAAGAGTGAGAGAGAGACAGACAAGAGTGAGAGAGAGACAGACAAGAGTGAGAGAGACAGACAAGAGTGAGAGAGGGACAGACAAGAGTGAGAGAGAGTGAGAGATAGAGAGTGACACGTCCAGGGCGGGAGGTCAGTGCCAGAGTTTCTCTCATTAGTGAGATTAGACCTGAGAGGGCCGCCTTGTCCCAAACCAGGACACCCCTCTGCGTGTGTTAACGCTCCGTCTGCTACCCCACCCCCCTGTCTGCACCCCTCCTCCCCACATCTGGCTAGGAGACTGCAGACGACTGAGGAAACCTATCGGTGCCTGACATAAGACAACACATGTACGGATTCATTCAAAGTGTGTTGACAGATTGCGGAGCAACACCTTGGGTTGATCTGCCTGTCTGACTCCGGGGGGGGGGGGGGGCAGAGGGGAAGGAGATGTTAGGAAGGACTATGCCGAGTCGGAGAGAGAGATCGGCCGTTTCAATGGACCCACACCCGAACCTACAGTATTACACACACACACACACACACACACACACACACACACACACACACACACACACACACACACACACACACACACACACACACACACACACACACACACACACACACACACACACACACACACACACACACACACACACACACAGCATTGCATTACAAGCACACACACCTTTCAGACACATTTACAATATAAGTCCACTGGCTTGCCATGTCAAGGTGCTTAGCCGACGTCCGTTAATCTCATTCTCAGAGTCTAGACTCGCTCCACTGGCTCGGCACAAAGGCACCAAGATAAGAACGTGACAGAGGACCATAAAAGGTGAAGTTTGTCAACAGATATAACAGTAAAGACAACATGTCTGTGCTTTAACTGCCCTCCATAGAACAAAAGCTCTGGGATCACAGATTCATATAGCTGAGGACCAGACTGCAAGGCAGATCTAGAAACGATAGAAACTCCCATTGGAAAAGCATGTAGAAATCCAAGAGAGAGAGAGAATAAAGAGTAGGTCATTCTGGTTTGAAACTTCTCTCTCTCTCTCTCTCTCTCTCTCTCACTCTCTCTCCTTGATACCCTGAAGAACGATCACACTCCGGGTTACAGCAGCAGACACAGTCCCACAGGCGACGCCACACTCCCACCCTGCTCCAACACAGACTGACACCACAGAAGAGAACTCACTACATGTATTACGATATGCTGATTGATCTGGATATTCCCCCCATAACAACATTTTTCAACATAGCCGTGGTTGTCCCATTAGACCGGCTGAGTCTTCGACACAAACTCAAGTCACTGTATAACTACGTAACCATTTGACTCGTCCAGTTACTCAAAGTAACTAATAATATAATCCAGGACTGAAACCCAAAACCTAACAGGCAGAGAATGCTATTGGGGCTGCCTGGAAGTCACATTCTTCTACTCTAATTAACCGGGAAGATAGATTGTCCTACTGAACGGAAAAAGAGGGATTTGAGGGCAAAACCAATACAACCGAAACTATCACAGTGCCAATGTATCGTGATCCAGTTCTGTGCGAGATCGCTAGTGGTGGAACCAGAATGAGTGTTATCCGAGCAGTGAGAAACTAGACGAATTTCAACTCTTGGAGCAGTGGCCATATCTCATCTGATATGATGTTAAAAACCACTGATGGAGTTGCAGAGGGGGGGGGGGGGGTAATTTGCTGAGAACAGGGCGGTAATTTGCTGAGAAGTACCAAGCACTGTACCTTGTACCAAGTTCCCCAATTGAGGAGAGGGATGTGTAGACAGGTAACAACACATTAGTAATACTGCAATACCATGAAATAGCGATGGGTGGAAACAACAGCCACCTGAAGTCCACACTAGAGCGAGTGTTAATTCGGAACATAAAGAGCCCACTGTGATGATGGATCTCACCACACACACACACACTCCTCTTCCATTTCCTCTTTCCCTCCCTTTCTCTCTCTCTCACTCTCTCTAAAGAGGCAGCTGCCCTGGCCGCTCCATGAAAGGCTATGACACATCCAGGCCAGATGTACTGTAAGAAGTTGCCAGTTTGCTCTCTGAGGCCAAATGATTATGCACATTCAGCATGGTAGGCTGGGAGACACAGAGGCAGGCCAGTTGACTGAGAGAGGGAGCTGAGGCCTGAGGCTTCTGGCAAACACAGGAGGGGGGGGCAGGCACTAAAGCCAGGCAGATGAGTTACCATGATATGAAGGGTGGGTTGACAACGTCATGACAACGTGGACGCATCTCGGAGCTGCCACGTGGTAAACCGTAGATGGCTCCCTTCAGCTAGTTTTATCTTGTTCTTGATACCACGTCTTGTTTTGAGGTGTTTCGACTTATATGTCACGTCTATGCTAATATGGCTCAAATTCGACTAGCTAGCTAACCAACAACTGTAATGACGTATTTGAGAGACCACAAATGCTTATTGTGCATTTATGTTTTCAATAAACATTTGGGGACAATATAGTATAGTATAACAGTGCGCAGAATGGTGGTGTGCATTTTGGAGCAAAAACACAGTGGAAAACGATGTGAACAGTGGATATTTGGTGACTTTGTTGGCAATAGCACCATCAGAAGACCTAACCCCCCCCCCACTTACTGTTGCCGTCATCTTGTCACTGTCCACCATGATGGCTGAAGAATACTTGTTGGATGGCATTGCTGTTGCAATTGTTTTCTTCAAGGATTGATCTTTTGTTTCTCTTCTAACCTGGAAGTAAACCAAAAAAAAACAATGTAGCAGTTAGGAGAGTGCACGAAACGGCACATTTAAATGTGCATTATTTCCCACAATTGACATACTTTTCCCATACTTCCCGCTCTTACAAGTTCACAGACTAAACAGATAGAGAATCTTGAGTCAAATACAAAATATCTCATCTAATCACCGTAATCACACAGAATCACTAGCTAAGTGACCACCTGAATATGTATTACTATAGTATTATAATATTACTATAATACACCAATGCTCCATTTTGGACATGTACATCTTCTACTCAAACGCCCACCACAAAAGTTAGATCTCATGTTTCAAAAATAAGCTTTAACCTTGTTGTCTTTAAGCAACAGTCTTGACACTACAATCAGAGCACCAGAGAAGATCCCCACCAAAATAGGCTCTGAACGCTAAATCACACGTAAAAATACATTTATCGAAAATTCTTTGGATTTGGTGTGAACGTAGTAGCAACAGCTACTAGCAACAGCTCAAGAAACAACATCAACAATATAGTTCCTCAACATAAAGTGTTCTTCTTCCTGAAGTTCAAGGCCAGGGTTTGGGATACAGGCAGGAATGTAGTGGAGCATAAACGCACGTAAACACCATTTAGCACTTTTTTATTTCTGAAATAGCATTTACTCACCTTTTTATTTTGTTAATGAGCGTTTACCCACATTGTCACGCCCTGACCAGAAAAGGGGTAATTTAGTTATTGTAGTTGGTCAGGACGTGGCAGGGGTGTGTTTGTTTTGTGTGTTTCGAGGTTTTCTGGGTTATGATCTATGTTAATATATTTCTATGTTTGTTCTAGTGCTTATATTTCTATGTTTAGTTTATTGGGCTGACCTTCAATTGGAGGCAGCTGTTCCTCGTTGCCTTTAATTGAAGGTCCTATTTAGTAGGGGTGTTTTTTCCATGGGTTTTGTGGGTATTTGTTCCGTGTATAGCTGTGAGCCTTACAGGACTGTTTTTCGTCGTTGTTTTTGTAATTTTGTTTTGGTTTTCATCTAATAAAAGAAGATGAGTATTCATATCCCCGCTGAGTTTTGGTCCCATTCTTACGACGAATGTGACACATATTATTACGTTCCCAGTGTTGATCAAAGCTCAAAACGCTTATATTGTTGATCTTCTTGAGTTGTAATCGCGCCTGCCTCTTTGCGAACGAGTGGAATCATGAATAGTTGTTTGCTCGTTAGGTTTGCGTGCGCCCCTTGGATTTGCCTTGTTAGTAGCACATTCCCCACTCTCTCAAACGGCCCTCTCGTGAGTCGCAGCACCTGCGACAACAAACTACACCAGCTCGGAGTTGGGCTCAGCAGACCAACAGCGCCGACAGACTAGGCTAGTGGGTTTGTGAGATGCCAGACATAAGGTGTCCGCGACTCCGACTTTGTCTCCAGACATCCCCCAAACAAAGAAAAAACAGACTCGGAAAATTAGTGCACAACTGGTAAATAGTCACTTAGTCAGGTGGCTGGCTGCCAGCAGAGACTTCTGTTAATATTGCAGTAATGTTAAATGGATCTGGTGTTAGGATGAATTAAGAAGCTAATGTCAAAGATGAACTGAAACATTTATGTAAGTTAAGGTGATTTTGATAACCAAATGAGATAATGTTCCTACTCTTAAAACTGCTGAAAAACTCATATTTTGTCACGGATCCCTCCGGAACTGTCATTACGCACACCTGGTCCCTATTCCCATTCATTAGTAATTGTATAAGTGTGTCCTTTGTTCACCATTGTCCTTTCCATTATTATTACAATGTCAGTTGGTGCGTGTGAGTACATGTGCTGTGTTGTTTTGGCTTTCGTGTCACGTGTATTGTGCAGATGATTACGGGTCTCGTCCCATGTGGTAATCATTGTGCGATTGTGTATTTATTCGAGGTACTCCTCGCTCTTTTGTTTGGGTTTCTACACTGTGTTTTGTATACTTGTTTGTTTGGTCTTCGTCCCCGTGCCTTTACATGGCACGCTGTAATTTGGGTAAATAGAAAACCCTATTACGCATTCCTGCGCCTGTCTCCCGACCATTTATGCCAACGTGACATATTTATGTTAAAACGTTTGAAAATGGCCACATCTGACTACTGTGCGCCGCCATCTTGATAATGTGTCATCAATGATATCACTTGAATGGTTCGGCTGAAAGGCAGACCAGTTTACAATCCATGTTAGTAGCCTCATTGAGAATGTTTTCATTTCGACAACAATAAAAAAATATGAAACAAGTGTCTTTTTAGGAGGCTATCCTGCTAGAGACTAGCCAGGTAACATGGCATGAATGACAAATAGACCAAAAAAGTATACTGTGCCAGGTGGGCTATCATAGCCAGCTAGTCCAAAACAATGGCAAGCTCAGCTATCATTGATGGATATTTTGCTAAGGTTAGCTTGGAAGTTAGCGAAACAGCTTGCTAGTTAGCCAACTTGCCAGCTTGAATACTCATTTTTTCTAGCCAGCTGTTTCTAGCCCAGCTAGCTAGCTAGTCTCTACTAGGTTTGGCACATCTGAAGACCCTCAATTCAAGCCATATTGAATAACATTTCCTGCATTGTGTACACAATCTCCCTTCAAAAGTGTCTTTATTATCAGGTGCATGACCATGTAGTTAGCTAGCTTACTAATCTCGTTTTCTGTTAGCTAGCTTGCTGGCTAACACAGTATGATGCCCATGTCAAAACTACTGTAGACCTTGCTTACTGAATGAACACAAAAACATGTGCAAGTGGGTTTTGACTGGACTATAGACACTTGTTCGATGCTAGCTACCTGCTTTCCTATTGTGGACATCATGCATTTAGCTAGTTTACTAATGTCGGGTAACAGTAGATGTGATGCCTCTTCCCAATGTGCTCAAAAACGTATGCATGTGGATTTTTTTTATACAGGTTTGTTAACATGGTTGTGAGTATTTTATAGTTTTTCCATCTCAAATTGATTGTTTAAGGTTAGATTTTATTCACTTCTTGATCAGTCTTGATAAAAAAAAGTCATGAGCCACGCACGTACACTACCATTCCCATGACGTTGTTTCAAATAGTATACATTTTCATTACAAGGTTACCTAACATCGACATGTACATCAATGGTTCAACAAGGTTACCTAACACTGACATGTAAAATAATGTTGTAGGTTGAATTGAGCATTTCAGTTCTACTTTAAACAGATTCTGACCTCAGCAGGAGCAAAAGATAGGCTAGTTCTCATTCTAACTTGGCTTTACAAAGAGTACCAGTGAGCCAGATAGTGGTGAGCTTGAGGAAGGCTGCAATGCATGCAGGAGGAGGCAGAGGAGACACAGAGAGATAGGAAGCAAGCAGAGAGGACAGTACAAAGGTTCCAAAACTTGAGGTCGGGGCCCAAATGTTGTGCACGAATTTGTTTACATCCCTGTTAGTGTGCATTTCTCCTTTGCCAAAATAATCCATCCTCCTGACAGGTGTGGCATATCAAGAAGCTGATTAAACAGCATGATCATTACACAGGTTGACCTTATGCTGGGGACAATAAAAGGCCACTCTAAAATGTGCAGTTTTGTCACACAACACAATGCCACAGATGTCTCAAGTTTTGAGAAAGCGGGAATTGGCATGCTTACTGCAGGAATGTCCACCAGAGCTGTTGCTAGATCATTTTATGTTCATTTCTCTACCATAAGCCGCCTCCAACATCATTTTGGAAAATTTGGCAGTACGTCAAACCAGCCTCACAACCTCAGACCACGTGTAACCATGCCAGCCCAGGACCTCCACATCCGGCTTCTTCACCTGCTGGATCGTCTGAGACCAGCCACTCGGACAGCTGATGAAACTGAGGAGTATTTCTGTCTGTAATAAAGCCCTTTTGTGGGATAAAACTCATTCTGATTGACTGGGCCTGGCTCCCCAGTGGGTTGGCCCTCCACCCCCTCCCATGGCTGCACCCCTGCCCAGTTGTGAAATTCATAGATTAGGGCCTAATTTTATTTATTTCAAGTAATATACACAACAATATACACATTTTTCTACGGATCTACCCAATGTGGACCTGACAGAGACAATGCAATATTTTCTATGTTTTGGCAATTGAATGTTCACTATTTTTGGCTTTGGAATTTCCATTAAAAAGCTCTAAAATCATTTAATGTAAATAAAATATATAATAATAATTAACTGACCTCAAAAAGCACTATTCTCTCAACACTACTATAGGCCTACATTAAAGTGCAATCAAAATGCAAATAACACCGTTTTTTTTTTTAAAGTGTATATCTCGTTAGCCCACTGACAGGAGTTTATAGCTTACCCACCTTTTTCTTTACCACTACATCACTGGATACAGGCCATTGGGCTCATAATGAGGCCCGGGAGCAGACCAGACATGTCTATACACTTCCCCGGGGGTAAAGACACACACAGAGACCGGAAAGGACCTAACAGGTCAACAGTATTGTCAAACATGCCTCTGCAGAGAGAGAGAGGAATTTGTCTGGCAGGATAGTGATTTGACCCCGCTGGAGGGCAATGAGCGAGATCAGATAAGGCTGGTTGGTGCTGGTGATCAGGCGGTTACTGATAGAAATCGTGTGTTGGGGCACTGCTGTCGTTTTGTTTGAGAGATCCTTTCAGAGAGATAATTTCAGCCACTGGCTGAATGTTATTATCAACGGGAGGGGCTCAACAGTCAGCCCTGCAGCACCCCATAAACCAAAGAAGAAGTGAAAGATCACAAACAGCATACTATGCAACACCTACATCCCCATTTGCATGAATGTTCTAGGCATTAAAAGAAGAAGCTCATACGCAAGACCAGAAACAGCCAGGGCCACAGGTGCATCCTGCAAACTACGGGGGACACACACTCGGGGACTCTCTCTCTCTCTCTCTCTCTCTCTCTCTCTCTCACACACACACACACACACACACAGCCAGGGAAAGCCTGGAAAGCCCTAATGATCCTCTCCACAGTCTGAGTGGTAAATGACTCAAGATGAGTCTCTAAATAAATACATTTTCAACAACCTTTCAAACCTCTGTTTTTACGGCTTCTTTAGAAACACATTGAAATGCAAAGCCACATTGTGAAGTTAACACTGGGCAAAAGCCATGGCGACTGAGAGGGTGAAGGTAGGAGGTGGAGGGGAGAGTGGGGGGGGGGGACAATAAGGGGCCACATCAAAGTTCTTTCGGCAGCCTGAATGTCAGAGATTAGGCGCTACAACATGAAAGGTTTTTTTACCCACAGGGGGTGTCACCACTAACAGCCATTACAATTCTGCAGCCTACCTTTAAATTTACTATTCATAAATTATGTGTGCAAGAAACTGTAAGCCTACAGTATTTGTTATATTTGTAACCTCCAAATAGTTCAAATTGGGGCAGAACATTTTAAAAAATGTGCATGTTTTAAAATGAGTGTTCACACGTGTGCGTGCAGCGCGTATGAGGGGTCCGAAGATGGTTCATGCCATCCCTCGCCACGAAGCACAGCGTATAGTTCTCGAGAGATGAACAACAAAGCCAAAGCCACGACTTTTTCTTCTTAATTAGAAACGGTATCCATGTATGTGTGGTTAGAATGTATCTTTGGAAATCCCACTACGGCCGGGCATGCCTTGAGCAGGCCCAAGCGGGTTCACACGGTGCGGTGTCGGCTAGTCAAATACGCCAATTATCCTATTACTTTCGCGCTGATGCGTGTGAACTCAGAGAATAAAGACCCAACTTCAAAGACTCTGCAAACGTGATGTAAAAATCCACGCAGGTGCACAACAGTTTACGAATTCTGTAACACTCAAACGACTAGGCTAGGGTTATAGGCCTATTATATTAAGTTTCCGCATAAAAATGTAGGCCTATTAGGCCTACTACATACAATGATTATGAAGGCACATATTCTTACAGAAAACAACTATTTCAAATAAACCATTAAAAAAGAACTGTCTCTCTTTCTCTCTGGCACGGCATGGAGTTAGGAAACATGCGCTTGCTTGTATGAAAAACGTCGCAATCGAACTTGAAATGATTTTGAGGAAATTGTGCCAATGCCACAATAACAATGTAACACTTTGTTAGTCAAGTTGAACCGACGTTTTTATAAACGTCCAAAGACACGCAAAAAAAAAAAAATCACCGCCTTCTTGAAAATCACAAACTAGCCAACTCACGCGTAAAAATGCATTAGATTCCACTCGCAACGTCTGTTTGCCAACTGTACAGGCTACTAACTACGCGACGCAGATGGTAACTCGGTGAATTTAAACTGCAATATTACACATTCCGATACAGAACATAATACAGATTTATTTCACAGTAAATAGCCCTATATTTGCCATGTTTGAGGACATGCTGGATATTTTCCCTTAGTTCCTTGTTTCCAACTTTCATAATAAGTCATCCGCGCAACCTTGTTGCATCAATTACATCGAAGTGAAGCATGTCTTTAAGCAAAAAAAAAGTGGGAATTAATATGACTCCCAATCGAACAAATGACTGTAAAAGTAAGAAAGTTGTCAAACCTCATGCGGGAATTCGTACTGTCTCAAGCAGCATGCTGTAGCGTAAATTGATCTCCTGAGTGCTGTTTTGCCGAGAGCACAGCCTAGGCTACTTGAACACTTATCATGAGAAGGGCAACTGTACAAAATAATTACCTGTTGCAGAGGTTGTCATTCGGAAAGAAAGAGGGGGAACAGTTGAAATTGATTGGTTCTCTCTCACTGCTTGGCCCACGCTCTACCTACTTCAACCTACACACGCCTTTTTTTTTACACGGGGGGGAATATTTAAGCCGAGTTGTTTACTCCTCAAACTTGCCTGCTGCAATCTTTTTTCTCCTTTTTTTTTTTTTTTTTTGCAACAGTATTCAGGCGTAACTTTTCCCGGGTCTCGAATCACGCTGTAGCTGAATGAAAAATATATTTACCTTTTCCAGTGTTAACCCTTAATAGACCTACATTGCATTATACACCATTTATAAACTGCTCTGCCAATGGTCTAGTTAGTAGTACCCCACTGGTCCGTGTTAGGAGAGTGCGAGTGCGTGTAACCGAATGTCCACAATAACAATATATCCAAACATTTGAAGTTGTCACTGAAAAAGGATTGCCCATTCTATTCATTTACTGAAGTCTTATTAAATCCATTGGTATAATAACAAATGCATCATCATAACTGTGCCCATTTAAATTCTATCGCACATTTGTCTTAAATGTTTCTATGTTTTGTATTGTAGCCTATGTAATGTGCTTTGTTCATCCTACCTGCAAACCAAACTTGAATTTGAACTTGATTATTGATAGGGTTGCAATGGGAGGGTATATTACTGGCAACCTTTGAAGTTTACAAATAAACTACCAGCGTTTTGGTAACTTTCAAGGATTTTATGTAATTTATCATAAGACATCTAGTGGCCTTTTTAGATACTTCAGATTGTCTCACCTGTCTGTAGTTATCGCTGGCCCCCTGTGTGGCCTTATCACATGTAAAATATCTAAAATAATAAAATAAGAAGATTTTAAGATACAAAATAGAATGACAAAGCTGTGAAACATTATCCTAAATATAACCTAACAACCTTGTGAATACCATTGGTGTTTAATATGAGGGTTTCAGCATAAACTATCCTTTATATTCTGACACTTTTATTTATTTTACTTGCTACTGCACTGTTATAATGAAGTGTTTTGTAACACTAAAACTAGCGGCAACTGAACTGCCACCAATGTTAAGGAGACAAAAGTAACTTTGCTGGAGTTTTGAAACACATGGTTGTAAGGGGTTATGAGACAGATTTAAGGTGTACTGAAACATTCATCCTAAAGTGGTCTGAAACATCACTTAATCAATAGTTGTGGAACACCTTGCAAGAGGCTGGGAGCATTAACCTGGAAAATATTGAAAACACTAGTATAGTGTTTCGAGTCCTGTTTAGTGCAGAATTAGATCCTTCTGGAGTTTCCAAATACAATAGAAGGGAGTCCCTCCACTTATTGTGTATTCCCTGCTCTTGTGCTGATGAACTCCTCATTGGTAATTCCAAAAGGTCAAATGTACAGTATTATGCTCAAACAAAGGATATGACAAAATATAGTTTTGTGAAAATACAAATGAATACGTTTGTCCAGGATAATAATAAATGAGTACAACATATTTTTTTCAAAACCTGATTTTGAAGCTTCAAGTGCCTTATCTTTTCTTTGTAAATGATCAAATGACACCAAAAAAATTGAAAGGTCTTTCACATTTTTATATTGATAAAGTAAGACAGTTCAAAGATCATTAATATTATCACATGAATGTTCTTCAAAATCAATGAAAATAACATATTTCACATTCAGGGGGGAAAAACATGCAATGACTGCTAATGTTAGCAAAAGCACTTACAAAACTTGTACAAAACCTCAGCCCTGGGCTCAATGCGATCCACCAGTCACCCATTATGCTAATGTCTCAGACCGGAGTCTTTATATTCAGATTATGGTACATGGAAGGTTGTTCAGATGGGTTGAATCACAGTACAGTTGAGTTAGATGATATTGAGTTGGCATTAGCCTATGATCCTTTTCTTGATTGACTTTGGTTAGGATTGGCCAGCCTGTGGGTAACATAGCATGTACACCACCGTTCAAAAGTTTGGGGTCACTTAGAAATGTCCTTGTTTTTGAAAGAAAAGCAAAAAAATTGTCCATTAAAATAACATCAAATTGATCAGAAATACAGTGTAGACATTGTTCATGTTGTAAATGACTATTGTAGCTATACACGGCTGATTTTTAATGGAATATCAACATAGGCGTACAGAGGCCCATTTTTAGCAGCCATTACTCCTGTGTTCCAATGGCACGTTGTGTTAGCTAATCCAAATGTATTATTTTAACTTCATCGGCGGTAGGGGGCAGTATTTTGACGTCCGGATGAAAAGTGTGCCCGTAGTAAACTGCCTGCTACTCAGGCCCAGAAGGTAGGATATGCATATTATTAGTAGATTTGGATAGAAAACACTCTGAAGTTTCTAAAACTGTTTGAATGATGTCTGTGAGTATAACAGAACTCATATGGCAGGCAAAAACCTGAGAAAAAATCCAACCAGGAAGTGTGGAGATTGGAGGTTTGTAGTTTTTCAAGTGATTCCCTATCCAGTATACAGTGTCAATTGGGTCATTTTGCACTTCCTAAGGCATCCACTAGATGTCAACAGTCTTTAGAATGTTGTTTCATGCTTCTACTGTGAATGGGGAGAGGATAAGAGCCATTGGAATCAGATGACTGAGAAAATTACATGAGCTCAATCGCGTGTGCTCATGTGAGAGTTAGCTGTGTTCCTTTTCATTTCTGAAGACAAAGGAATCATCCGGTTGGAATATTATGGAAGATTTATGATAAAAACATCCTAAAGATTGATTCTATACATCGTTTGACATGTTTCTACGAACTGTAATATAACTTTTTTGACTTTTCGTCTGAACTCACTGCGCGAGCACAGTGGATTTGGATTACTCGACTGAACGCGTGAACAAAATGGAGGTATTTGGACATAAAGATGAACTTTATCGAACAAAACTAACATTTATTCTGGAACTGGGATCCTGGGAGTGCATTCCGCTGAAGATCATCAAAGGTAAGTAAATATTTATAATGTATTTTTTGTCATATGTGTTGACTCCAAAATGGCGGGTATATGTATGGCTTGTTTTGATATCTGAGCGCTGTACTCAGATTATTGCAAAGTTTGCTTTCGCCGTAAAGCTTTTTTGAAATCTGACACAGCGGTTGCATTAAGGAGAAGTGTATCTATAATTCTTTGAATAACAGTTGAATATTTTATCAACGTTTATGATGAGTATTTCTGTAAATTGATGTGCTCATTCACCGGAAGTTTTGGGAGGCAAAACATTTCTGAACATTACACGCCAATATAAAATGTTTTTTTTTAATATAAATATGAACTTTATCGAGCAAAACATACATGTATTGTGTAACATGAAGTCCTATGAGTGCCATCTGATGAATATCATCAAAGGTTAGTGATTAATTTTAGCTGTATTTCTGGTTTTTGTGATGCGTCTCCTTGCTTGGAAAATGGCTGTTTGGTTTTTCTTGTCTAGGCGCTGTCCTAACATAATCTAATGTTATGCTTTCGCCAATGTTTTCATTATTATTATTATTATTATTATTATTATTATTATTATTATTAAAGGCCGTAAAGCCTTTTTGAAATCGGATAATGTGGTTGGATTAACGAGAAGTGTATCTTTAAAATGGGATATAATAGTTGTATGTTTGAGAAATTTGAATTATGAGATTTTTGTTGTTTTGAATTTGGCGCCCTGCTATTTCACTGGCTGTTGAAAAGTGTGTCCCGCAGGTGTCCCGCTAGCGTCCCACATACCCCAGAGAGGTTAAAAGGCTAATTGATCATTAGAAAACCCTTTTGCAATTATGTTAGCACAGCTGAAAACTGTTGTCCTGATTAAAGAAGCAATAAAACTGGCCTCCTTTAGACTAGTTGAGTATTTGGAGCATCAGCATTTGTGGGTTCGATTACAGGCTCAAAATGGTTAGAAACAATGGTCTTTCTTCTGAAACTCATCAGTCTATTCTTGCTCTGAGAAATGAAGGCTATTCCATGCGAGAAATTGCCAAAAAACTGAAGATCTCGTACAAAACTGTATACTACTGTGTACTACTGGTTAGTGCCAGTTTGCGCTGTTCTGTGAAGGGAGTACGTCAACAGCGAAGAGTAGCAACCCTTTTCCTTGATGACAGCTTTGCGCACTCTTGGCAGTCTTTCAACCAGCTTCATGAGGTAGTCACCTGGAATGCATTTCAATTAACAGGCGTGCCTTGTTAAAAGTTCATTTGTGTAATTTTTTCCTTAATGAGTTGAGCAAATCTGTTGTGTTGTGACAACGTAGGGGTGGTATACAGAAGATAGCCCTACTTGGTAAAAGACCAAGTCCATATTATGGCAAGAACAGCTCAAATAAGCAAAGTGAAATGACAGTCCATCATTACTTTAAGACATGAAGGTCAGTCAAGTGCTAAGTTTCTTGAAGTGCAGTCACAAAAACCATTAAGCGCTGTGATGAAATTGGCTCTCATGAGGACAGCCACAGGAAAGGAAGACACAGAGTTACCTCTGCTGCAGAGAATAAGTTCATTAGAGTTAACTGCACCCAAATAAATACTTCACAGAGTTCAAGGAACAGACACATCTCAACATCAACTGTTCAGAGGAGACTGCGTGAAATGGGCCTTCATGGTTGAGTTGCTGCAAAGAAACCACTACTAAAGGACACCAATAATAAGAAGTGACTTGCTTGGGCCAAGAAACACGAGCGATGGACATAAGACCGGTGGAAATCTGTCCACTTAGTGGGACTATCATTTGTTTTTCAACAGAACAATGACCCAAAACACACCTCCAGGCTGTGTAAGTGCTATTTGACCAAGGATAGTGATGGAGTGCTGCATCAGATGACCTGGCCTCCACAATCACACGACCTCAACCCAACAGAGATGGTTTGGGATGAGTTGGACCGCAGGGTGAAGTAAAAGCAGCCAACAAGTGCTCAGCATATGTTGGAAAAGCATTCCTCATGAAGCTGATTGAGAGAATGCCAAGAGTGTGCAAAGCTGTCATCAAGGCAATGCCTTTCAATGGCTAATACATAGCGTCAGTAATCCAGGGTTTATATACACATTGGGCAAACCAGACTTCATGGCTAAAACTTTGTAGGGAATACTGAATGAAGATGTACCACCTCTCAGGCTCCTGAGCCTGTGTAGGGATCTGATGGAACATCTGAATCCGACTTAAGGAGCAAAATATATATCAGCAAATTCAAAGTACGTTTCTTGCTATTCAACTCAGCACTTTCCATATTTGTTTCTTCTATGGAATTATGGAGGTCCGCAAACAAACGTTAGAAGTGCTTGCCGCCACCTACTGGATGGGGTGAAAACTGATTATAATAATAGCGGAAGGGGAAGGGGGAAAAACATATATATAGTATTTTGTTGACCTTTGGAATATCAGGAGTATGTTTTTCCCCCTTCCGCTATTATTATAATCAGTTTTCACCCCATCCAGTAGGTGGCGGCAAGCACTTCTAACGTTTGTTTGCGGACCTCCATAATTCCATAGAAGAAACAAATATGGAAAGTGCTGAGTTGAATAGCAAGAAACGTACTTTGAATTTGCTGATCAGTGAACTAGCTGACAGCAACAATGGTGCAACCTCAATTTACTAAAGATACTTTAACAGATTCTGTGAGCAATGACTTTCAGAATTTTAACAAATTCAACGAACAGATGAGCATTCGATAACGTGAAATGGTCGTTTTGAGCATGAACTAAGCACATTGAGCTAAAGTTAACTGTAAAAACTGCAGGGGTACATTCATTCGGCGATTCTTGTTGCAAAACGTTTCTTAAACAGGGCAGGACCTACCTGAATTTGTCCAATAGAAGCTCTCGTTTTTCTCTTTGCTTCCGTGTGGTTCTTAAACGGTGAACGGTATCCGCAATGAATACACCCCAGTTGCCTGCAAATGTTAGCTGCATGCTTGCTTGTACATACGAATTGACATAAAGCCTAACTGATTTCGAAACATGCTGCTTTTAGTATGATGTAATGTTTCAAAATGTGTGTAGTTAGGTTATACATGTCCCAGGTCACATGACTAGCTAGTGTCGCATGATTCATGATTCAAATGAGGTCTGGCCCATCTTACCTGACAACAAAGTAGATCTATGGCAACTATGAATCAATGTATTGAATAGACCAATAAACTCTGTATCCTTAAACTGTTTCTCGGCAGCAATTTACAAGTCTGACTGAGATTGTTTTCAATTTCCTGTTGGAGCCAAAAGAGGTAAACACACTCATGAGGACAGACAGACATTATCTTATCATTAATTGTGTGCTGAACGTGTGAACAGACAGCCACTTGACTGTGTTTCCTTCATTCATTGTGGTGTGTATTTGCAGATGGACAGGGTCTTGCAGCAGCTGAGTGAGTTTGCAGAGGAGAATGGGATGAGTGCAGGCCCTCTGAGAAACCTTTTTTTTTATTATTTCACCGTTATTTAACCAGGTAGGCTAGTTGAGAACAAGTTCTCATTTGCAACTGCGACCTGGCCAAGATAAAGCATAGCAATTCGACACATACAACAACACAGAGTTACACATGGAATAAACAAAACATACAGTCCATAATGTACAGTAGAACAAAAGAAAACAAAAAGTCTATATACAGTGAGTGCAAATGAGGTAAGATAAGGGAGTTAAGGCAATAAATAGGCCATGGTGGCGAAGTAATTACAATATAGCAATTAAACACTGGAATAGTAGATGTGCAGAAGATGAATGTGCAAGTAGAGATACTGGGGTGCAAAGGAGCAAGATAAATAAATAAATACAGTATGGGGATGAGGTAGGTAGATAGATGGGCTGTTTACAGATGGGCTATGTACAGGTGCAGTGATCTGTGAGCTGCTCTGACAGCTGGTGCTTAAAGCTAGTGAGGGAGACGAGTCTCCAGCTTCAGAGATTTTTGTAGTTCGTTCCAGTCATTGGCAGCAGAGAACTGGAAGGAAAGACGACCAAAGGAGGAATTGGCTTTGGGGGTGACCAGTGAGATATACCTGCTGGAGCGTGTGCTACGAGTGGGTGCTGCTATGGTGACCAGTTAGCTGAGATAAGGCGGGGCTTTACCTAGCAAAGACTTGTAGATAACCTGTAGCCAGTGGGTTTGGCGACGAGTATGAAGCGAGGGCCAACAAACGAGAGCATACAGGTCGCAATGGTGGGTAGTGTATGGGGCTTTGGTGACAAAACGGATGGCACTGTGAAAGACTGCATCCAGTTTTTTGAGTAGTGTGTTGGAGGCTATTTTATAGATGACATCGCTGAAGTCGAGGATCGGTAGGATGGTCAGTTTTACGAGGGTATGTTTAGCAGCATAAGTGAAGGATGCTTTGTTGCGATATAGGATAGCCGATTCTAGATTTCATTTTGGATTGGAGATGCTTAATGTGAGTCTGGAAGGAGAGTTTACAGTCTAACCAGAAACCCAGGTATTTGTAGTTGTTCACGTATTCTAAGTCAGAGCCGTCCAGAGTAGTGATGCTGGGCGGGCGAGCAGGTGCAGGCAGTGATCAATTGAATAGCATGCATTTAGTTTTATTTGTATTTAAGAGCAGTTGGAGGCCACGGAAGGAGAGTTGTATGGCATTGAAGCTCGTCTGGAGGTTAGTTAACACAGTGTCCAAAGAGGGGCCAGAAGTATACAGAATGGTGTCGTCTGCGTAGAGGTGGATCAGAGAATCACCAGCAGCAAGAGCAACATCATTGATGTATACAGAGAAGAGAGTCGGCCCGAGAATTGAACCCTGTGGCACACCCATAGAGACTGCCAGATGTCCGGACAACAGGCCCTCCGATTTGACACACTGAACTCTATCAGAGAAATAGTTGGTAAACCAGGCGAGGCAATCATTTGAGAAACCAAGGCTGTCGAGTCTGCCAATAAGAATGTGGTGATTGACAGAGTCGAAAGCCTTGGCCAGGTCGATGAATACGGCTGCACAGTAATGTCTCTTATCGATGGCAGTTATGATGTCATTTAGGACCTTGAGCGTGGTTCAGGTGCACCCATGACCAGCTCTGAAACCAGATTGCATAGCGTCTCCGCTACGGTGGGATTCGAAATGGTCAGTAATCTGTTTGTTAACATGGCTTTCGAAGACCTTAGAAAGACAGGGTAGGATAGATATAGGTCTGTAGCAGTTTGGGTCTAGAGTGGCGGGATGACCACGGCAGCTTTCCAATCTTTGGGAATCTTAGACGATACGAAAGAGAGGTTGAACAGGCTAGTAGAAGAGGTTGCAACAATTTCGGCAGATCATTTTAGAAAGAGAGGGTCCAGATTGTCTAGCCCGGCTGATTTGTATGGGTCCAGATTTTGCAACTCTTTCAGAACATCAGCTATCTGGATTTGGTTGAAGGAGAAATGGTGGGGGCATTGGCGGGTTGCTGTGGAGGGTTCCGGGCAGTTGACCGGGGTAGGAGTAGCCAGGTGGAAAGCATGGCCAGCCGTAGAGAACTGCTTATTGAAATTCTCAATTATAGTGGATTTATCAGTGGTAACAGTGTTTCCTAGCCTCAGTGCAGTGGGCAGCTGGGAGGAGTGTGCTCTTATTCTCCATGGACTTTAGTGTCCCAGAACTGTTTTGAGTTAGTACTACAGGATGCACATTTCTGTTTGAAAAAGCTAGCCTTAGCTTTTCTAACTACCTGTGTATATTTGTTCCTAATTCCCTGAAAAGTTGCATATCACGGGGGCTATTCAATGCTAATGCAGAACGCCACAGGATGTTTTTGCACTGGTCAAGGGCAGACAGGTCTGGAGTGAACCAAGGACTATATCTATTCCTAGTTCCACATTTTTATTTAAGATGGGGAGGAAGGCACTTTTAAAGAATAGCCAGGCATCATCTACTGACAGGATGAGGTCATTGTCATTCCAGGATACACCGGCCAGGTCGATTAGAAAGTCCTGCTCGCAGAAGTGTTTTAGGGAGTGTTTGACAGTGATGAGGGGTGGTCGTTTGGTCGCAGACCCATTACGGATACAGGCGCTGAGATCTTGATTGAAAACAGCAGAGGTGTATTTGGAGGGCGAGTTAGTTAGGATGACATCTATGAGGGTGCCCGTGTTTACGGATTTGGGGTTGTACCTGGTAGGTTCATTGATAATTTGTGTGAGATTGAGGGCAGCAAGTTTAGATTGTAGGATGGCCAGGGTGTTAAGCATGTCCCAGTTTAGGTCACCTAGTAGCACGAGCTCAGAAGATAGATGGGGGGCAATCAATTCACATATGGTATCGAGTGCACAGCTGGGGGCAGATGGAGGTCTATAGCAAGCCGCAACAGTGAGAGACTTGTTTCTGGAAAGGTGAATTTCTAGAAGTAGAAGCTCGAATTGTTTGGGTACAGACTTGGATAGTAATACAGAACTCTGCAGGCTATCTTTGCAACACCGCAACACCGCCCCCTTTGGCAGTTCTATCTTGGCGGAAAATGTTATAGTTAGCGATGGAGATTTCAGGGTTTTTGGTGGTTTTCCTAAGCCAGGATTCAGACACCCGGGTTGGCAGAGTGTGCTAAAGCAGTGAGTAAAACAAACTTGGTTAAGGCATATTGAGCAGGGCTAGAGGCTCTACAGTGAAATAAGACAGTAAATACTAACCAGGACAGTAATGGACGAGGCATATTGATATTAGAGAGAGGCATGCGTAGACAAGTGAACATATGGGTCCATTGAGTGGTTGGGCTGACTGCGGACACGGCGATTCAGACAGTTAGCAGGCCGATGCTAACAAGCTAACAGTTAGTAGGCCGGGGCTTAACAAGCTAGCAGTTAGCAGACCGGGGCTGGCAAGGTAGCAGTTAGCAGACCGGGTTAGCAAGCAAGCAGTTGGCAGAACGAGGCTAGCAGTTAACAGACCGGGTTAGCAAGCAAGCAGTTGGCAGAACGAGGGTAGCAGTTAGCAGACCCGGGAAGGCAAGCTAGCAGTTAACAGACCGGGGAAAGCAAGCTAGCAGTTAACAGATTGGTGCTAGCAAGTTAGACTTATAAAGAGTTTCATGCTGTTCCCCATGGTGAGACTGACAGACAGCACTCACAAATAAAGAGATTTAGAAATAACTTGTGTATACAACAAATATACCTAAACCAAAATATGGTAAAGATTCCAGCACATATCTTAGTATATTAGTATATCAAGGAAAATTGCCTTTCTTCGTGTCCATACTGTTAGAACTATAGAGCTATACAGTGTATTCGGAAAGTATTCATACCCCTTAACTTTTTGTTACGTTCTAGCCTTATTCTAAAATGGATTAAATACATTTTTGTCTCATCAATCTACACACAATACTCCATAATGACAAAGCAAAAACTGGTTTTTAGAAAGTTTTGCAAATTTTAATGAAATAAAAAACTGAAATAACTTATTTACATAAGTATTAAGACCCTTTGCTATGAGACTCGAAATTGAGCTCAGGTGCATCCTGTTTACATTGATCACCCTTGAGATGTTTCTACAACTTGATTGGAGTCCACCTGTGATAAATTCAATTGATTGGACATGATTTGGAAAGGCACACACCTGTCTATATAAGGTCTCACAGTTGACAGTACATGTCAGAGCAAAAACTAAGCCATGAGGTTGAAGGAATTGTCTGTAGAGCTCCGAGACAGGATTTTGTCGAGGCACAGATCTGGGGAAGGGTACCAAAACATTTATGAAGCATTGAAGGTCCCCAAGAACACAGTGGCCTCCATCATTCTTAAATGGAAGAAGTTTGGAACCACCAAAACTCTTCCTAGAGCTGGCCGCCCGGCCAAACTGAGCAATGGAGGGAGAAGGGCCTTGGTCAGGGAGGTGACCAAGAACCCGATGGTCACTCTTACAGAGCTCCAGAGTTCCTCTGTGAAGATGGGAGAACCTTCCAGAAGGACAACCATCTCTGCAGCACTCCACCAATCAGGCCTTTATGGTGGAATGGCCAGATGGAAGCCACTCCTCAGTGAAAGGCATAGCATATGACAGCCCACTTGGATTTTGCCAAAAGGCACCTAAAGGACTCTCAGACCATGAGAAACAAAATTCTCTGGTCTGATGAAACCAAGATTGAACTCTTTGGCCTGAATGCCAAGCATCACGTCTGGAGGAAACCTGGCACCATCCCGACGGTGAAGCATGGTGGGGGCAGCATCATGCTGTGGGGATGTTTTTCAGCAGCAGGGACTGAGAGACTAGTCAGGATCGAGGGGTAAGATGAACAGAGCAAAGTACAGAGAGATCCTTGATGAAAACCTGCTCCAGAGCGCTCAGGACCTCAGACAGGGGCTAAGGTTCACCTTCCAACAGGACAACGACCCTAAGCACACAGCCAAGACAACACAGGACTGGCATCGGGACAAGTCTCTGAATGTCCTTGAGTGGCCCAGCCAGAGCCTGGACTTGAACCCGATCAAACATATTTGGAGAGACCTGAAAATAGCTGTGCAGCGACACTCCCATCCAACCTGAGAGAGCTTGAGGGGGATCTGCAGAGAAGAATGGAAGAAACTCCCCAAATACAGGCGTGCCAAGCTTGTAGCATCGAGGTTGTAATCGTGGCCAAAGGTGCTTCAACAAATTACTGAGTAAAGTGTCTGAATACTAAATGTGATATTTCAAAACATTTTTTATACATTTGTAAACATTTCTAAAAACCTGTTTTTACTTTGTCATTATGGGGTATTGTGTGAAGACTGAGTGAAAAAGCAATTTAATACATTTTAGAATAAGGCTGTAACATAATTTTTTTTGAAAAAGTCAAGGGGTATGAATACTTTCCGAATGCACTGTAAAATGTGTTCGATTTAATTATGTGGTTACAACAACCTAAAATGGACAAAGTACATGTTGTAGTTTATTTTAACTCAAAACCAAGATTGAAAAAAACATTCTAGGTGCCCTGAAGAAAAATCTGACGGCAGACCAAGTGAAAGAGGACCTTCTCGCTTTAGGTATGTTGTAATATATAAATCCCATGTACACTATCAAAGCTGCAAATACTCCAGTCTCCACAGTCCATATTGGTACTGAGCTTTACAGTGTCATTGCACAGCTTTTAACGATAACCTTTTAATTTATAGGATTCAATGATGCAAAGGCAGCCCATTTTTCACAACAGGTATGTGACAACATTTAATATCATATCCTCCATGTTGGATATTGAATTGAGAAAAAAAATGTAATTGATTGAATTATTTTTTTCAGTGGAGCAGCCACTACCCTGTGTTGTCCAGGCTGGCTGTGGGGCAGACTCTTATGGTCAACCAGCTGGTTGACATGGAGTGGAAGTTTGGTGGTAAGACAAATAACCTTAGGATAGAAGTTCCCTTGCAAATGGTCCACTCTTTTGTGATCCTCCCCACCTTATCGTATAATGTAGATGTGTGTTTCCCTCATTTATACTGAACAAAAATATGAATACAACATGCAACAATTTCAAAGATTTTAGTTACAGTTCATATAAGGAAATCAGTCAATTGAAATAAATTCATTAGGCACTAATCTATTGATTACACAATACAGATATGCACCGGTTGGTCACAGACACCTTAAAAAAAATGTAAATCAGAAAACCAATCAGTATCTGGTGTGAGCACCACTTGCCTCATGCAGTGCGACACCTCTTTCGTATAGAGTTGATCAGGCTATTGATTGTGGCCTGTGGAATGTTGTCCGTTGAGAGAAATAAGCTTTTTGTGCATATGAAACATTTATGGGATCTTTTATTTCAGCTCATGAAACATGGGACCAACACTTTACATGCGTTTATATTTTTGTTCAGTGTGTAATAGATACATTACCCAATTCCCAGCGTCTTCATGACTACTGTCGTGATGTGACTTTCATTAATCTGATGACTGTTATGTATCGAATCAACTATGTTTAATTGTTACCCGATTTAAATTAATCATGTAACAATTAACTCATTAGATTAGACAACACTTGTAACTATGCTCACAGTAATCCTAATACTTTACCCCGAACCGCCGCCCTTTTGGGTAAGAAATAATGAATGTATTTACAGTTGAAGTCGGAAGTTTAGATACACCTTAGCCAAATAGTATAAATCTCAGTTTTTCACAATTCCTGACATTTAATCCAAGTAAAAATTCCCTGTCAGTTAGGATCACCACTTTATTTTAAGAATGTAAAATGTCAGAATAATAGTAGAGAATGATTTATTTCAGCTTTTATTTCTTTCATCACATTCCCAGTGGGTCAGAAGTTTACATGCACTCAATTAGTATTTGGTAGTATTGCCTTAACATTGTTTAACTTGGGTCGAATGTTTTGGGTAGCCTTCCACAAGCTTCCCACAATAAGTTGGGTGAATTTTGTCCCATTCCTCCTGACAGAGCAGGTGTAACTGAATCAGGTTTGTAGGCCTCCTTGCTCGCACACGCTTTTTCAGTTCTACCCACACATTTTCAATAGGATTGAGGTCAGGGCTTTGTGATGGCCACTCCAATACCTTGACATTCTTGTCCTTAGACCATTTTGCCACAACTTTGGAAGTATGCTTGGGGTCATTGTCCATTTGGAAGACCCATTTGCGACCAAGTTTTAACTTCCTGACTGATGTCTTGAGATGTTGCTTCAATATATCCACTAGAGGTCGACCGATTAATCGGAATGGCCGATTAATTAGGGCCGATTTCAAGTTTTCATAACAATCGGTAATCGGTATTTTTGGCCACCGATTTGCCGATTTTTTAAATTATTTTTTTACACCTTTATTTAACTAGGCAAGTCAGATTAAGAACACATTCTTTTTTTCAATGACGGCCTAGGAACGGGGGTTAACTGCCTTGTTCAGGGGGGATTCAGGGATTCGTTTTTGCCACCTTCTGGTTACTAGTCCAACGCTCTAACCACCTGCCTTACATTGCACTCCACGAGGATCCTGCATGGCAGGCTGACTACCTGTTACGTGAGGGCCGCAAGAGGCCAAGGTAAGTTGCTAGCTAGCATTAAACTTATCTTATAAAAAACGATCAATCTTAACATAATCACTAGTTAACTACACATGGTTGATGATATTACTAGTTTAACTAACGTGTCCTGCGTTGCATATAATCAATGCGGTGCCTGTTAATTTCTCATCGAATCACAGCCTACTTCGACAAATGGGTGATGATTTAACAAGCGCATTTGCGAAAAAAGCACTGTCGTTGCACCAATGTACCTAACCATAAACATCAATGCCTTTCTTTAAAATCAATACACAAGTATATATTTTTAAACCTGCATATTTAGTTAATATTGCCTGCTAACATGAAATTGTGTCACTCCTCTTGCGTTCATTGCCTGGCTCATTGCGAACTAATTTGCCAGAATTTTACGTAATTATGACATACCATTGAAGGTTGTGCAATGTAACAGGAATATTTAGACTTAGGGATGCCACCCCTTAGGTAAAATACAGACCGGTTCTGTATTTCACTGAAAGGAAAAACGTTTTGTTTTCGAGATGATAGTTTCCGGATTCGACCATATTAATGACCTAAGGCTCGTATTTCTGTGTGTTTATTATATTATAATTAAGTCTATGATTTGATAGAGCAGTCTGACTGAGCGGTGGTAGGCACCAGCAAGCTCGTAAGCATTCATTCAAACAGCACTTTCGTGCTTTTTGCCAGCAGCTCTTCGCAATGCATTGCACTGTTTATGACTTCAAGCCTGTCAACTCTCAAGATTAGGCTGGTGTAACCGATGTGAAATGGCTAGCTAGTTAGCGGGTGCGCGCTAATAGCATTTCAAACATCACTCGCTCTGAGACTTGGGAGTGGTTGTTCCCCTTGCTCTGCATGGGTAACGCTGCTTCGAGGGTGGATGTTGTCGATGTGTTCCTGGTTCGAGCCCAGGTAGGAGCGAGGAGAGGGACGGAAGCTATACTGTTACACTGGCAATACTAAAGTGCCTATAAGAACATCCAATAGTCAAAGGTATATGAAATACAAATCGTATAGAGAGAAATAGTCCTATAATTCCTATAATAACTACAACCTAAAACTTCTTACCTGGGAATATTGAAGACTCATGTGAAAAGGAACCACCAGCTTTCATATGTTCTCATGTTCTGAGCAAGCAACTTAAACGTTAGCTTTCTTACATGGCACATATTGCACTTTTACTTTCTTCTCCAACACTTTGTTTTTGCATTATTTAAACCAAATTGAACATGTTTCATTATTTATTTGAGGCTAAATAGATTTTATTGATGTGTTATATTAAGTTAAAATAAGTGTTCATTCAGTATTGTTGTAATTGTGACTATTACAAATACATTGCAAAAAAAAACGGCCGATTAATCGGTAGCGGCTTTTTTGGTCCTCCAATAATCGGTATTGGCGTTGAAAAATCATAATCGGTCGACCTCTAATATCCACATCATTTTCCGTCCTCATGATGCCATCTATTCTATGAAGTGCACCAGTCCCTCCTGCAGCAAAGCACCCCCACAACATGATGCTGCCACCCCCGTGCTTCACGGTTGAAATGGTGTTCTTCAGCTCACAAGCCTCCCCCTTTTTCCTCCAAACATAACGATGGTCATTATGGCCAAACAGTTCTATTTTTGTTTCATCAGACCAGAGGACATTTCTCCAAAAAGTACAATCTTTGTCCCCATGTGCAGTTGCAAACCGTAGTCTGGCTTTTTTATGGTGGTTTTGGAGCAGTGGCTGCTTCTTCCTTGCTGAGCGCCCTTTCAGTTTAATGTCGATATAGGACTCGTTTTTACTGTGAATATAGATACTTTTGTACCCGTTTCCTCCAGCATTTTCACAAGGTCCTTTGCTGTTGTTCTGGGATTGATTTGCACTTTTCGCACCAAAGTATGTTCATCTCTAGGAGACAGAACGCGTCTCCTTCCTGAGCGTAATGATGGCTGCGTGGTCCCATGGTGTTCATACTTGCTTATATTGTTTGTACAGATGAACGTGGTACCTACAGGCATTTGGAAATTGCTCCCAAGGATGATCCAGACTTGTGGAGGTGTACAATTTTTTTTCTGAGGTCTTGGCTAATTCTTTAGATTTTCCCATGATGTCAAGCAAAGAGGCACTGAGTTTTAAGGTAGGTCTTGAAACACATCCACAGGTACACCTCCAAATGACTCAAATGATGTCAATTAGCCTATCAGAAGCTTCTAAAGCCATGACATCATTTTCTGGAATTTTCCAAGCTGTTTAAAAGCACAGTCAACTTAGTGTATGTAAACCTCTGACCCACTGGAATTGTGATACAGTGAATTATAAGTGAAATAATCTGTCTGTAAACAATTGTTGGAAACATGACTTGTGTCATGCACAAAGTCGATGTCCTAACCGACTTGCCAAAACTATAGTTTGTTAACAAGAAAATTGTAGAGTGGTTGAAAAATGAGTTTTAATGACTCCAACCTAAGTGTATGTAGTCTTTCGACTTCAACTGTACCTATGCTATATAGGTATGCACGGCAGTGTTGACATCGGTTTTTAACATGAGCGTTAAACTAGACATCGGGCCGATACCGATGTTGGCATTTTTAGCTAATATCGGCCGTTTCCGATATGTTCACCGACTATATCGTGCATCCCAAATTCCAAAGGGTACACATACTTTCTCTTGCCACTGTACAGTTTACAGCAGGTATAAATGATGCTGGAAAAGCCCTCAAAAGTGCACTACAAATTATCAAAAGTAAAAAAAAAAAAAGAAGTAAAACAAAATCATTGGAGAAAGTAGTATGCATAGTAATAGAGCTGCTATGTACTCATTAGGATATACAGTATACATTCTGAATGTGCTATGTCAAGAATGACTGTTTACAGATATAAAGTGTCTTGGGTCTTATTTACAATTATAAAGTGGATAGTGTCTTGGTCGTGCAGTTGAATAAAATGGTATATAAATGGGACAGCAGCATTGACTGTGTGTGAGTGAAAATGTGTGGCACTAAAATATGAGGCACTAACATATCTAGGTGAAGCATGGATTGTAGACTATTCCGTGCCTCTGGTGCACAAGACGAGAAGGCAGTCGTTTGCAACATATTTCTCAGGCATGCTGTTTGCATGTCTATAATCTATGCATCTAGGAGACTTGGCTGAAAGCCAAGCTAATGGTGTTTACTTTCAAATGCATGTCTCTTGATAGTTTCACAAAACCCAAACCGGCTGCTCGCATGCACCATCGTTGCTACATGTATTTTGTCCCCCCACACCAAACGCGATCACGACACGCAGGTTAAAATATCAGAACAAACTCTGAACCAATTATATTAGGACAGGTCGAAAAGCATTAAACATGTATGGCAATTTAGCTAGCTAGCTTGCACTTGCCAGCTAATTTGTCCTATTTAGCTAGCTTGCTGTTGCTAGCTAATTTGTCCTGGGATATAAACATTGAGTTGTTATTTTACCTGAAATGCACAAGGTCCTCTACTCCAACAATTAATCCACACATAAAACGGTCAACCAAATCTTTTCTAGTCATCTCTCCTCCTTCCAGGCTTTTTCTTCTCTTGACTCTATAATGCGATTGGCAACTTTCATAAATTAGGTGCATTACCGCCACTGACCTCGTTCGTCTTTCAGTCACCCACATGGGTATAACCAATGAGGAGATGGCATGTGGGTACCTGCTTCTGTAACCGATGTGAAATGGCTAGTTAGTTAGCGGTGGTCCGCGCTAATAGCGATTCAATCAGTGACGTCACTCTGAGACCTGAAGTGGTTGTTCCCCTTGCGTTGCAAGGGCCGCTGCTTTTGTGGAGCGATGGGTAACGATGCTTCGTGGGTGTCAGTTGTTGATGTGTGCAAGGGTCCCTGGTTCGAGCCCAGGTTGAGGGGCGAAGAGAGGGACGGAACCTACACTGTTACACTTCTATAAACCAATGAGGAGATGGGAGAGGCAGGACTTGCAGCGCGATCTGCATCAGAAATAGAACTGATTTCTATTTTAGCCCTTGGCAACGCAGACGCTCGTTGGCGCACGCGAGCAGTGTGGGTGCAATAATTGAATAACATAGATTTCTACATTTATTTTACAATGCTCGCGCATGCGATGCGAGCGGTGTAGTCAGCCTGTTAGAAGTGCTGTTGAAGTACAATGTGAACAATGTGCAATAAGGCATTGCGATTGAATGTTGTCTGTCTCCACAGTGACCGTTGGGACGAGTGAACTTCAGAAAGTTGGGAACATCTTGCTACAGGTATTTATGTTGTCGTCATGATTTATATTAAATTCATGTATAAATTGACCATGTTATCAAATATGGTGTGTATCTATTCAGTGTGTATCTACCGTCTTCTAGACCATTAACTCATAGCTTTGATTATTTTAAGATTGATATACAGTCAAGTTTTTGTTAGAAGTTTGAATTATACAATTTCCAGGCTAACTGACAGGCTAACTGACAGACTGATGAGGGTGTGATAGATCGCTATGACGACAGACTTAAGGCGTCCGCATGCTTCCCATCCCAAAAAGTTTGGAACAGTTTGTGCATATATTACGATGCCATTTTTATGACGTTTTGTTCTTCGTGAATACAAAAAACATTCTTGAGGCAAACCGAAGTCCCTTCATCGGTAATTGGTCAACAGTAGGGATTCATAAATTATGTGTTTGTCTTTCAATGAGAGACAAAACATTTTCATGCATGAGAAGTACTGCACCAAACATCTGAGTTAGATTTAAAACTGCGTGATTAAGATTTCCTCAGTAAAAACGCAAAGCTGTCATCAAGGCTACTTTGAAGAATTTCAAATATAAATGATATTTTGATTTGTTTAACACTTTTTTTTGCTTACAACATGATTTCATATGTGTTATTTCATAGTTTTGATGTCTTCACTATTATTCTACAATGTAGAAAATAGTAAAAAATAAAGAAAAACCCTTGAATGAGTAGGTGTGTCCAAACTTTTGACTGGTACTGTATTTCTTGAGTTATCTTAGATTAATTCAGGACTATTTTGAAGCAGTCTCACTGGCTACAGCATCTCAAGATGGACAAACAGTACCATTGCTGCTTTAAAAAAACAACAACATTTAAGCGAAGTTCGCCTAGCCTTTTAGCCTCTAGTTTTCATGGTCTGTTTTCCTACGTGTGTCAGAATTCCTGCGGCCTTCTAAGTACTGTCTTTCTCCCATGGCTTCAGCCACTTTGATTTGTTGACATAAATATGTCCACACATAGTGAAAGTAACACTCTGAAGGAGGAAGGCCCTAAAAATTGCAGGCTATATCCTGTTTATAGACTCGTTATTGTTATTTTGTTACTATTTTATTTGTATCTATTTGTACTTTTTAACTGCATAGTTGGGAAAGGGCTCATAAGTAAGCACTTCACGGTAAAGTCTACACTTGTTTTATTTGGCACGTGAATTTTTTTTATTTTTATTTGAATGAGCATAGCATGACCATATTACTAGCACCAGTGCTGGGGAGTAACAGATTACAAACAGTAACTGTAATCCATTACCAGCAAAAATATTGTAATCAAATTAGATTCTTTTGAAAAACTAGATGATTACTTTTAAATTCAGAAAGGATTGTTGCAACAACAACAACAACAAAAATCTGACACCTTTCTGTTTTCTCAATGACATTTAAATCAGCATTGAAAAAAGGCGCAAGTTTACGTTTTTCCATCTGAGCAAGTCTGACCACAAGTCAGAGACCACTATGACACACCAAGGCGTTTGTTGGATTGCGGGAAAAGAGCTGGAACAGGATTTTAATAGGCTACAGTCCATGCTATGTCTTCCAATGGTGTGACTGCTGTCGACATCCAAAGATTATCCAACTTGAAGAAAACCTTACAGGCCATTTTGAGCCTGTAATCGAACCCAAATGCTGATGCTCCAGATACTCAATTAGTCTAAAGAAGGCCAGTTTTATTGCTTCTTTAATCAGCACAACAGATTCAGCTGTGCTAACATAATTGCAAAAGAGTTTTCTAATGATCAATTAGCCTTTTAAAATGATAAACTTGGATTAGCTAACACAACGTGCCATTGGAACACAGGAGTGATGGTTGCTGATAATGAGCCTTTGAACGCCTATGTAGATATTCCATTAAAAATCAGCTGTTTCCATGTATAATAGTCATTTACAACATGAACAATGTCTACACTGTATTTCTGATCAATTTGATGTTATTTTAATGGACAACAAAATGTGCTTTTCTTTCAAAAACAAGGACCTTTCTAAGTGACCCCAAACGTTTGAATGGTAGTGTATGTCATTCAATTGGTAATATTAATGTCCTCTTCTAATGCCTCTTAGAGGGAAAGTAATCAGATTACGTTACTTAGTTTGGGTAATCCAAAAGTTGTTACCAATTACAATTTTGGACATGTGACTAGTAACCCTGACTAGCACAATATACAGAATCTGTCCATGTTCAATATTTCTAGGAAATTGGCACATTGCTGTGTTCTACACTATTTGAAAATATCTCTACGTCTCTTCCAGCTTAAGTTGGTCATCAGAAAGGGGAACTCAACTGAAAATGTCTACATGGGTGAGTCTCTTACTCTGGCTGCACTATCTCCCAGTCAACATGTCATTGGTTCACTTTTCCTATTGTTCTTGGTGTCATTGACAGATTTGGTCTGTTTTTTGTTGTTCTTTCTTCAGAGTTGAAATGGAGAGGGCCAAAGCCAGTATGGACTGTTTCAGCTGAGCCTTATCGCCAGTAGCCTGAGAATGTACTGAATGTGTCCTGGAGGGACAGTAGAAAACATGAATGGAGTTGCCAGCGACAGTGATTGACACTGGGTCTGCCCGAAATGGCACACTATTCCCCTTATAGGACAATACGTTTGAACAGGGGCAAAGTAGTGCACTATATAGAGAACAGAGTGCAATTTGGGGCGTACAATGAGTTCAAAATAGAACATACAGCATCTGAAGGAATCTTCCAGATTCTCACATACCATTAAACGATTTCAATATTTTGTCTTTTGAAATGTGCACAATTGTTTCGCAGTGGAGATGTGTGCGTGAGTAGCTCTTCGTAAGTGTGTTTTGAGAGAGTATTGAATTGTAACCCAATTACTTTCATTCCATTGGCTGTCACTACAAGTGATGTGAGGCATACATGTAACTGTTGTTTTTTGTTGTTGCAATCTTGAATCATTTGTAAAACAGATTTGCTTCAGTTCATTTTGTCTCTTTTATTAAGTATTCAGATGTCATATTGGCCTGCTGTAGGTATTCACATGATGAATGAATGCTAGAAATTCTGAGCAATATCCTCAGACAATTACACAACAAGATTATTACGCTGACATAGAGGATACTGTTGAATTGGCTCTAATAACAGGTTTCAGTAGCTATTCCACTGACACCATAATGAGAAACCATGAGAGAGAGGAGCATGTTGTCACTCCATCCTACTTCTGTTCCTTAATTATCCAATTAGCCAACTAGTCGCATCAAATTTACACCCAAATATTTTCTACTGCCATTTGGGCCTGCAGCAATGGCCTGTCATTTGTGGGCATTCTACATTCATTAAATATTTTGAAAGTGTTTTGCGAATAAGAGCTTGAAGCAGAAAACAACCTAACACTGCCTGCAATGCTTGATGGTTACATTGTCATAATAACCAATAGGATGTTGATCAGAATATGTGATGTGTTTTTGGAGAAATACAAGCATGGGGAAAATGCCATGTCTTTGTTTCCGTGAATGTATATAATCAAGCACTTGCCTTTTAAGAGTGTATATTAGGTAGCCTATAGTTTTTAAATTATCAAGCATGTGGCAGACTCAGTAGCCTTGGTTTCTCTAATGATTGCATCGCCTGGTTAACCAACTACTTCTCTGATAGAGTTCAGTGTGTCAAATCGGAGGGCCTGTTGTCCGGACCTCTGGCAGTCTCTATGGGGGTGCCACAGGGTTCAATTCTTGGGCCAACTCTTTTCTCTGTATACATCAATGATGTCGCTCTTGCTGCTGGTGAGTCTCTGATCCACCTCTACGCAGACGACACCATTCTGTATAGTTCTGGCCCTTCTTTGGACACTGTGTTAACAACCCTCCAGACAAGCTTCAATGCCATACAACGCTCCTTCTGTGGCCTCCAACTGCTCCTAAATACAAGTAAAACTAAATGCATGCTCTTTAACCGATCGCTGCCTGCACCTGCCCGCCTGTCCTGCATCACTACTCTGGACAGTTCTGACTTAGAATATGTGGACAACTACAAATACCTAGGTGTCTGGTTAGACTGTAAATCAAGAATTGGCTTCCTATTTCGCAACAAAGCATCCTTCACTCATGCTGCCAAACATACCCTCGTAAAACTGACCATCCTACCGATCCTCGACTTTGGCGATGTCATTTACAAAATAGCCTCCAATACCCTACCCAATAAACTGGATGCAGTCTATCACAGTGCCATCTGTTTTGTCACCAAAGGCCCATATACTACCCACCACTGCGACCTGTACGCTCTCGTTGGCTGGCCTTCACTTCATAATCGTCGCCAAACCCACTGGCTCCAGGTCATCTACAAGACCCTGCTAGGTAAAGTCCCCCCTTATCTCCGCTCACTGGTCACCATAGCAGCACCCACCTGTAGCACGCGTTCCAGCAGGTATATCTCTCTGGTCACCCCCAAAGCCAATTCCTCCTTTGGCCGTCTCTCTTTCTAGTTCTCTGCTGCCAATGACTGGAACGAACTACAAAAATCTCTGAAACTGGAAACACTTATCTCCCTCACTAGCTTTAAGCACCAGCTGTCAGAGCAGCTCACAGATCACTGCACCTGTACATAGCCCATCTATAATTTAGCCCAAACAACTACCTCTTCCCCTACTGTATTTATTTATTTTATTTTGCTCCTTTGCACCCCATTATCTCTATTTCTACTTTGCACTTTCTTCTACTACAAATCTACCATTCCAGTGTTTTACTTGCTATATTGTATTTACTTTGCCACCATGGACTTTTTTTGCCTTTACCTCCCTTATTTGCTCACATTATACATAGACTTATTTTTCTACTGTATTATTGACTGTATATTTGTTTTACTCCATGTGTAATTCTGTGTTGTTGTATGTTGTCGAACTGCTTTGCTTTATCTTGGCCAGGTCGCAATTGTAAATGAGAACTTGTTCTCAACTTGCCTACCTGGTTAAATAAAGGTGAAATAAAATAAATAAATAAAAATGTTTAATGATGTCACCAATTAATTTGATTACTCATTCATTCATCTTGGGTTTGATATCTTTGCTTCTGCCTGGTCTTAGTCTTACTCACCGTCTTACTTTCTGTAGTTCTTGGCCTTCTCCCAAAATCTGGGTTATAATCTCCCTCTTCAATCTTCACCCCTCTGGAAACGGCAGTTTTGGAGAAATGTTATAAAAATCTAAAAAATTGTTTTCTATTCTAACCCTATTGCAACAAAAGATAGAACCGGCGTTTTTCGAATAAATTATGATTGCCGAATCATTTTGAAGGTACGTGGAGCACGTGATTTCATCACATAACTATTCTACTCCACAGTTAATTCTAAATGTCTACTGCTTGCTAAATCTATTTTTCAACTATAAAAATGTTTTTTTTTTTGCAGGACATCTTGAGTTTCAAAGTTGCCTGAATTGCTTCGTCTTGCTTTTCTAGTTGGCTTGATGGCAAGTTTCACCATTTAATTATTTCATATCTACAGGAGTACAAATCACGCTGGCCACTGTTTTTATCGACACGACCGTTCAGTGGAAACGCACCATAGCAGGCATTTGTTGCATCTATTTTCTATGCCAACTTTCTAAATGGCGACAAAAAAAAATAAAAAAAATTCACTGGACAAGTTCATGAAAACAGCTATTCTCCCTTCTCACTTGTATAATTATGGTCCTTTATTCCCCTTCATACACCATGCCTGTGCCCCTTTGATATTCCTTGTGGTAGAACTAAAACACAAATGAGGCTTTTAAACAATTCTTAAATCCAGTGTTATACTCAGTTTATGTATGAACTCAGTAGAGAACTTGGATATGATAACAGTAAAGGATCCTATACCTATAAAACAATATATGAGCTATATTGATACATGGTGCAGTTTTGAAAAGGGGAGGAAGGGGGGATAGTTTTTCACCTGCATGTTCTCAGAAATCCACCTGTTTCTCATAAACCCACCAGTGTACTCCCATTTCCAGTGTATTCTAGTGAGGAAATTCCCTTGTCAAGTAATATCCATAACAATTCATACGAAAACAAACACTTTCTTACCTGTATGATTTAGACTGCCTGACTAATTTAAAGAGGGGATTCCTCTCACAGGTTTCTGAAGCAGGAATATATGCAATTTATCAATAAAGAAATGAGTCAGTGAAATAAATGTCTTTCCCATTTAGATCAGACAGATTACGGTGTCTCGCCCAATGACGCCAAAGCCCACCTGCCAACCAGCCACCTGCAGTGTGGGTGTGTGTGTAAGAGAGAAAGACAGAATACCGTTGGTGAGTACAGCACAGAAGAGGAAGTAGAAGCTTGATTCAGGTTAGTTATTTCACAGAACCTACTGCAATTACTCATACCTTTCATACTTCGTTGAATGTGGTATTTGAGCAGTTTCACGGCTGGGTATATCCCCTGGGTATATCCCCAGAGAGACACAGTATCAATGCAAGAGATCAAGAACTTCATTGATGTATGTATGTGGCTCATTTGTTGAACATTTCCACGTGGTTCAACATTACTCTAGATCTCATCCTGCCCCTAGGATATGTATGAGGGTGTGTTATCTAGTTAAGAATTTCCAGAATGTTTAAAACCAACTTCCCCTGACTTATTTTGTTGTTACCTGAGGGAGTGTGTCAAATCATATAACATTCCCCTAAGAGTGTGCAGTTTATGCACATTTATGCAAATACATGTTTTTGCTCTAAGAGAGAGAGTCAGTTCTATGGAAATCTAGGCTTACGTAGCTCCAAGGTCTGGGATTTCTGAGACTAGCTCCCTGAAGTCTTCACAGTCTCACATGACAAGAAAGTGAAAGCAGCCATGCATCAGTCAAACTTTAGTCTGGGAGCTCATTTTTAGGCCAGGTGCTGATGTGCCAACAGCACAATGTCACTGCTAGACCACCGTCCTTCTGGAGGAATAGAGGAAAACACTAGTCTTCCCAGAGTCCTTTGAGAGAAATGTGGCTATTTTCTGCTATTACCAGTATCACTATACTCGTACCAGATTTACACTATAGGGCCAACCTGAATCGTACTACAATGTAAACGGGTTGCAGCGCATTTGACAGTAACTTACAAGCAACTAGTGGTAAGTTACTGTATTTCATATTGCAGTACATCTACTGTAATCTACATACAGTATCAAAGCAAGTACTGTGTATTGACACAGTACAATACCATAGAATTTCCTGCATTATACTGTACAAAAGTAAATGCTACTGTAATCGATATGAGTGAATAATTGAGTGAGTGAATGGAATTCATTGAGGAGAGATGGGGTTTGTATTTCACAGTATTTTACTGTAATTACATGGGATTGGTGCAAGCATGTTGGCTGCTAGGTGGGTCATTCCACCACTACGATGCCTTTTGAGAAGTGTACTTTGGTCAAAAAACAACAACATTTGATGTCACCTAATTTTATAATTCTGTCATAAAGTGCACATTTTCAACTTGATTAAAAACTATTTTTTGCATTTCGAGGTTAAATATAAATGACTGTAGTAAGTTTATATTAAGTGCCAAAAAAAGTAACAGGGTTGACAATTTCATCTTAAATCAGCCATGAATCCTTGTGTGAGGGGGAATGGAAGCTTTTTGTGTGCAACAGGGAGTGGTAATTAAATGCAAGCTTCACCCCCAAAAAATGTATTGTCAAAACATGTCTAGCCTGACTATCTAACAGGGTTGATGTGTTATGCTCAATCCGCTCAGTTTTCTACCACAAAACACCAGAAAATTGCCAGACTGAGTATAACCAGTTCACCTGCTTTACACTTTCATTTTATGTTTTAGATGTTAAATATTTATTTTGAAACAAATATTTAAAAAATAAATAGTTTCACCGTAATAATAGAGAGTTCAGTTCACATAACAGGGTTGATCTTAAAATGAGGGACAAACATAAATAAATGTGTACCTTAACTAATCACATGAAATAAATAATAATCTTGTCTTTGTCAAAGCAACCAAATAACTAGGGCTTACAATGATGGTGAGAATTTGGAGAAATGTTGGGGTTAACCTTTTACTGCAGTGGGCTAAATCAAATCAAATGTATTTATATAGCCCTTCTTACATCAGCTGATATCTCAAAGTGCTGTACAGAAACCCAGCCTAAAACCCCAAACAGCAAGCATTGCAGGTGTAGAAGCACGGTGGCTAGGAAAAACTCCCTAGAAAGGCCAAAACCTAGGAAGAAACCTAGAGAGGAACCAGGCTATGAGGGGTGGCCAGTCCTCTTCTGGCTGTGCCGGGTGGAGATTATAACAGCACATGGCCAAGATGTTCAAATGTTCATAAATGACCAGCATGGTCAAATAATAATAATCATAGTAGTTGTCGAGGGTGCAACAAGTCAGTAACACAAGAGTAAGTGTCAGTTGGCTTTTTCATAGCCGATCTTAGCCTAAATCAGGGTCACACAGTGTTTCATAGCCTAAATCAGGGTCACACAGTGTTTCTTGGTTGTCTTAAACCAATCTACTTTGAAACAAAGTATACAGCTCACACACACATGATTATGGGCTTGAAATGTATTACATTTCGAGTTTGCATCCCAATATTACACTTTATACACAGTACCAGTCAAAGGTTTGGTACTCATTCAAGGGTTTTTCTTTATTTTGACTATTTTCTACATTGTAGAATAATAGTGTAGCCATAAACTATGAAATAACACATATGGAATCATGTAGTAACCAAAAAAAGTGTTAAACAAATCAAAATATATTAGATATTTGAGATTCTTCGAAGTAGCCACCCTTTGCCTTGATGACAGCTTTGCACACGCTTGGCATTCTCTCAACCAGCTTCATGAGGAAGTCACCTGGAATGCGTTTCAATTAACAGGTGTGCCTTGTTAAAAGTTCATTTGTGGAATTTCTTTCCTTCTTAATGCGTTTGAGCCAATCAGCTGCATTGTGACAAGGTAGGGGTGGTATACAGAAGATAGCCCTTTTTGGGCTGATTGGATACAAGAAAAGTTCAGTTTTCTTTTGGTTTTGATGTCTTTTGTCTGTAGGAGGAGTGGGGCAACAGACAGAAACAAAGGCCCCTCCAGAAACCCTGGAACCTACTCCCTGGACACTTCCCTGACACTTTCCCACTACTCCCTGGAATTTCTGAATTTCTGACTGATATGGGATCTTCCAACTGTATTGCAAAAGTCTGGTTTTTGTAGCACTTCCGTGTAGATAACTTCCTCCCTGTCTCTTCTGTGTTTCCTTTTCTATGAGCCAAATTCTTCACATTGCAAGAGAGGCTTTGCAGCATTCAATGACTTATGATACAGTCCCTTGTGAATTTACGGTTAGAACTACGCTACTTTATTGTCTCACACTCTCAGAAGTGTACATTCCGAAGATAAGGATGGAGGAGGGTTCTATTATACTGAACAAAAATATAAACGCAACATGCAACAATTTCAAAGATTTTACTGAGTTGCAGTTAATTTAACGAAATCAGTCAATTGAAATAAATTATGAACTAATCTATGGATTTCACATCACTGGCAATACATATATGCATCTGTTCATCACGGATACCTTAAAAAAAAAAGGTAGGGACGTGGATCAGAAAACCAGTCAGTATCTGGTGTGACCACCATTTGCCTCATGCATCACCACATATCTCCTTCGCATAGAGTTGATCAGGCTGTTAATTGTGGCCTGTGGAATGTTGTCCCACTCCTCTTCAATGGCTGTGCGAAGTTACTGGATATTGGCGGGAACTGGAACATGCTGTCGTACACGTCGATCCACAGCATCCCACACATGCTCAATGGATGACACGTCTGATGAGTATGCAGGCCATGGAAGAACTTGTACATTTTCAGATTGTGTACAGATCCTTGCACAGGGGCCATGCATTATCATACTGAAACATGGTGATGGCGGCAGATGAATGGCACAAGAATGGGCCTCAGGGTCTCGTCAAGGTATCTCTTTGCATTCAAATTTCCATGAATAAAATGCAATTGTGTTTGTTGTCCATAGCTTGTGCCTGCTAATACTCTTCACAACCACAATCCCTCAAAACTTGAGACATCTGTGGCATTGTGTTGTGTGACAAAACTGCACATTTTAGAGTGGCCTTTTATTGCCCCCGGCAAAAAGTGCACCTGTGTAATGATCATTCTGCTTAATCAGATTCTTGATATGCCACACGTCAGGTGGATGGATTATATGGGGAAAGGAGAAATACTCACCAACAGCGATTTTTGAGAAACAAGCTTTTTGTGCATTCGGAACATTGGGATATGTTATTTCAGCTCATGAAACATGGGCCCAAAACTTTACATGTTGCATTTTATATCTTTTTATGAATTATTGAAACATCCACTACTAGTTTTCATTATTCATATATACAGTTGAAGTCGGAAGTTTACATACACCTTAGCCAAATACATTTAAACTCAGTTTTTCACAATTCCTGACATTTAATCCTAGTAAAAATTCCCTGTCTTAGGTCAGTTAGGATCGCCACTTTATTTTAAGATTGTGAAATGTCAGAATAATAGTAGAGAGAATAATTTATATCAGCTTTTATTTCTTTCATCACATTCCTAGTGGGTCAGAAGTTTACATACACTCAATTAGTATTCGGTAGCATTGCCTTTAAATTGTTTAACGTTGGTCAAACATTTCGGGTAGCCTTCCACAAGCTTCCCACAATAAATTGGGTGAATTTTGGCCCATTCCTCCTGGCAGAGCTGGTGTAACTGAGTCAGGTTTGTAGACCTCCTTACTTGCGCACACTTTTTCAGTTCTGCCCACAATTGTTCTATTGTATTGAGGTCAGGGCTTTGTGATGGCCACTCCAAAACCTTGACTTTGTTGTCCTTAAGCCATTTTGGAAGTATGTTTGGGGTCATTGTCCATTTGGAAGACCCATTTGCGACCAAGCTTTAACTTCCTGACTGATGTCTTAAGATGTTGCTTCAATATATCCACATTATTTTCTTTCCTCATGATGCCATCTATTTTGTGAAGTGCACCCGTCCATCCTGCAGCAAAGCAACCCCACAACATGATGCTGCCACCCCGTGCTTCACGGTTGGGATGGTGTTCTTCGGCTTGCAAGCCTCCCTCTTTTCCTCCAACTTAACGATGGTCATTAGGGCCAAACAGTTCTATTTTTGTTTCATCAGACCTGAGGACATTTCTCCAAAAAGTACAATCGTTGTCCCCATGTGCAGTTGCAAACCGTAGTCTGGCTTTTTTATGGCAGTTTTGGAGCAGTGGCTTCTTCCTTGCTGAACGGCCTTACAGGTTATGTCGATATAGGACTCGTTTTACTGTGGATATAGATACTTTTGTACCTGTTTCTTCCAGCATCTTCACAAGGTCCTTTGCTGTTGTTCTGGGATTGATTTGCACTTTTCGCATCAAAGTACGTTCATCTCTAGGAGACAGAACGTGTCTTCTTCCTGAGCGGTATGACGGCTGCGTGGTCCCATGGTGTTTATACATGCGTACTATTGTTTGTACAGATGAATGTGTTACCTTCATGCGTTTGGAAATTGCTCCCAAGGATGAACCAGACTTGTGGAGGTCTACAATTTTTTTTCTGAGGTCTTGGCTAATTTCTTTTGATTTCCCCATGATGTCAAGCAAAGAGGCACTGAGTTTGAAGGTAGGTCTTGAAATACATTCACAGGTACACCTCCAATTGACTCAAATGATGTCAATTAGCCTATCAGAAGCTTCTAAAGCCATGACATCATTTTCTGGAATTTTCCAAGCTGTTTAAAGGCACAGTCAACTTAGTGTATGTAAACTTCTGACCCACTGGAATTGTGATACAGTGAATTATAAGTGAAATAATCTGTCTGTAAACAATTTTTGGAAAAATGACTTGTCATACACAAAGTAGATGTCCTAACTGACTTGCCAAAACTATAGTTTGTTAACAAGAATTTTGTGTAGTGGTTGAAAAACTAGTTTTAATGACTCCAACCTAAGTGTATGTAAACTTCCGACTTCAACTGTACATGATAAACTGTCTGACACAAAAGAGGGGATGATTTCTATCCTACTGATGCAGGAGCCAGGGAGACAGTCTCGCAAAAGAAATTGAAGCCCCTCACCATTCAATGTTGCGATGCAAAAATATTGGGCAAATGTATTGCTCATAGAATTTAAAAGGTCTTAACAGATATTATCAATCAAGATTAGACAGGATTCTTAAAAGGAAGATATATTGGAGATAGCAGACAATTATTAAGAATCATTGAAAACTATGAGAATGCAGGGACTATCTTTATAGCAAACTTTTATGTAAAATACTAAATAATGGTTATTTATCTGAGAAAAATAAGGTTGCCCACTATCACCATACAGTACTTGTTTGTTATGGCTATTGAATTGTTTGCTATAAAAATCAGATCCAAGGTATCAATGTATACCGATGATTCAAGTTCTCTTGCGTTCAATCTTCACACCTGAACAGTCTTATTGAGGACCTGGATCGTTTCTCCAGTTTATCTGGATTAAATCCCAACTATAATACATGTACTATGTTACGGATTGGGTCTCTAAAAGACATACTTTAAATTGCTATGTGGTTTCCCGATTAAATGGGTGGATGATTCAGTTTATTTGCTTGGTGTACACATCCCGGAAAAGTTAAATGAAAATGACCCTGATTAATTCTCTAGTGATAACGCAGTTTAAATATCTATTAATGGCACCACCTAATCCAGGATAATATTTTTTCAAATTGTGAGCAAATTTCATTTTATTTAGAATGGAAAACCAGATACATTTAAATGGGTATATGTATATAATGAATTTGATTTTCTGCAAAAACTATTAAATATCACGGAATTACACGGAAACTTTATCAAAATCCAAACTGGTTTTCCAGTCGGCTACTAAGAGAGGCACATCCAATGTTTAAAAAGGGCTCCTTGCTGTTATACAGATTAAAACTATCAATTTCCAGTGGATTGACAATGGAACCCTGTTTTAAAGTATCCTTATTTTTAAATGAAGCTATACAGAGTTGGCTACAATTCCAATTTTATCCTCCAGAAGTGGCAAAACATATATTACAGCAAATAATATGGCTAAACTCCAATGAACTGATGGAGGATAAACCAATTTTCTTGGAGAGAATACGAAAGGAAGGTAATCGTGTTTACAAATTACATTGTAAACAACGACGGTAGAATTATGTCACATGTAAGGGAAATGTTATGTTTGTGTATCAAAAAAATCAATACTACTTATTGTGACCAATTAGATGGGTTCGTGCAGGTGACTGACTGATCGTGTATGGAGGAATCCTCACTATCACTGATCCTTAACTTGGCAGTATGCACAGAATATTGCTATGGGAACAACCGAGGTATCTCAGTTTCAAGGTCTCAACTGTGAGTGAGTGAGTGAGTGAGTGAGTGAGTGAGAGAGAGAGAGAGAGAGAGAGAGAGAGAGAGAGAGAGAGCCTCATGAGGTGGAGACTGGCTAGGCCACTCCAGGACCTTAATGTGCTTCTTCTTGAGCCACTCCTTTGTTGCCTTGGCCGTGTGTTTTGGGTCATTGTCATGCTGGAATACCCATCCACGATCCATTTTCAATGCCCTGGCTGAGGGAAGGAGGTTCTCACACAAGATTTGATGGTACATGGCCCCGTCCTTTGATGCGGTGAAGTTGTCCTGTCCCCTTTGCAGAAAAACACCCCCAAAGCATAATGTTTCCACCTCCATGTTTGACGGTGGGGATGGTGTTCTTGGGGTCATAGGCAGCATTCCTCCTCCTCCAAACACGGCGAGTTGAGTTGATGCCAAAGAGCTCCATTTTGGTCTCATCTGACCACAACACTTTCACCCAGTTGTCCTCTGAATCATTCAGATGTTCATTGGCAAACTTCAGACGGGCATGTATATGTGCTTTCTTGAACAGGGGGACCTTGCAGGCGCTGCAGGATTTCAGTCCTTCACGGCGTAGTGTGTTACCAATTGTTTTTTTGGGGACTATGGTCCCAGCTGCCTTGAGATCATTGACAAGATCCTCCCGTGTAGTTCTGGGCTGATTCCTCACCGTTCTCATGATCATTGCAACTCCACGAGGTGAGATCTTGCATGGAGCCCCAGGCCGAGGGATATTGACAGTTCTTTTGTGTTTCTTCCATTTGCGAATAATCGCACCAACTGTTGTCACCTTCTCACCAAGCTCTTTGGCGATGGTCTTGTAGCCCTTTCCAGCCTTGTGTAGGTCTACAATCTTGTCCCTGACATCCTTGGAGAGCTCTTTGGGCTTGGCCATGGTGGAGAGTTTGGAATCTGATTGATTGATTGCTTCTGTGGACAGGTGTCTTTTATACAGGTAACAAGCTGAGATTAGGAGCACTCTGATTGAGAGGGGGTCAAATACTTATTTCCCTCATTAAAATGCAAATCAATATATAACATTTTTGACATGCGTTTTTCTGGATTTTTTGTTGTTATTCTGTCTCTCACTGTTCACATAAACCTACCATTAAAATTATAGACTGATCATTTCTTTGTCAGTGGGCAAACGTACAAAATCAGCAGGGGATCAAATACTTTTTTCCCCTCACTGTCGGCTGGCATAGATATTTTCTTTTCAAAACAAATTTCCAGCACAGTTCCATTAACTAAGACAGGACGCATCTATCTCTACAGGAACCTTTGGTGGCTCCAGCATACCTGTATAGAGTATAAAACAGATATTGTACTTGTTTCCCTGCTCCTCCCATATAGTCCTGAAGAGCTCAGCTGTGAGGGGTGAGGGGCTTCTCGCAGGCCACTCAGCCTAGAGGTGTCAGGGCCTCAGCGTGTTGGAGCGTGTCGTGGGTGGAGGTTGTCTGGCTGCAGAGACAAGAAACAGAGAGCTTAAAACGTACTAGAATATACATCTCTGTGTTGAACAAGAAACAGTATAGAAGAACGTATATACACCGAACAAAAATATAAAGGCAACATGTAAAATGTTTCATGAGCTGAAATAAAATATCCCAAAAATGTTCAATATGGACAAAAAGTTTCTCTCAAATGTTGTGCACAAATTCCTTTGCCAAAATAATCCATCCATTTGACAGGTGTGGCATATCAAGAAGCTGATTAAACAGCATGATCATTACACAGGTGCACCTTTTGCTGGGGTCAATAAAAGGCCACTAAAATGTGCAGTTTTGTCACACAACACAATGCCACAATGCCATGTAATTGGTTTGCTGACTGCAGGAATGTCCACCAGAGCTGTTGCCAGAGAATTGAATGTACATTTCTCTACCATAAGCTGCCCCAACATCGTTTTAGAGAATTTGGCACTACGTCCAACTGGCCTCACAACCACAGACCACGTGTATGGCGTCGTGTGGGCGAGCGGTTTGCTGTTGTGAACAGGTTATGGTATGGGCAGGCATAAACTACGTACAACAAACACAATTGCATTTTATCGATGGCAATTTGAATGAACAGAGATACCGTGACAAGATCCTGAGGCCCATTGTCATGCTATTCATCTGCCGCCATGGCCTGCATACTCACCAGGTATGTGACCCATTGAGCATGTGTGGGATGCTCTGGATCAACGTGTACAACAGCATGTTCCAGTTCCCGCCAATATCCTGCAACTTCGCACAGCCTTTGAAGGGGAGTGGGACAACATTCCACAGGCCACAATCAACAGCTTGATCAACTATGCGTAGGAGACGTGTGGCGATGCATGAGGCAAATGGTGGTCACACCAGATACTGACTGGTTTTCTGATCCACGTCCCTACCTTTTTTTTAAGGTATCCGTGACCAACAGATGCAAATCTGTATTCCCAGTCATGTGAAATCTATAGATTGGGCATAAGTCATTTCAATTGACTGATTTCGTTAAATTAACTCTAACTCAGTAAAATCTTTTAAATTGTTGCGTTTTTATTTTTGTTCAGTATAATAGAATCCTCCTCCATCCTTATCTTCAGAATGTACAGTTGAAGTTGGAAGTTTACATACACTTAGATTGGAGCCATTAAAACTCGTTTTTCAACCACTCCACAAATTTCTTGTTAACAAACTATAGTTTTGGCATGTCGGTTAGGACATCTACTTTGTGCAACTCCAAAGTCATTTTTCCAATTATTTACAGACAGATTATTTCTCTTATAATTCACTGTATCACAATTCCAGTGGGTCAGAAGTTTACATACACTAAGTTGACTGTGCTTTTAAACAGCTTGGAAAATTCCAGAAAATTATGTCATGGCTTTAGAAGCTTCTGATAGGCTAATTGACATAATTTGAGTCAATTGGAGGTGTACCTGTGGATGTGTTTCAAGACCTACCTTCAAACTCAGTGCCTCTTTGCTTGACATCATGGGGAAATCAAAAGAAATCAGCCAAGACCTCAGAAAATTTTAGACCTCCACAAGTCTGGTTCATCCTTGGGAGCAATTTCCAAATGCCTGAAGGTACCACGTTCATCTGTACAAACAATAGTATGCAAGTAAAAACACCATGGGACCACGCAGCCGTCATACTGCTCAGGAAGGATACACGTTCTGTCTCCTAGAGATGAACGTACTTTGGTGCAAAAAGTGCAAATCAATCCCAGAACAACAGCAAAGGACCTTGTGAAGATGCTGGAGGAAACAGGTACAAAATAATCTATATCCACAGTAAATCGAGGACTATATCGACATAACCTGAAAGGCCACTCAGCAAGGAAGAAGCCACTGCTCCAAAACGGCCATAAAAAAGCCAGACTGCGGTTTGCATCTGCACATGGGGACAACTATTGTACTTTTTGGTGAAATGTCCTCAGGTCTGATGAAACAAAAATACAACTGTTTGGCCCTAATGACCATCGTTATGTTTGGAGGAAGAAGGGGGAAGCTTGCAAGCCAAAGAACACCATCCCAACCGTGAAGCACGGGGGTGGCAGCATCATGTTGTGCGGGTGCTTTGCGGCAGGAGGGACTGGTGCATCATGAGGATAGAATATTATGTGGCTATATTGAAGCAACATCTCAAGGCATCAGTCAGGAAGTTAAAGCTTGGTCGCAAATGGGTCTTCCAAATGGACAATGACCCTAAGCATTCTTCCAAAGTTGTGGCAAAATGGCTTAAGGACAACAAAGTCAAGGTATTGGAGTGGCCATCACAAAGCCCCGACCTCAATCCTATAGAACATTTGTTGGCAGAACTGAAAAAGCGTGTGCGAGCAAGGAGGTCTACAAACCTGACTCAGTTACACTAGCTCTGTCAGGAGGAATGGGCCAAATTAACTCAACTTATTGTGGGAAGCTTGTGGAAGGCTTCCCAAAACATTTGACCCACGTTAAACCATTTAAAGGTAATGCTACCAAATACTAATTGAGTGTATGTAAACTTCTGACCCACTAGGAATGTGATGAAAGAAATAAAAGCCGAAATAAATCACTCTACTATTATTCTGACATTTCACATTCTTAAAGTAAACTGGTGATCCTAACTGACCTCAGACAGGGAATTTTTACTAGGATTAAATGTCAGGAATTGTGAAAAACTGAGTTTAAATGTATTTTGCTAAGGTGTATGTAAACTTCCGCCTTCTGAGAGTGTGAGACAATAAAGTAGCGTAGGTCTAACCGTAAATTCACAAGGGACTGCATTGAATGCTGCAAAGATTCTTTTGCAATGTGAAGAATTTGGCTCATAGAAAAGGAAAATCAGAAGAGACAGGGAGGAAGTTATCTACAGAAATTCTGATATTCCAGGAAGTAGTGGGAAAGTGTTGGGGGAATATGGGGGAAGTGTCCAGGGAGTAGAGTCTAGTGTCTCTACTTTCTGGATGGGCCTTGGTTTCTGTCTGTTGCCCCACTCCTCCTACAGATGGAGACAAAAGACATCAAACCAAAAGAGAACTGAACTTTTGTTGTATCCAGCCAGGTTGTTTTCATAACGACCTGTAGTGTAATCAGTTGGATGAAACGTTCCGATTGTTGCGGGTGGAAAGAGATGAAATGATACGGGACAGTGAGTCATTTGTCCAACAAAATCTATTTATATCTGTAGATTGTGTAAAATTGCACTCTCCTGAACAGACCCAAGTCCACTGTAGCCTGATCCTTGGCGTGGTGGCCCCCCTTACCCCTCTAAAGGGGAAGTGCAGTACACTGGAGACACCAAGGGCTGTGTGTAGGGGCCCACAGTTCAACAGGGTCGTGGGAGGGTGGGTCTGGCTGTGCATGTATGTGTGCGCGTGTGTGTGCGTGCACATGCATCAGTGTGTGAAGGTAATAGAGTAAAAAAAAATACAAATAAACAGGAGCCAGAGAGAGAAAAGGACAGAGAGCGAGAGAGAGAGGTTAATAGTAACAGGCATAGAGGAAGTGTGATCGGTCAAACATGTTGGAGTCGACGTCTGTTTCCCCTTTGAAACCACAATGGAGGGAGACAGAACACTTCTTATCAACCGGGCCAGTCTAGCCCTGCGGTGAGCGAGGAGAGGCAAGAGGCCTACAACACTCACCCCCCATATACTCATACACATACACACAGAGTCTTGTATAACTAACCTTGTGGGGACACACAATTCAGTCCCATTCAAAATCCTATTTCCCTAACCCCTTACCCTAAACCTAACTAACATTAACCCCAAAACCCAACCTTAACCCTAGCTCCTAACCTTAACTCCTAACCCTAGCTCCTAACCCTAACCCTAAAACTAATTCTAACCCCAACACCAATTCTAACCCCAACCGTAAACCCCCAATAAATAGCATTTGACCTTGTGGGAACTAACAAAATGTCCCCAGTTGGTAACATTTTTGTTTGTATAACATTCTTGTGGGGACTTCTGGTCCTCACAAGTATAGCTAAACACGTCCACACATATACATATACACACTTATTGTCTGGAGCTGGGGTCTGTAGGGGGTAATTGATGGCTTCCTGCTCAGCACTGTGAGAAACATGCCAGTGAGCCCGTCTCTCCCTGACCACAGGACTACCGGTACGCTCAGGGCCTGTGTGTGTGTGTGTGAGACAGCCCAGGCCTGGGTGGTGGATAAGGGACTTCCTGTCATATTTCACCCCACATTGAAGCCCTCTAATCTGGGTAGGACAGAAGCATAGGACTGGTGTCTCAGAGGAAAGAGGGTGTCCACTCAAACAGGCTTTGCAGAGACAATGAACTCCCTCTCTCTCCCTCTGCCTCCTGCACAACCATTACACACACACACACACACACACACACACACAGCTAAGCTGTGAACCTCATACACTACATGACCAAGAGTATGTGGACACCTGCTTGTCAAACAGTTGGTCCCCTTTGCTGCTATAACAGCCTCTGGGAAGGCTTTCCATTAGATGTTGGAACATTGCTGCGGGGACTTGCTTCCATTCAGCCACAAGAGCATCTGTGAGTTCGGGGGCTGATGTTGGACGATTAGGCCTGGCTCGCAGTCGGAGTTCCAATTCACTTCAAAGATGGGGTTGAGGTCAGGTTTCTGTGCAGGCCAGTCAAGTTCTTCCACACCGATCTCGACAAACTGTTTCTGTATGGACCTCGCTTTGTGCACGGTCATTGTCATGATAAAACAGGAAAGGGCCTTCCCCAAGCTGTTGCCACAAAGTTGGAAGCACAGAAACGTCTAGAATGTCAATGTATGCTGTAGCGTTAATATTTTCATTCACTGGACCTAAGGGGCCTAGCCCGAACCATGAAAAACAGCCCCAGACCATTTTTCCTCCTTCACCAAATTTTACAGTTGGCACTATGCATTGGGGAAGATAGCGTTTTCCTGGCATCTGCCAAACCCAGATTCGTCCATTGGACTGCCAGAGGCTGAAGCGTCATTCATCACTCCATAGAACGCATTTCCACTGCTCCAGAGTCCAATGGCGGGGAGCTTTACACCAGTCCAGCCGACACATAGCATTGCGCATGGTGACCTTAGGCTTGTGCACGGCTGCGAACAAAAAATACAATTTTATGAAGTTCCCTACGAACACTTATTGTGCTGACATTGCTTCCAGAGGCTGAACTCGGTAGTGAATGTTGCAACCGAGGACAGATGATTTTTACGTGCCTCAGCACTCGGCGGTCCCGTTCTGTGAGCTTGTGTGCCCTACCATTTGGCGCCTGAGCCGTTGTTGCTCCTAGACGATTCCACTTCACAATAACAGCACTTACAGTTGACTGGGGCAGCTCTAGCAGGGCAGAAAGTTTACGAACTGACTTGTTGGGAAGGTGGCATCCTATGACGGTGCCACGTTGAAAGTCACTGAGCTCTACAGTAAGGCCATTCTACTGCCAATGTTTGTCTATGGAGATTGCATGGCTGTATGCTCGATTTATACACCTGTCAGCAACGGGTGTGGCTGAAATAGCGGGTGTGGCTGAAATACTAATTTGAAAGGGTGTCCACATACTTTTGTATATATAGTGTTGTTCAAACATAGCCCTGATCCAGCATGGCTGTAGACCACACAGTGTCCCCCATAGTCAGCCAATTCTGGAGGTACCATTCTAATCCTCCTCTGTTGTGTGCTCCTGTTACTTAGCTACCGGTGGCTGCGGTTGCCTGGGCTCATCACGTTTCCCTGGCAACCATGCCAATTGCATTGTCTGCGATCCTGCGGTGGTTTTTCTGGGCCTGTCCCAAGGCTGCCCCCTCCCCCACACAGCCACCCACCCAGCAGCACTCCACTCTGCATATCAGGGGGAAGGCAGGACACTGAGATGACAGTGCCCCCCCCCCCCCCCCACACACACACACACACACACACACACACACACACACACACACACACACACACACACACACACACACACACACACACACACACACACACACACACGGCTTCCCAGTGCACTAGACTTGTGAGCACACACACCAGGTGCGTGTCTGTAGGCTAATCTAATGGATTGTGTAACCTGCAGCCTGTTTCCTGTTTCCTGCTGCAGGATGACAGTCAGGAGAATTCTCATGCACAGCATTTGTTTATGCTAATCATTAACAATGCAGCCGGTTCGTGCCTCGGAACAGGGAAGGCACTCTCTCGTCTTTTTTGTTTGTTTACACGCTTTGAAATGAGACCCAGTCAATTGAGTCTCACAGCTATCAAAGGAAGAACAAATACTGCAGGGAGTAACTGTGTTAAATCTGGTGCTGAGGTGTTGCGATTCTCCAAGGAGACACAAACAACAAAAAGCAGCCCAGACACCCCTGCTGTTTCTAAGCTTCGGCTATTACCATTAACTCTTGTTTACTCTTCTTCCTGCAACACCACCAGCCACACATGTTGATGATCATGAGAGACAGAACATCAAAGCCTGATTTATTCATTTATTAAAGGAAGTTGAGGTGCCTTGCAATGGGAGGCTGACGTGAACACACATACTGTTGTTATTCTCTGTGAAAACCAAAAGCACCGACCGAATGCTTAACCAGTGATTTTCACTAAACAGGAGGGCTGAAGCAGGAGTGGAGTATATCTATTAACTTATTGAAGACAACGAGATGCCGAGGACCAGAGTGGTATGTACTGTAGGTGAACATAATGAATATGGTGGAGAGGTGGGGATTAAAGGGTTGGAGCTGAAAATCAATGACATTTACATTTATTCTCACTACTCTCACATTCTACAGAATGAGATCATTTGTTTTAGGTCAATTTCAAACTATGAGCTACAGTCAAATGATATAGTACTACTCAGACTGAGACGTGCTGACTTTAGTTTGTGAGCTGCACTTGCACACATGTAACACCAGAGGACAGTGTGGCACAAACATTCTCCATACAGATTGGCTCCAAAAACAGTGGTTTTGGATCAAGAGATTGTTCTATGTATGAAAAAAAATATAAACACAACATTTAAAGTGTTATTCCCATGTTTCATGAGCTGAAATATGCACAAAAAGCGTATTTCTCTCAAAATGTGTGCACAAATTTGTTAGTGAGTAGTTCTCCTTTGCCAAGATGATCCATCCACCTGACAGGTGTGGCATATCAAAAAGATGATTAAACAGCATGATCATTACACAGGTGCACCTTGTGCTGGGGGACAATAAAAGGCCACTCTTAAATGTGCAGTTTTGTCACACAACACAATGCCACAGATGTCTACATTTTGAGTGAGCATGCAATTGGCATGCTGACTGCAGGAATGTCCACCAGCGCTGTTGTCTGAGAATTGTATGTTAATTTCTCTACCATAAGCCGCCTCTCCAATAACGTTTTACAGAATTCGGCAGTACGTCCAACCGGCTTCACAACCGCAGACTACGTGTAACCACACCAGCCCAGGACCTCCACATCCGGCTTCTTCACCTGCGGGATGATCTGAGACCAGCCACCTGGACAGCTGATGAAACTGAGTAGTATTTCTGTCTGTAATAAAGCCCTTTTAAGGTGAAAAACTCATTCTATTAGGCTGGGCCTGGCGCCCATGCCCAGTCATGTGATATCCATAGATGAAGGCCTAATAAATGTATTTTAATTGACGGATGTCCTTATATGAACTGTAACTCAGTAAAATCGTTGCATGTATTGTTGCATGTTGCGTTTATATTTTTGTTCAGTATAGATTTGTGGCGTGGAGAGGTTGGGGTGTTGAAATAAACAAATACATACCTAACAAATAATTTATCTTGTGCAAAATTCCATTATGGAACATATTCCTTCAATGCAATTGCTCAGAAAGACATTTTATAATACTTTTTTTTTTCAAAAAAAATATAGGGTCTGAAATTGCCACCTTTTTTTTCAATAGCCTTCAATACCTCACCTTGCGAGGATAATGGTAATGATACTTTTTCTATAATGTTTTATGAGTTGGAGAACAATGGGAGGGATCTTAGACCATTCCTCCATACAGAATCTTTCCAGATCCTTGATATCCTTCGTCTGCGCATATGGACTGCCCTCTTAAATTCAAACCAGAGGTTTTTAATGGGGTTTACGTACAGAGACTGAGATGGCCATTGCAAAATGTACATTTTGTGGTCAATTAACCATTTCTTTATGGATTATAGTGTTCTTGGGGTTATTGTCTTCCTGGAGGATAAAACATTTTTTGGTTTAAGTGTCTTGCTCATGAGCACATAGACAGATTTTCACTTTGTCGGCTTGGGTATTCCAACCAGCGACCTTTCAGTTACTGGGCCAACGCGCTAAACACTAGGCCTCCTAACAAGGTTTGTGGCAAAAATGTCCTGTTACTGGATAAAGTTAATGATGTTGTTGACCTTAACAATATAAAATGTATTTATATAGCCCTTCTTATATCAGCTGATGTCACAAAGTGCTGTACAGAAACCCAGCCTAAAACCCCAGACAGCAAGCAATGCAGGTGTAGAAGCACGGTGGCTAGGAAAAACTCCCTAGAAAGGCCAGAACCTAGAAAGAAACCTTGAGAGGAACCAGGCTATGAGGGGCGGCCAGTCCTCTTCTGGCTGTGCCGGGTGGAGATTATAACAGAATATGGCCAAGATGTTCAAATGTTAATAGATGACCAGCAGGGTCAAATAATAATAATCACAGTAGAGGGTGCAATAGGTCAGCACCTCAGGAGTAAATGTCATTTGGCTTTTCATAGCCGATCATTCAAAGTATCTCTACCGCTCCTGCTGTCTCTAGAGAGTTGAAAACAGCAGGTCTGGGACAAGGTAGCACGTCTGGTGAACAGGTCAGGGTTTCATAGCTGCAGGCAGAACAGTTGACAGGCAGGATATAACTCTGGAGTATTTCTCTTGTCTTATCCGGTGTCCTGTGTGAATTTAAATATGCTCTCTCTAATTCTCTCTTTCTCTCTTTCTGTCTTTCTCTCGGAGGACCTGAGCCCTAGGACCATGCCTCAGGACTACCTGGTATGATGACTCCTTGCTGTCCCCAGTCCACCTGGCTGTGCTGCTGCTCCAGTTTCAACTGTTCTGCCTGCGGCTATGGAACCCTGACCTGTTCACCGGACGTGCTTGTTGCACCCTCGACAACTACTATGATTATTATTATTTGACCATGCTGGTCATTTATGAACATTTTAACATTTTAACATCTTGACCATGTTCTGTTATAATATCCACCCTGCACAGCCAGAAGAGGACTGGCCACCCCTCATAGCCTGGTTCCTCTCTAGGTTTCTTCCTAGGTTTTTGGCCTTTCTAGGGAGTTTTTCCTAGGGAGTTTTTCCTAGCCACCGTGCTTCTTTCACATGCTTTGCTTGCTGTTTGGGGTTTTAGGCTGGGTTTCTGTACAGCACTTTGAGATATCAGCTGATGTACGAAGGGCTATATAAAAATAAATTTGATTGATTGATTGATTGAACTCCACCCACTTTGCCAAAGCACAGCCCCCACACCACTAGAGGCATATCTTCAACCACCAACTTACCATCCTGAGACAAGGCAGAGTACAGCCCATGAAGATCTCCCCCATGGCACGAAGCCAAGGGGGGGCGTCAACCTGGACAGGAAGATCACATCAGTGACTCAACCCACTCAAGTGACGCACCCCTCCTAGGGACGGCATGGAAGAGCACCAGTAAGCCAGTGACTCAGCCCCTGTAATAAGGTTTGAGGCAGAGAACCCCAGTGGAGAGAGGGGAACCGGTCAGGCAGAGACAGCAAGGGTGGTTCGTTGCTCCAGTGTCTTTCCGTTCACCTTCACACTCCCGGGCCAGACTACACTCAATCATAGGACCTACTGAAGAGATGAGTCTTCAATAAGACTTAAAGGTCGAGACCGAGTCTGCGTCTCTCACATGGCTAGGCAGACCATTCCATAAAAATGGAGCTCTATGGGAGAAAGCCCTGCTTCCAGCTGTTTGCTTAGAAATTCTAGGCACAGTAAGGAGGCCTGCGTCTTGTGACCGTAGCGTGTAGGTATGTACGGCAGGACCAAATCGGAAAGGTAGGTAGGAGCAAGCCCATGTAATGCTTTGTAGGTTAGCAGTACAACTTTGAAATCAGCCCTTGCCTTAACAGGAAGCCAGAGGCTAGCATTGGAGTAATATGATGAAATGTTTGGTTCTAGTCAAGATTCTAGCAGCCGTGTTTAACACTAACTGAAGTTTATTTAGTGCTTTATCCGGGTAGCCAGAAAGTAGAGCATTGCAGTAGTCTAATCTAGAAGTGACAAAAGCATGGATACATTTTTCAGCATATGCATCTTTCTTTCAACGCAAGACCCACCACTGAAAATCATTTTTACCCCTATCTTTTTTAGACAAAATCTATTACTTGTTAAACAAAATATCTTTCTCTGGGCAATTGTATTAGCATAAAATAATATAATTTCCCCAAAAAAATGTTTTATCATTTATTTTATACAGTCTTTTTTGCTCATCTTTATCACCGGAGACAATAATTACATTGAATTCGGAAAGTATTCAGACCCCTTGGCTTTTTCCACAATTTGTTACGTTACAGCCTTATTCTAAAACAAAACCAATCTACACACAATACCCCATAGTGACAAAGCGAAAACAGGTTTTTAGAAATGTTGACAAATAAAAAATAAATAAAAACCTTATTTCCATAAGAATTCAGACTCTTTGTTATGAGACTCGAAATTGAGCTCAGGTGCATGCTGTTTCCATTGATCATCCTTGAGATGTTTCTACAACTTGATTTGGAGTCACACACCTGTCTATATAAGGTCCCACAGTTACAGTGCATGTCAGAGCAAAAACCAAGCCATGAGGTTGAAGGAATTGTGCGTAGAGCTCCGAGACAGGATTGTGTCAAGGCACAGATCTGGGGAAGGGTAGAAAAAAAATGTATGCAGCATTGAAGGTCCCCAAGAACACAGTGGCCTCCATCATTCTTAAATGGAAGAAGTTTGGAACCACCAAGACTCTTCCTAGAGCTGGCCGCCCGGCCAAACTGAGCAATCAGGGGAGAAATGCCTTGGTTAAGGAGGCACCTAATGACTCTCAGACCATAGAAACTAGATTCTCTGGTCTGATGAAACCAATATTTAACCTTAATGCCAAACGTCACGTCTGGACGAAACCTGGCATCATCCCTACGGTGAAGCATGGTGGTGGCAGATTTGTCAGCATGGTGGTGGGGATTTATTGTAGCAGCAGGGACTGGGACACTAGTCAGGATCGAGGGAAAGATGAACGGTGCATATTACAGGGAGATCCTTGATGAGAACCTGCTCCAGAGCGCACAGGACCTCTGACTGGGGCGAAGGTTCACCTTCCAACAGGACAACGACCCTAAGCACACAGCCAAGACAACGTAAGAGTGGCTAAGGGACAAGTCTCTGAATGTCCTTTAGTGCCCCAGCCAGAGCCTGGACTTGAACCCGATCGAACATCTCTGGAGAGACCTGAAAATAGCTGTGCAGCGATGCTCCCCATCCAACCTGACAGACCTTGAGAGGATCTGCAAAGAAGAATGGGAGAAACTCTCCAAATACAGGCATGCCAAGCTTGTAGTGTCATACCCAAGAAGACTTGGGGCTTTAATCGCTGCCAAAGGTGCTTCAACAAGGTACTGAGTGAAGGGTCTGAATACTTATATAAATGTGATATTTCATTAAATTTGCAAAAATGTCTAAAAATCTGTTTTGATAAAGCTGCCAACAACAGATCCCTATATATAGCCATACAGGTGTTGAATGAGTGTCACCCCTGAAGATAAAATAAAATGTATGCATGATGATGAATAAAAATATCCAGTGTTAAATGGACTGGAATATTCCCCTAGCAGCATGGAGGGTTATGACAAAGTTTGCATCAATTTCCATGCTTAATTAAGGCATTGTTATGCACACCCACTAAACCAGGTGGACCAGGAATTGATCATCATTGTCATTTTCAAGAAGACTTGCGGCTGTAATCGCTGTCAAAGGTGCTTCAACAAAGTACTGAGTAAAGAGTCGGAATACTTATGTAAATGTCATATTTCAGTTTTATTAAAACCTGTTTTCACTTTGTCATTATGGGTTATTGTGTGTAGATTGATAAGGGAAAAAATACATTTAATCAATTTTAGAATAAGTCTGTAATGTAACAAAATGTGTAAAAAGTCAAGGGGTCTGAATACTTTCCGAATGCACGGTAAATGATTCAATGCCAACTGTTATATTTGATTACTAACAAACCTATATTTGAAGTCACAACCTATTTCTTTGAACTCGCAACATGCTTTTAATTAACCTTTGGTTAAACCTACTGAATAATATCAAAACAAAGTAATATTTTATGTAAATACAATCCATCGTTTCAGCTTGTTCCAATTCTCTTTGGAGATAAAGTTTGTTCCATAAAATGTAATAAGTCAAGGGGTCTGAATACTTTCCGAATGCACAGTATGTAGGTTCAATGATCGCCATAGCCGCGGTTATGATGATCACTGGAGTTTGTACAGTGGCTTACGAAAGTATTCACCCCCTTGGCATTTTTCCTATTTTGTTGCCTTACAACCTGGAATTAAAATAGATTTTTGGGGGGGTTGTATCATTTGATTTACACAACATGGCTACCACTTTGAAGATGCAAAATATTTTTTATTGTGAAACAAACAAGAAATAAGACAAAAAAACTGAAAACTTGAGCATGCATAACTATTCACCCTCCCAAAGTCAATATTTTGTAGAGCCACCTTTTGTAGCATTTACAGCGGCAAGTCTCTTGGGGTATTTCTTTATAAGCTTGGCACATCTATCCACTGGGATTTTTGCCCATTCTTCAAGGCAAAACTGCTCCAGCTCCTTCAAGTTGGATGGTTTCCACTGGTGTACAGCAATCTAAATCATACCACAGATTCTCAATTGGATTGAGGTCTGGGCTTTGACTAGGCCATTCCGAGACATTTACATGTTTCCCCTTAAACCACTCAAGTGTTGCTTTAGCAGTATGCTTAGGGTCATTGCCCTGCTGGAAGGTGGTTCACCTTCCAGCAGGGCAATGACCCTAAGCATACTGTCCCAGTCTCAAATTTCTGGAAGACTGAAACAGGTTTCCATCAAGAATTTCCCTGCATTTCGCGCCATCCATCATTCCTTCAACTCTGACCAGTTTCCCAGTCCCTGCCGAAGAAAAACATCCCCACAACATGATGCTGCCACCACCATGCTTCACTGTGGGGATGGGGTTCTCGGGGTGATGAGAGGTGTTGGGTTTGCCCCAGACATAGCGTCTTACTTGATGGTGCCATATTCTTTCCCTTTTTTAATAAAGGATTTAATGGTGCTCCGTGGGATGTTCAAAGTTTCTGATATTTTTTTATAACCCAACCCTGATCTGTACTTCTCCACAACTTTGTCCCTGACCTGTTTGGAGAGCTCCTTGGTCTTCATGGTGCCGCTTTCTTGGTGGTGCCCCTTGCTCAGTGGTGTTGCAGACTCTGGGGCCTTTCAGAACAGGTGTATATATACTGAGATCATGTGACAGATCATGTGACGCATAAATAAAGTCCACCTGTGTGCAATCTAACTAATTATGTGACTTCTGAAGGTAATTGGTTGCACCAGATCTTATTTAGGGGCTTCATAGCAAAGGGGGTGAATACATATGCATGCACCACCTTTCCGTTTTTTTAAATATGTTTTTTGAAAGTTATTTTTTTCATTTCACTTCACCAATTTGGACTATTTTGTGTATGTCCGTTACATTAGATTTTTATTTGGATTTATTTAAATTACAGGTTGTAATGCAACAAAATAGGAAAAGCGCCAAAGGGGATGAATACTTTTGCAAGGCACTGTACATATGCTTTACATACATGCTGTGTGCCACAGAGGAGGCTGGTGTGAGGAGCTATAGGAGGACAGGCTCATTGTAATGGCTGGAATGGAATAAATGGAATGGTATCAAACACATAAAATATATGGAATCCACGTTTGACTCGGTCTCATTTATTTTTCAGTATGTCTACGTTTATTTAAAACGATGCTTCTCTGCATCTCTGCTCAAATCTGGGTAAAAGATTGAAAGAAGTGTGAGTCTTCTTCATTACATTTTGTAATTGCTTTCTTTTCTAAAGTCTATCAACCTTGTCAGCAGGCATGCCAGCTAAAATAGTTAGATCACCTAGCTACTCTAACTTGATTTAGATATATATATATATGATGCTGCCACCATATATATATATATGGCTTTTGGGCTTTTTGGTAGCTAGTAATGAGGTTGGGAGATTGGGAAACTATCTGGGATAGCTAAAGCCAACTTCATAAAATTGCTAGGTGGCTAGTAGTATTACAGAGATAAAAAAAAATATATAGATATATAGATATATTTTACAGGACAAGTCTGAGGAGGGGGCATGACGCCTCTGTGTGTTGTGGATGGAAGATCCACACCGCCTTATATGGATGCCTGCGTATGTGCTCTACTAACTGTCCGTAGAGGAAGAGGACTAGAATCTGACATGGCCTTCACAGAGACAGACTGACATTTCTGTGGGAGTGGGAGGTTAGTGTTCAGGGTTCACCACACTGACTGGTGGGTTGAGGCACCACCTATGACTTAAGAACGGGAAGACATCCTGACTATTCATTGCTATAGATGAGAAAGGTGTGTGATGGGAAAGAGAGTGATACCATAGAAATATGAACATGTTTACAACAGATGGCTCATTGAATCCTCTATGGAAAATCATGTTTGCACTGTGTGTCCGCATGCAGATGGAGTTTGAGGGGCAAGACGAGAGATAAAGACTGAGATATGTGATGAAAAGTAGGAAAGAGAGATTAATAAGAATGGGTGAGTTGAATAAAGGAGAGAAAGAGAGAGAGAGAGAGTGATAGCTGATAATATAACACTTGAAATGTATTTTTTTTAAACCTTTTTGAGAGCAATGTATACTGTTCATTTCAACAACAAAAAAAATTGATGTTAAATTTGTTTCTTCTGACTTTTGTTTATGGTTTATTTCACTTGATTTGGCAATGTAAACATTGTATTGAGAGAGAGAGAGGTCCAGTTGCCAGGACCATAAATACAAATTCCATCTAGACACCGTTGCCCTAGAGCACACAAAAAAACTATATACAGTTGAATTTGGAAGTTTACATACACCTTAACCAAATACATTAAACTCAGTTTTTCACAATTCCTGACATTTAATCAGAGTAAAAATTCCCTGTCTTACGTCAGTTAGGATCACCACTTTATTTTAATAATGTGAAATGTCAGGATAATAGAGAAAATTATTTTTCAGCTTTTATTTCTTTCATCACATTCCCAGTGGGTCAGAAGTTTACATACACTAAATTAGTATTTAGTAGCATTGCCTTTAAATTGTTTAACTTGGGTCAAACGTTTCAGGTAGCCTTCCATAAGCTTCCCACAATAAGTTGGGTGAATTTTGGCCCCTTCCTCCTGACAGAGCTGGTGTAACTGAATCAGGTTTGTAGGCCTCCTTGCTCGCACACGCTTTTTCAGTTCTGCCAACAAATTATCTATAGGATTGAGGTCAGGGCTTTGTGATGGCCACTCCAATACCTTGACTTTGTTGTCCTTAAGCCATTTTGCCACAACTTTGGAAGTATGCTTGGGGGTCATTGTCCTTTTGGAAGACCCATTTGCAGCCAAGCTTTAACTTCCTGACTGATGTCTTGAGATGTTGAGATATCCACATAATTTTCCATCCTCATGATACCATCTATTTTGTGAAGTGCATTAGTCCCTCCTGCAGCAAAGCACCCCCACAACATGATGCTGCCACCCCTGAGCTTCACGGTTGGGATGCTGTTCTTCGGCTTGCAAGCTTCCCCCTTTTTCCTCCAAACATAACGATGGTCATTATGGCCAAACAGTTCTATTTTTATTTCATCAGACCAGAGGACATTTCTCCAAAAAGTACAATCGTTGTCCACATATGCAGTTGCAAACCATAGTCTGGCTTTTTATGGCCATTTTGGAGCAGTGGCTTCTTCCTTGCTGAACAACCTTTCAAGTTATGTTGATATAGGACTAGTTTTACTGTGGATATAGATACTTTTGTACCCGTTTCCTCCAGCATCTTCACAAGGTCCTTTGCTGTTGTTCTGGGATTGATTTGCACTTTTCGCACCAAAGTGCGTTCATCTCTAGGAGACAGAACGTGTATCCTTCCTGAGCGGTATGACGGCTGTGTGGTCCCATGGTGTTTAGACTTGTGTACTATTGTTTGTTCAGATGAACGCGTTACCTTCAGGCATCTGGAAGTTGCTCCCAAGGATGAACCAGACTTGTGAAGGTCTACAATTTTTTCGGAGGTCTTGGCTAATGTCTTTTGATTTTCCCACGATGTCAAGCAAAGAGGCACTGAGTTTGAAGGTAGGCCTTGAAATACAGCCACAGGTACACCTCCAATTGACTCAAATGATGTCAATTAGCCTATCAGAAGCTTCTAAAGCCATGACATCATTTTCTGGAATTTTCCAAGTTGTTTAAAGGCACAGTCAACTTAGTGTATGTAAACTTCTGACCCACTCAAATTGTGATACAATGTTGGAAAAATGACTTGTGTCATGCACAAAGTAGATGTCCTAACCGACTTGCCAAAACTATAGTTTGTGAACAAGAAATTTGTGGAGTGGTTGAAAAACGAGTTTTAATGACTAAACATCAGCCCCACTGGTAACTTCCACAAAGCTGTGAACAAGGCAAGAAGGGCCTTCTATGCCATCAAAAGGAATATAAAATTTGACATACCAATTAGGATCTGGCTTAAAATACTTGAATCAGTTATAGAACTTCATTGCACTTTATGGTTGTGAGGTCTGGGATCCGCTCACCAACCAAGAATTCACAAAATGGAACAAAGACCATATTGAGACTGCATGCAGAATTCTTCAAAGATATCCTCCGTATACAATGTAAAACACCAAATAACGCATGCAGAGCAGAATTAGGCCAATACCCGCTAATTATCAAAATCCAGAAAAGAGCTGTTAAATTCTACAACCACCTAAAAGGAAGCGATTCCCAAACCTTCCATGACAAAGCCATCACCTACAGAGAAATTAACTGGGAGAAGAGTTCCCAAAGCAAGCTGGTCCTGGGGCTCTGTTCACAAACACAAACAGACCCCACAGAGCCCCAGGACAGCAACACAATTAGACCAAACAAAATCATGAGAAAACAAAAAGATAATTACTTGACACATTGGAAAGAATTAACAAAAAAACAGAGCAAGCTAGAATGCTATTTGGCCCTAAACAGAGAGTACACAGTGGCAGAATACCTGACTACTGTGAGCATAGCCTTGCTATTGAGAAGGCCTCCGTAGGCAGACCTGGCTCTCAAGTGAAGACAGGCTTTGTGCACACTGCCCACAAAATGAGGTGGAAACTGAGCTGCACTTCCTAACCTCCTGCCAAATGTATGACCATATTTGAGACACATATTTCCCTCAGATTACACAGACCCACAAAGAATTTGACAACAAATCCAATTTTGATGACTATTTGCACATCGTTACAACATTGTATGTAGCCATAATATGACATTTGAAATGTCTCTATTCCTTTTGAACTTTTGTGAGTGTAATGTTTACTGTTCATTTTTGTTGTTTATTTCACTTTTGCTTATCCATTTCACTTGCTTTGACAATGTAAACATATGTTTCCAATGCCAATAAAGCCCATTGAACTGAGAGAGAGAGAGAGAGAGAGAGAGAGAGAGAGAGAGAGAGAGAGAGAGAGAGATGAGTTTAATCTGAGACTGGAGGGAGAGTAGAAGCAGGGAGGGAGGGGACAAGGTGAGCCCCAGGGCACAGCTGTTGTTGAATGGGAGAGGAACAGACAAAAGCTCTGGAGGGCATGAGGAGACAGAGAGGGCTGAGAGAGACAGGCTGGGGGCAGAGAACGGTGTTGCAGGGAAAATACCTACCTCTCTCTCTCTCTCTCTCATTCTCTCACCCTAACACACAAACACACACACACGCATGCACACATACCAGACCAGACTACTGACTGAGTCAGAGACAAATTGGAACAAATAAGGTTTGGTTCAAAAGACTCCCTGGTGCAGGATAGATAGATACCTACTGATAGATAATGGGCGTGGCCAGTCTGTTTCTACAACATTGTGTGCTATATTGTAACATCAGTGCAGTGGATAGTGGATACTCATGTACATGTGTGACAACGACATTATTTTGGATACTGTATGTCATTATTTCACATGTACAACTGTTTGCCGTTTTATTTACTCTCCTTTTTGTGTAACTCTGCAAACACTGCACGCACACAAGCACACTCACACGCGTGCACACACATTTTCCAATGAAGTAACGGAAATATCAAGCCCTGGTTTACAAAGAAAATCGCAAATGAATGAGGCAAATCTCTTCCCAGTCTGGGCTATGATGCGATCAGTGTTAGCAGCTCTCTCCCTGGACTTGGCAGGTGCAACCACAACAGGTCTACACAGAGAAAGGGCTAGGGCTTAGCGAGAGAGGGCGAGTAGGATGGAAAGATGGAGGAAGGGGGGGGGTTGTTCAGAAAACCTGGACATGGAGGCTTGCTGGGTGGGGGGGGGTGTCCTTTTAATTACGGCTAAATGGACTCACCAACAGTGTGAAAGCTGGTGTAAAATTACTCACCCCCACCCCCGGCTTGGGTCCCCTCTCACCCCACCACACCCCCACCCCCAAGCTCCATCAAGGCAGCTGCATGGGAAGCACACGCCGGCCCTGACCTGGGGGCATAACTTGATAGGCTGGAGAAGGTCAGAGGTCATGTGAGTCAATAGGTTCTGTGACATCTTCCTTAGACAGATGGACTGAATGTGCAGCTCAGCAAGCTGATAAAGGCTCCATTTTAATAGTGTGTGTGTGTGTGTGTGTGTGTGTGTGTGTGTGTGTGTGTGTGTGTGCACTCTCAGGGGGGAAAAAAAGAGTGATATGGAGAACCATTTGTCCGTGTAGGAGAACAATCTGGAAAAGGTTCCAGATAGAACCCATTCAGGTCAGATAAACCCATTTTTGTTAGAAATAGCACCCTTTCAAGGGTTCTGTTTGGAATCAGAGGTTTTATGTAGAACCAAAAAGGTTCTATCAGAAACTTTTTTTCAGAGGGTTCTCCAACAGCAGGGGTAGGCAATTAGATTCAGCCGCCGGACGATTTTAGTCCAGGGGATGACTGGGGGACTGGAACATAGTTCATAGTTGGGGCGGCTGGGTAGCCTAGTGGTTAGAGTGTTGCAACCGAAAGGTTGCAAGTTTGAATCCCCGAGCTGACAAGGTACAAATCTGTTGTTCTGCCCCTGAACAAGGCAGTTAACCCGCTGTTCATAGGCTGTCATTGAAAATAAGAATTTGTTCTTAACTGACTTGCCTAGTTAAATAAAGGTAAAATATACTGCTCAAAAAAATAAAGGGAATACTTAAACAACACATCCTAGATCTGAATGAAAGAAATAATCTTATTAAATACTTTTTTCTTTACATAGTTGAATGTGCTGACAACAAAATCACACAAAAATAATCAATGGAAATCCAATTTATCAACCCATGGAGGTCTGGATTTGGAGTCAAACTCAAAATTAAAGTGGAAAACCACACTACAGGCTGATCCAACTTTGATGTAATGTCCTTAAAACAAGTCAAAATGAGGCTCAGTAGTGTGTGTGGCCTCCATGTGCCTGTATGGCCTCCCTACAACGCCTGGGCATGCTCCTGATGAGGTGGCGGATGGTCTCCTGAGGGATCTCCTCCCAGACCTGGACTAAAGCATCCGCCAACTCCTGGACAGTCTGTGGTGCAATGTGGCGTTGGTGGATGGAGCGAGACATGATGTCCCAGATGTGCTCAATTGGATTCAGGTCTAGGGAACGGGCGGGTCAGTCCATAGCGTCAATGCCTTCCTCTTGCAGGAACTGCTGACACACTCCAGCCACATGAGGTCTAGCATTGTCTTGCATTAGGAGGAACTCAGGGCCAACCGCACCAGCATATGGTCTCACAAGGGTTCTGAGGATCTCATCTCGGTACCTAATGGCAGTCAGGCTACCTCTGGCGAGCACATGGAGGGCTGTGCGGCCCCCCAAAGAAATGCCACCCCACACCATGACTGACCCACCGCCAAACCGGTCATGCTGGAGGATGTTGCAGGCAGCAGAACGTTCTCCATGGTGTCTCCAGACTCTGTCACGTCTGTCACATGTGCTCAGTGTGAACCTGCTTTCATCTGTGAAGAGCACAGGGCGCCAGTGGCGAATTTGCCAATCTTGGTGTTCTCTGGCAAATGCCAAACGTCCTGCACGGTGTTGGGCTGTAAGCACAACCCCCACCTGTGGACGTCGGGCCCTCATACCACCCTCATGGAGTCTGTTTCTGACCGTTTGAGCAGACACATGCACATTTGTGACCTGCTGGAGGTCATTTTGCAGGGCTCTGGCAGTGCTTCTCCTGCTCCTCCTTGCACAAAGGCAGAGGTAGCGGTCCTGCTGCTGTGTTGTTGCCCTCCTACGGCCTCCTCCACATCTCCTGATGTACTGGCCTGTCTCCTGGTAGCGCCTCCATGCTCTGGACACTACGCTGACAGACACAGCAAGCCTTCTTGCCACAGCTCGCATTGATATGCCATCCTGGATGAGCTGCAGTACCTGAGCCACTTGTGTGGGTTGTAGACTCCGTCTCATGCTACCACTAGAGTGAAAGCACCGCCAGCATTCAAAAGTGACCAAAACATCAGCCAGGAAGCATAGGAACTGAGAAGTGGTCTGTGGTCCCCACCTGCAGAACCACTCCTTTATTGGGGGTGTCTTGCTAATTGCCTTTAATTTCCACCTGTTGTCTATTCCATTTGCACAACAGCATGTGAAATGTATTGTCAATCAGTGTTGCTTCCTAAGTCGACAGTTTGATTTCACAGAAGTGTGATTGACTTGGAGTTACATTGTGTTGTTTAAGTGTTCCCTTTATTTTTTTGAGCAGTGTAGTTATAGTAATTTGTACACTGCAAATTGACCACAAGTGAGCCCAAAAAGAGATTTGTATTTGAAAATACAATCATTTTATACCTTGATTATGTTGAAACACAAACACGTCTCCTTTTATTTGTGGTAATACTTGGGAGCAGAATTTCTGAATTAAAATCATTTCAGCTGAATTCCTGATGATTTTAATCTTTTGTTTACAAAAAACTTGGGGGGGGGGCCAAAGAAAGTCCCTCCTGTTGCCAACCCCTGTCCTACAGGGACAAATGGTTCTAGATGGCACTCTTTTTTCTGAGAGTGTAGACTACTTGTGTTTCTAACGCTCACACAAATCTGTGTTGGAAATTCTCACGACATCCGTCAGCCGGCAATCTTTGGCATACTGTTCCTGGCCTGCACACATGGGGACTCTGGACATAATCACATAGCATGAGAACAACCAAGCACAGACACAGAGCAAACGAAAGGTTGTGTTACTACTCTGTTGTCTTTGTTCTATTGTGGTTGATATTTTTACCGTTCTGACTCCAGTGACTCTGTCCTCCTAATGTACACCCCCCCACACACACACACCACACACACTGACACTTCGATTCGTCCCGCTGTTGGGATATTGGGTTGATACAGACACAATTTTTGCAGAATCCCTTGTTGCAGGACGTAGTTAACTGACACTCAATATTAGTAGCTCCAGTGTGTGTCTGTCTGACCGTCAGGGACAAGTCTACCCAGCGCTCATAGATTTGCATATTTTCAGCGGGGGGGGGGGGGGGTTGTTTCTAGGGGAGGCAGTACCCTGCTCCGAGTGGGGGGGGATGGGGAGATGGTATGATGCTGAGCCTGTACGCTCCCTCCCTTCCAGCCTCCAGCAAGGAAACAGGGGATAGTAATGCGAGAGGGAAAGAGCACGATGGAGGGAAAGAGAGAGCGAGAAGGGAGGGAGGGAGAGAGGGATGGAGGGTGAGTGGAGAGGTGAACTCGCAACTCAGAAGGCTGTCCCCTGTAGCTCTGTGTGACGACCACACACACACACACACACACCACACACACACACACACACACACACTGGACACATCCTCCATGAACAAAGAACAATACAGTCCTATGGTCTTGGCTGTTTAGTGTAACGTTTAAATTACCCTGTGCACAACTGCTTCGTTAGTAGGCTAATTAATATTTGCTTCCATTGCCGACGTTCCATAATGTCCCCATGGAGCTATAGTTGAACGCTCCCATTTTGAGAAGTGGCCTAACCTTACTGTATCACATTTACATGTCTTAGGTTGATACTGTATGAAAAATGATGGATTCATTTGAGGCGATGTGCAGGGCCCCGGAGCATGGGGTGCCGTCTTGTTTAGCTGCTACATAAGATGGATAGAAGGTCATTAAATAGCCATCATGGGCTGCTGTACAGGCCTCAGACACCGCAGTTATTAACGCCATGCTTACGGATCAGTGGGGCAACTACTCCTTTGGTGTCTAATTTACCTGTGGGATGCAGTCTTGGATGGATGGTAGGAAGGTGCTGGACAACAGTCTTTGCGGTACAGTCAGGTGATTTATTTACAGCAAGGCTGTAGTGTTCAGCAGTCGACTTGGATATTTACAGATGGATCCTCAGAAAAATAAGAAAAAGCTGGAATATATAGCTTTCTTGCAAACACTTCACAGTGTAAGGCCTACAGCTTACAACAAGTATATCACAAACAACTTTCAGCCGTTTACCACTTCCTCACCCTGAAGGTTTGTAACAGACTTGCATAAATACTAGTTGGTAACCCTCCTACCTCGATTGGGTCATACCAACACACTTCACAGAAAGGGGACATTGGCCTAGATTCAACCCACATAGCTGATGGTTTGCCGGTGTCTAAGGTGCAATTGCATCGGCACTATCAAATCAGTGAGCAGCTTGATCATAGTCACGAAGACACACCTGTCTCACTTCGTCCTTTGAGTTTATTGAAGAAAGTCTATGGTTTGCCAATATCCTTGCTATGTGCCTAGAAAAGGCTCTTTAATACATCTGAATCAGGTGGGGTTTGTACCAGAGCGCCTGTCCTCCAATAACATGAGACTTTTTCACGTAATGTCAAGGGCTAGCAGTATCGCTGGATGCAGAGAAAGCTTTTGATAGAATAGAGTGGTCTAGCCTGTTCTATGCACTCTCTAGATTTGGTTTTGTGCCTTTTATCATGCAATGGATTAGGGCACTATCATCAACCTATTGCTTCAGTTAAAACTAATAGTATGATATGGCGTTAGATAATTTAAGTGAATTATCACATTAAGTGAATTATCACTCAGTATAATATTTTGGCTTGCTTAGAATGAACTTCTTGCAGTGTAGGTAAAAATGCCACAGTCGTCCACGACGCATCTTGAACATGCAACTTTTGGTCCGTAGCTGTACTCCCATCTAGCAACAACCGTAGAAGCCATTAGTTCTGAGAAACCATCAGTATTACCACACCAGCATGAATAGGCACCCAATCAGGCCGTCGCCTGCCCGTAGGACCTGGGTTACATTCAGTACGGCAGAACGGTGTGCAACGTTGAATTCACCGGAAACGGTACTGTACCGAACTACTAGTTGAATAACCTTGTGATTATGGCCACCATATTGTGTGCTGCACGAGTTTTACGATTTCAGATGGTCACATCCATATTGATCAGGCCACACCCACCAAATGGGAGCAAACGTCCCTCAAAGCAAAGACAGTACAGTATAAAGATAGGCAGAAAGTTATTCTCCGATAGAAATCCCCGATAACACTTGTAGGCAATGCCATGGCGACGTTGGCTAGCCAAGCTCATCCGCAGGCCAGTGCAAACCATCACACAATGTAGCAAACGTTGAAGTGAACTAAACGCATCCCTGGCCTCGCCATACTAGGAAGCACGTGGTGTTGGATGAGCGGGAAACAAATAAGCAGGCGATAAACGTTTCTAACACATTACTTATATTAAATAATTAGACGACTGCAAAATGCGTTTAAATTAAGTTTCATAAACCAAATTCTGGTGTGAGACTGAGCAACTGACGGTGATGGTGAAAACGAACATGCACAGAAGAAAATTGAATGGAGCTGCTGGGCACCAGATTGCTATACCATATGTGGTTAGTTGATAGGTAAAATACCTATCCAGGCGTTGTAACATATGGCATGCACCAGCAATGTCTGAGCAGAGGAGCACAACCCATATCTCCAACCACAATAGGCCTTTATAAGTTACAAAATGACTTTGATAGGCTAATAACATAAATACTGGGGTAATCTTACAACATAAGAACAAAAGTTGATCAATTAATTCTGTAACAGGTATTGTAGTCAATCAAATGAATGCATTGTTGGATGGAGTATAAGGGGGAACGTTAATTAAGTGTTTTCTTACTGTGGCTGGCACTAGGCAATTGCTCAGAATAATAATTACTTGTTAAACAAAATCTTTTTTTTTCTCAAAAAGAGTTGGGTGAAAACAATTGTTTTATGAGATTGGAGAACACATTGGGAAGGGTTTTAGACCATTCCTCCATACACTCCTGCTCGACGTTGCCGGTCTACTAATCACCAGGCCTGGCAACCCACATTGTGCACACCTGGCAACCATCATTGCGCACACCTGCTCCCGATCATTAAGCACACCAGGACTTCATCACCACCCTGATTATTCTCCCTTCACATAGCCCTTAGTAAGCATCAGGCAGTATTGGTTATGTTCAGTACACTTCTCCTGTTTTGTATTGTACATGTTTATTACTATTAAACTCACCTTCCGCACCTGATTCCTGAGTATACTTTACAAGGGTGTATTTATTGTATAGAGTCTTTATTTTGCTCAATGGGTGCTAATCGTTTTGAAGATGACTATGTTTGAGGAAGAAATGTATTTATTATTTAACCAGGGAAGTCACAGAGACATACATTTTTATTCCTCGGGAACCTTGGCTAAGAAAAGCAGCATATGTTTTGTTATAGGCTACATGTATTTAGAGCCATATCTCTGGATTTTACTCAAGGTGGTCATTATTTTCTACTTTATCCACACCGTTCAAGCAGCACTGCATAGAATGGCCTATTGAGATCTATCATAGAACCTATACTGAACAAAAATATATAAATGCAACAATTTCAATGATTTTACAGAGTTACAGTTCATATAAGGAAATAAGTCATTTTAAATATATTCATTAGGGCCTAATCTGTGGATTCTACATGACTAGGCAGGGGCTCAGCCATGGGTGGTGGGCCTGGGAGGGTATAGGCCCACCCACTTGGGAGCCAGGCCCAGCCAATCAGAAATAGTTTTTCCCCACAAAAGGGCTTCATTACAGACAGAAATACTCCTTGGGTGTCCGGGGTGGCTGGTCTCAGACGAAATCCGCAGGTGAAGAAGCCGGATATGGAGGTCCTGGGCTGGCATGGTTACATGTGGTCTGCGGTTGTGAGGCCGGTTAGATGTACTGCCAATTTGTCTAAAACAATGTTGGAGGCGGCTTATGGTAGAGAAATTAACATTAAATTCTCTAGCAACAGCTCTGGTGGGCAGTCCTGCAGTCAGCATGCTAGTTGAATGCTCCCTCAAAACTTGAGCTATCTGTGGCATTGTGTTGTGTGACAAAACTGCACATTTTAGAGAGGCCTTTTATTGTCCCCAGCACAAGGTGCACCTGTGTAATGATCATGCTATTTAATCAGGTTCTTGATATGCCACATCTGTCAGGAGGATGGATTATTTTGGCAAAGGAGAAATACTCATTAAAAGTGATGTAAACAAATTTTGTGCACAACATTTGAGAGAAACAAGCTTTTTGAGCGTATGGAAAATGTCTGAGATATTTTATTTCAACTCATGAAACATGGGACCAACACTTTACATGTTGTGTTTATATTTTTGTTTAGTATACATATATATTACCAGAAATCATATGCAGCTGCCTCATAATGTATTTCCAGCTGTGAACCAACACCTTTGCGCAACAAGTCAAAACAGATAGTGATCTGTTGGTATGTCCTTATTTGGCTTCCTGTGTTCTAGATGGTGATGTACAGATGAAAGCATCAGAGTATTGACTCAGTCTGACTGACTGATTGACTGACTGATAGACTGTGCTACAGTGTAGGTCTGCTTTTGAGAGCAATAGATCTGGCACACAGCACAGAGACCTCCTCAGTAACAAAGACGTGGGTTATTTCGAAGCTCTATTTCCACCTTTTGCGCCTGTCTCTCTGAGGGTGTGTGTGTGTCTGTCTGTGTGCATGCCAGTGTACCATCGTAATCATAAATGATAGCTTCCCCAGTTTTGTTTGCTGAGCTGTGCAGTGTGTGTGTGTGTGTGTGTGTGTGTGTGTGTGTGTGTGTGTGTGTGTGTGTGTGTGTGTGTGTGTGTGTGTGTGTGTGTGTGTGTGTGTGTGTGTGTGTGTGTGTGTCCGTGCACGCATGTGAGTGTGTGTGCTGGTATGATGTTAGTGTGTGACAGTCTTTCCTAGGACCCTGCCTGCACACACATACAGACAGAGGCAGGATGGCGAGGATCAGGCGTCCTGAACGCCCACTTGCAGTCCCTCCAGCTGACTGCCGTCATGGCAACGCAGAGCTCTAGCTAGCCGAGCGAGTGAGGGAAGGAAAGGGAGCAGAGCAGCGAGGTCCTGGGTTTGTGTGAAGCCAGGAGCAGGGCAGCCTCAGCAGGCAGGCAGGGGGGATGCATCAGCCATTGGCCCGGACAGACACCAGCCCATTTCTGTGTGTGTGTGTGTCTGTGTGTGTCTGTGTGTCTTCAGGGGTGGGGGGTTAGGGCTTGAGTTTACTCACTGTGTTAGGTCAGGGGGAGGAAGAGATGCTCTCTCCAATTATACAGGAGGAACAGGCTAGTGTGTGTGTCTGGGGAACTGAACAGGGCTGTGTGTGTGTGTGTGTGTGTGTGTGTGTGTGTGTGTGTGTGTGTGTGTGTGTGTGTGTGTGTGTGTGTGTGTGTGTGTGGTGTGTGTGTGTGTGTGTGTGTGTGTGTGTGTGGAGGGGTGGGTGTGTGTAGAGGGGTGGGTCGCTGAAAAGGGCTGACTGTGTGTGTGTGTGTGTGTGTGTGTGTGTGTGTGTGTGTGTGTGTGTGTGTGTGTGTGTGTGTGTGTGTGTGTGTGTGTGTGTGTGTGTGTGTGTGTGTGTGCGCGCGCGTGTGCGGTTTGGGGCTACTGAGTAGGTCAGTATGAGGTCGATTGTATTCTCAACGGTATCCGGTCAGGGATAGGAGAAGATACTAACTCCATTAATTCTGAGGCAGGTGTGTGGTGTGCGTGCATGCGTGCAAGGCACCGTGAGCTTTGTTCTGCATACCACTAATTCAGAGATGGGATCATCCTCTGTTTCAATTTAAACTCAATAACTCCCTGCTGTGCAAGTCATCCTATTAATGACCATTTAAACAAACAAACCTTCTGAAATCATATGGTCAGTGTCTTAATTCATAGCTAATGTCAGAAGCGTGTGTGGCCTACTAAGGTCGCCTTTCATTGACTTCTTTGCTGGCTAGTTTCAGGCAGTTGCCATGTGAGGCCAGAGGAGCAGACACTATATTTTGCTTGGTTGTGCACAGTGAGGGACAAAGCACAGATTTTGTGGAGTTGAATTGTAGATATCACCTAGTTTAGGTTTGTTTATATGTGCTATCGCTGTAAAAAGTGGAACGGGGCTGTTGTTCATCTGAAGTGCTTTTACTGATTGGTATAATCGAAAATGATGCTTTGGTTCATTCAACCTATTCGATTCAAATGGTCTGAAATCAAATAATGAATTTGACAGATCAATGCGATTAAAAAAAAAAATATCTTAATTGAATGAAAGCTTCTAAATTGCTTTCAACCCCTCATTCACATGCACATTGCATATTGCATAGCAGTCTGTTCAATGTAGCACCGGGCAGCTTATCTGAAGAGTTGGAGGAGTGGCTTTAGTGATTTTTGGCCACCTGTGAGAGTGTATATCATTCCAGTTAATATGTTCTGTTTTTGTTTATTTGTATTATTGTAGTTGCACACTGCCTGCACTGAATCAGAAATGATACCTGCATAAGTGCATGTGAAACTGAAGAACCTGGTAAGGCCATTATTGAGATAGCCACAACTTGGTTACAATACTGTAGCCAGTAAATGTGCAAGTCTTATTTAAATAAAGTTTTTGGAGTCATTATTTCATTTTATGGAACAAACTTTATCTCCAAAGATAAACATCTAAATGAACAAGATGAAAAGATGGGTTGTATTTACATGAAATATTAGTTTGTTTTTATATTATTTAGTAGGTTTAACTAAAGGTTAATTAAAAGCAAATTGAGTGTTCAAAGAAATAGGTTGCGACTAATAGGTTTGTTAGTAATCAAATATTGGCAACAGTTGGCATTGAATCGTATATTTGGTTTCAACAAATTGATTTTTTTTTCAATTGAGAGAACTTAACTAATTTACTTGTAACCAGTTGATTTAAAAAAAAAAAATTGGTTGATCCAGAGTCTTTTTTTATAAAAGTGTTTATATGTTTATATGTTTAAATGCATTTACACACTACAACACTTAACCTAGTGTTTCCCAATCTTGTGAGGGAATAGATAAATATTGACATTTGAATGACAATATCAGCTAATCACTAATCACTGGCTCAATGTAACAGAACCAAAACAAGCCAACCCAGTCAGGACAGCCCCGTAGAGGTGAGAACGACCCTGGGCCCCAGCTAGTGGTTGCGATTTCCACAGACTTTTCACAGAAACAGGAATGAAGTGTTAACCACACAGGACTAACTCGTTTTTTCCCGAAGCGGAAAAAAGGGGAAAAAGGGGAAAAATAGGCAGATGAGGGAGGAAAAAGATGGCTGCGTTTTGTAACACACTTTCTCTTGCCATGGTGAAGGTCTGTTCTATTTTCATTCTCTCCGTTGCAGTTTTTTGTCTTTATTCCTCTGGGGCAGGGACTCTTATTAATAGATAAGCCTCTGAAGCACACCAAAAAAAATGGTTGAACCTCAATGTAACATTAATACAACATCAATGCAAAGTTATCTCCTATCTTCATTGTTGTTGTTGGGAGCCTCTCCCCTGTTGTATTCAGTTTCCTCCATGGTTTGGTGATGGGGTTTAAGGAGCCTTGCTTTTAGTCCCTGTGGTCTCACAGGAACAGGTGTCACCCCAACAGCCCACGTGCAGCGGTGGCAGAGGGGTGGAACTACGCCGTGACAATGAGACTACTGTGGCAACAACAGGCACATGTGTGTGCACTGACTGTACAGGCTACATTGACACAGGTATCCAAGCGCAGTGCTGCAATGCTATGACAGAGAGCGGACAGATATGTATGTCGTTGTGCGCACTAGGCCCCCCTCTCATGCACAAACCATAGCACTACAGAGCATCATAGTCAATTTAGATGGTATTTCAAAGCAACCTGTTGTACTGTAGCATCCCAGCCATCCACTTTATACATGGGTGGGACTCTAGTGCTCTCTTTGACATACTGACTGCTAGGGTCAGTGGTTGAGCAATAAGCATGACATTTACTTCAACACAAACTGTGATGTTCTTTAGATAAGCTCTTAATACCAGAACTTCAACTTAGACAGTTGATTGGCCAAAGGACAAGGTAACAAAGACATTTTTTGGAGATAAACTGGAACAAAGTTGTGATGTATTTTTGTTGGTGTAAATGAGGAAATGACATGACACATATCTGGTATATTTAATAGATGGTAGCTCAACTGGTGACAGTGGTCTATATTTTCTAACTCTAGGGCAATCTCATTCTTTAAACAAACTCAATATTCAGCCAGACCACTAACAATACATTACAAAAAAACTGTCTTTCTCATACAGAATGCCAGTTTAAGGGTATGAAGGGGTTTGGGATGTCCTGTTCCAAGGCTTGTACACCCAGACAGGGCCCCTTCATTGACACAAACATACTGTAGCAATTTGGGCACACAGTATCCGTGCTCCTCTCTGTACCCACTCAAGGTTACTCCCAGCCCCAACCCCAAAACACAGCCTCCACTTGAGTTGTTCCCAAGCATACAGCATTAGAAGCCCCTGAATTAATCAAACAGTCAAGTAACCATGTTAGTACTGGAATAAGTAGTGATTTTCCCCAGATGGTTCTCAGTGTCCTCTATACACATACATGAAATACTTGATACTATACTTAAATAGTATTTTCATCAAATGTATGGGGAATGACTTGCACTGTATATACATACACACATAGTATGGTGTGGGGATGACAGCGAGAGCTATAGGTTTTTCATTTTGGACAATGCACCTTGTATATTCTGTGATGTATTTCATCAAGAGAAGCAGAAACAGTGGGTCAATATATTAGGTCATAAAATGCCATTGATCCAACATGATGTTCTATGGTCTGTGATTGGGCTGTAATGGGATCTCCTGTTTTACTGTTCATCTAAACTATTGGATGTTATGAGCTATTATCAATAGCAATAACAGTCTGGGTGGTTTTTTGGGGGGGGGGTAAGTTAGCCTATCCTATTTAGGCAAACTGAGAGTCTAGACTTTTGTTTTATCCATTACTATATGATATACTATACAGCTGACATGTTGAATATTTAGGCTACAAAATAATATGCATGGTCTGGTGAATGAAGAATAGGAATAGTTACAATCTTGAATATGAGGACTCTTTTGAGTAAAATTGGGTATATTGGATGATGTGTGGTGGCCTCTCTTATTTTGGGTGTGTGAGTGTTTTTGGGCTTTGCTTCAGTGATTGCAAGATTACATCTGGACGTTGGATGGAGCCACAAAAGGCAACTGACTGTTGAGGGAAAACTCAACAGTAAACTGAAATGTTTTTCTAAAACAAACACAAAGATCAAGTGGAGTAAAGCCACTCCAGAACACATATTGCTGCTGCATGGGTTCAAATCCGGCACACTGCTATTTCAACACATTCTCCCGTCTATCTCTAACCTATCCAACAAACATAAAATACGTGAGGAGTAGAATAATATCAATAATGATTCATCAATTCATTAATACTTAATTCCATGACAGTATTTATATTATCATTATATTATACCAATAGGTTATCCCTTCATGACAACATGGATAGTGAAAAAATTAGATATTATTTTACAATGGACCAGTCATGTGCTTAGGCTATGCCTGGCTCAAAACCCTGCATTTTATACAAATTGGGTTTTTGTTACAATGGAGCAAAAACATTAATTATTCACATGACCAATTGTCCATCAAACGAAAGAAACGGTGCCAAAGGCTATTTGGTCCCGCATGGGACGGTCGCGCAAGCCCGCTTTGTGTGCGTTTCGGCTACTGGGACTGCACTTCCTGGATTTCGGCTAGCCATTGCGCGCACCCATGTCCCATCGACGCGACTGAGTTCGTGTGGAGAAGAACAAGAGCAATTTGCTCATATTAAGGCTTATCTTAGGCTAGATCAATTTAACGCTTTATCCAGTAGAGAAACAGGAGAGACATCGATGCGCTTTGATTTCCGTCTACGTGAAACGGTTCGGGACAGCGGCGTTCTGGTCCGATTCAAACAGGTGGAACACGAATCAGGTGGAGTTGGGAGGAGGAGGGTATCACGACAGACCGGGCTGCTATAGCCATTCCTTCTAATTAGTTGTGGACCCGTGCTAAAATATGCACTCCTTATTCTAGCCTTACTTAACGTCAAGTAGGCTACCACGTTTTGTTGTATGTGATATTCAAACGTCGAATCTTTATAGATTGGAGACCTTTAACACACAGGTGGGAGATACCCGTTTAATAGGACGGCCCCTCTTTCAGTTCCTCAGCGCAGGATATGAGCTACTGACATTTGTTATTACCCGTTGGGACAGGAGACGAACGGTTTCCGCTAACAGGTGTGAAAACACACCAATCGTCATTGCCTGATACGGAATCCTTCCTCATTGTTCGCAGAAATATCTATCTAACTCGTATATGGCTCCCTTTCTAGCCAGGAGAGGGACATTTAACAGTTAATTGAAATAAATCGGTAAATCGAATAAAATAGTGTATTATTAGTGTTTGGAGTTATTTTTGAGACCCCGTCCTCCTATCTAAAGGGACACGGGACACCAGAGAGAAATCATGTCAACGAAAAAAACCAGCGTGGATTTGCCCAAAAGGAGCAGAAGCCCAGTGGTGTTAGAAGGAGAGATTTTCGGTGAATTTCAGGACTGGTGTCTCCGTACTTACGGGGACTCGGGTAAAACAAAGACAGTCACCAGGCGAAAATACAATAAGATTCTCCAGACCCTTTCACACACCGATGAGTCGGACCCTGTCTACATCGAGAGCAACCACATCAACGCCAAATTCAAATTCTGGGTGAAGTCCAAAGGGTTCCTTGTTGGGACAATTCAAGGGGACCTGAACAAGAATGGAGCCGCCGACAGACCTGTCCTGTATGTCCCTATCAAGGCGACGGTTAGTAAATGTTCCTCTTTCCTTACTGTGCGCGTAAATGTGTGTGCGCACTATGATGATGCCCACATTTTTCTATGTAAATATGTTTATGGAGTCCTGCTACTGCTCTACGACAACTTTCCCTGGCCCTTTGATCCAGTCCGTTCTCACTGTCATGGGTCGGGCAGTGCCAAGGTGCCATGCGCGCAGCGCTCTTATTACTACCCTGTTCGCGCAAATAGCATCGCCTAGACAGTGATTTTGGCTCCAAAGAAAAATGAGACTAGTATACGCGGATGGTATGATAGTACACTGTGCGTGTGCGCGCGTTTGCACACATGAGGGCAAGCTTCCAAGCTATATTGTTGTTGTTTTTTAAATCGGAGATATTTCATGCCTAGAATAGTCGTTTTGTCAGTTCCCACTATTTACATAGTGTTATTTATTTAGTCTCAAATCAATTAAATTCTGTTCATGCGCAATTTCCTATAGCTCATCAATGATGAACATAGGCATATGTGATGCATTGACGACATGGATGCAGCTGAAAAAAAATCATTGAATTTCACCCCTATGTGCAGAGTGCTAGAAACTCATTCTAAAATGGTATCAGTGCAATTGTGTAGCCTATTGTTTAAATGTTCTTCTAATGGCTTTTGGTGTTGAACGTTAAAGGGGGGTGGAGAGACTTGAAAAGATAGACATCTGTGACTGTAAATGACAATGGAAACTAAATTCTAGTTTGTAGAGGTCCAGGTTCAGACAGGGAGACAACCACAGACCATTCATTTAGAGCATTTGTTACAAAGATGAGTAGGCTACACATTTCAAAGCCACACATTCACCTGCTGAGCTTGTAATGCAGCTGTTTGCTGCTGCTCATTGCCTCTGCATCTAAGTCACATGAAAAGTTTGAGCTCCTGTCTTCTCCACACTTGATAATGTGTCTGTCCTAGATTTGAAGAGGCTATTCTGAATCTTTCTCTCTCTCTCTCCCCCTCTCCCTCTCCCATTGTACTGATTTCATTGAGGTTGTCTTAAAGGGTTGAACAGAGAGTCTATTTAGGCATAGGGGACAGGCTTCTGGACTAGTCTGTTACTTCTGTTCCACACAGGTTCAAGGCTCTCTCTGATTGCTTTCCAACCATTTGTAAGCAGCCATTGTTGATAGTTACTCTGTGAAAAGATTGTATACAACAAACGCCTCTAAAATACTTTGCAATCATAAAAAAGCATCTCAATTGGCGCCCTCTTCCCTATATAGTGCACTACTGTTGACCAAGGCCAATACTTTTGACCAGGGCCTATTGGGATTTGGTCAAAAAATAGTGCACCAGGAGTAGGGAATATGGTGCAGCTTGGGAAGCACCCGAGACAGTCATTTGACATGTTGACTTGCTCAACTCTGACAGTAGGCTAATTTGAGCTGGCCAGCTACAGGACATTTTTGGAGGAGCTGTTAATCTACTGTCAGCTAAACACAGAGACAACCCCACTCATAACAGCGTCTTGGCAGAAGCTAAGGCAGTAGCTGTAAGTCTGTTTTATGTCTGAAGGCAGCAGGGTCATATTTTGACTGATTGACTGTGAGACACAGCCTGCTCTCACCCAGTCCTGCTGCTATTCCATTGCTATTCTACTATAGTGGGCCGTGCCAAACAGAGCGTACAGTAGAGAGATGCTGAGCGATAGATCAACAGTGATGATGGGAGAAACAAATAATCTTAGCATCTTCAACAGCTGTAAAAAAAAATAATATATAACACATTAAAAAAACTAAAAAGTAAGTTCAAACCGAATATTGTATTGTGCACAGTTTGGTTATTAATGTTCGATGACATTTTTATATTAGAAGAAATCAACTGCCAATGTTAATTAGGTGTTGAGAAACTAACCAATTGGTCCAAGGCTATCATGGAGGCTACACCCAGAATCTGATCTAGGATATTTCACTTTAGGATATTTGGCTGCTATTATAGGCTATACTGTATGTTTGGTCTGTATATGCATGTGTACATATGTACACTTTTTGTTTTTCCTTCTCTTTATTTATTATTTAATATTTGTTTTCTTATATTTTTTGGTGATGTTGCTCCCCCTGTGTGCTGCTTGTATGTACTGTTTATTTCTTGAAAAATGGTGATGAAGACAGTCTTACTCGCCTTCAGGGTTCTGTTGGGATGCATGAGCTTTCACCCTCACTGCTTGTTTTGTATTTGAGGTTTTGTCCACTTGTAAATTGGACTAGTATGCTGTGTGTGTGTGTGTGTGTGTGTGTGTGTATGCTGTGTGTAGTGTGTGTGTGTGTGTGTGGGCGGAAGGGATGGATATGGGGGATGTGTGTTTTAGCTGGGTAAATTGTTCGAAATTCGACAGTATGTATACGTGTGTGTGTGTGTGTGTGTGTGTGTGTGTGTGTGTGTGTGTGTGTGTGTGTGTGTGTGTGTGTGTGTGTGTGTGTGTGTGTGTGTGTGTGTGGGCGGAAGGGATGGATGTGGGGGATGTGTGTTTTAGCTGTGTAAATTGTTCTAAATTCGACTGTGTGTGTGTGTGTGTGTGTACGTGAGATTCCTGAGTGAGCAGGTTGTAAATGTGTTCTAATTGCCAGTAGAGAGCTGTGGCCTGATAGGCAGTGTGTGGATGAATGAGGCCAGAGCTCTGGAAAGCTGCCTGAGGCCTGGAGAAACCTGGAAGGAAACGCCACACACACTGGTCCCACTCCCAGTGTGTATGTGTTCACACGTGTGTAAGACAAGAAAGTGTGTGTTAATGGAGCAAAAGTGTGTAATTCCCTCACATACCTGTTTGTGCAACAGGCAGCTATGTAGGCCTGCTCCCTCACACCTACTCATTCAAGGGTTTTTCTTTATTTTTACATTGTAGAATAATAGTGAAGACATCAAAACTATTAAATAACACATATGGAATCATGTAGTAACCAAAATAGTGTTAAACAAATCAAAATATATTTGATATTTTAGATTCTTCAAAGTAGCCACCCTTTGCCTTGATGATAGCTTTGCACAAACTTGGCATTCTTGGGGTGGCAGGTAGCCTAGTGGTTAGAGCATTGGACTTGTAACCGAAAGGTTGCAAGAGCGAATCCCCGAGCTGACAAGGTAAAAATCTGTTGTTCTGCCCCTGAACAAGGCAGTTAACCCACTGTTCTTAGGCTGTCATTGAAAATAAGAATTTGTTCTTAACTGACTTGCATAGTTAAATAAAGGTAAAATAAAAATTCTCTCAACCAGCTTCATGGGGTAGTCACCTGGAATGCATTTCAGTTAACAGGTGTGCCTTGTTAAAAGTTAATTTGTGGAATTTCTTACCTTCTTAATGCGTTTGAGCCTATCAGTTGTGTTGTGACAAGGTATGGTTGGTATACAGAAGATAGCCCTATTTGGTAAAAGACCAGGTCCATATTATGGCATGAACAGCTCAAATAAGCAAAGAGAAATGACAGCCCATCATTACTTTAAGACATGAAGGTCAGTCAATATGGAAAATGTCAAGAACTTTGAAAGTTTCTTCAAATGCAGTGGCAAAAACCATCAAGAGCAATGATGAAACTGGCTCTCATGAGGACCGCATTTTTTTAAATGGACTGTTGGCATATTGGCCGGTAATTAAAACAATTTATGCAATCATTCCTCTAAAATTTGCTGATTAACTAGCTAACAAACATACAGCGCAGATAAATTCTTCAAATTCATTATTTTACACAATGTCTAGCCACAGCACTGCCAAACCATTGTTGACCAACTCCCTGACCAACATGGCTGACCTTCAGCCCATCATAAGAAGGTTCATGTCCATTCAGGTATTCTAATGCCTAATTCTATGGGAGAAGCCTAAAGTTAGAGATAGAAAAAGCTCAATCGAAAAGGCTCCTCTAGCATTAACTCTATAAGCAATGTGACCTTTAGCAACCTTTAGCACAGGAAAGTAAAGTGAGATGATAACAACGGAGAATAAGATCATGTGAATCATTGCTCAGGGGAACGACGGGGCAATGAAGGGCTTTAGTGGAGGAGACACAGGTAGGGCTGTGGCAGTCATGAAATTTGGTCAGCCGGTGATTATCAAGCACATAACTGGCGGTCTCACGGTAATTGACCGTTAATTAATGTGAATACATTTAACATCTCCTGGCTTCCATGCACAGCCTGCAGGCCACTGATGCAGACCTTTGGAACGTCTATATTTTAAAAAAGTCTAAGAAATCAACACCAATAGAATAAATCCCTTATTTATTTTAGATAGGTCTAAAGAAACATGATATGCAGAAATGTAGTCTATTTCAGAAGAACAGAATAGCATACTCTGAGTTGTCCTTATGTTAGGCCCTGATCTGGCCATGCCATATAGCTGTGGGCTACACTAGTTCATTTAGCAGACAAGATTTGCTTAGAATTCTGTGGCATTATTTTATATAATTTTATAGTATGAAGAATACAATTGAATATAGCTGAATAAAATAGAAAGGATTTTTTTGTGTGCACATGCGGCTATTGTGTGTTGTGCTTATAACAAAAAACAGGTCCTCCTATATACTTCATTTAGAGTTATTAATGTAACTTCAGTTGTGATACAAACCTTGGGCAATATGTTTTGAATTTTAATACAATCTAAGGCTTCATGATGCGGCTCTAATGATGATTTGAAAAAAGTTGCATGAAAGGCATGAGCTATGCTTTGTTTCTTGCACAGGCTGCACACACTTCATCAGTCTCTCATTCACAATTTGACAAGCACTTGATAATGCGTCGAATTTATCGGTCTGTTCTATCCTGAACGATGTATTTTTGTAAATAACAGCAGGGGGTAGAGGTAGAGGTAGAGTATCTCCATGATAAACTGTAGACCACATTATCTACCTAGAGTTTTCTTTTGTGTTTTTCATAGATGTTTACATACCACCACAGTCAGAGGCTGGCACTAAGACAGCATTGAATGAGCTGTATTCCAACATAAGCAAACAAGAAAACACTCACCCAGAGGCGGCGCTCCTAGTAGCCAGGGACTTTAATGCAGAGAAACTTAAATCTGTTTGACCAAATTTCTATAAGCATGTTAAATGTGCAACCAGAGGGAAAAAAAACTCTGGACCACCTTTACTCCACACACAGAGATGCATACAAAGCTCTCCCTCGCCTTCCATTTGGCAAATCTGACCATAATTCTATCCTCCTGATTCCTGCTTACAAGCAAAAATTAAAGCAGGACGCACCAGTGACTAGATCAATAAAAAAGTGGTCAGATGAAGCAGATGTTAAGCTACAGGACTGTTTTGCTAGCACAGACTGGAATATGTTCCGGGATTCCTCCGATGGCATTGAGGAGTACACCACATAAGTCATTGGCTTCATCAATAAGTGCATCGATGACGTCATCCCTCAGTGACCGTACGTACATACTCCAACCAGAAGCCATGGATTACAGGCAACATCCGCACTGAGCTAAAGGGTAGAGGTGCCTCTTTCAAGGAGCGGGACTCTAACCCGGAAGCTTGTAAGAAATCCCGCTATGCCCTTCGATGAACCATCAAACAGGCAAAGCGTCAATACAGGACTAAGATCGAATCGTACTACACCGGCTCTAACGCTCGTCGGATGTGGCAGGGCTTGCAAACCATTACAGTGACACAAGCCTACCAGACGAGCTAAACTACTTCTATGCTCGCATTGAGGCAAATGACATTGAAACATGCATGAGAGCACAAGCTGTTCTGGAAGACTGTGATCACGCTCTTTGCAGCTGATGTGCGTAAGACCTTTAAACAGGTAAACATTCACAAGGCCTCAGGGCCAGCCCGATTACCAGGATGTGTACTGCGAGTATGCGCTGACCAACTGACAAGTGTCTTCACTGACATTTTCAACCTCTCCCTGTCCAAGTCTGTAATACCAACATGTTTTAAGCAGACCACCATAGTGCCTGTGCCCAAGAACACTAAGGTAACCTGCCTAAACAACTACCTGTAGCCACGAAGTGGTTTAAAAGGTTGGTCATGGCTCACATCAACACCATTTTCCCAGAAACCCTAGACCCACTCCAATTTGCATACCGCCCTAACAGATCCACAGATGATGCAATCTCTATTGCACTCCACATTACCCTTTCCCACCTGGACAAAAGGAACACCTATCTGAGAATGCTATTCATTGACTATAGCTCAGCGTTCAACACCATAGTGCCCCCAACGCTCATCAATAAGCTAAGGACCCTGGACCTAAACACCTCCAACTTCAACTGGATCCTGGACTTCCTGATGGGCAGCCCCCAGGTGGTAAGGGTAGGTAACAACACATCCGCCACGCTGATCCTCAACACAGGGCTCCCTCAGGGGTGCTTGCTCGGTCCCCTTCTGTACTCCCTGTTCACTCATGACTGCACAGCCAGGCACGACTCCAACACTGTCATTAAGTTTACTGATGACACAACAGTGGTAGGCCTGATCACTGACAACAACGAGACAGCCTATAGGGAGGGGGTCAGAGACCTGGCCGTGTGGTGCCAGGACAACAACGTCTCCCTCAACGTGATCAAGACAAACGAGATGATTGTGGACTACAGGAAAATGAGGACCGAGCACGCCCCCATTCTCATCGACGGGGCTGCAGTGGAGCAGGTTGAGAGCTTCAAGTTCCTTGGTGTCCACATCACCAACAAACTAACATGGTCCAAGCACACCAAGACAGTCGTGAAGAGGGCACGACAAAACCTATTCCCCCTCAGGAGACTGAAAAGATTTGGCAAGGGTCCTCAGATCCTCAAACGGTTCTACAGCTGCACCATCGAGAGCATCCTGATGGGTTGCATCACTGCCTTGTATGGCAATTGCTCGGCCTCCGACCGCAAGGCACTATAGAGGGTAGTGCGAACGGCCCAGTACATCACTGGGGCCAAGCTTCCTGCCATCCAGGACCTCTATACCAGGCGGTGTCAGAGGAAGGCCCTAAAAATTGTCAAAGACTCCAGCCACCCTAGTCATAGACTGTTCTCTCTGCTACCGCATGGCAAGTGGTACCGGAGCACCAAGTATAGGTCCAAGAGGCTTCTAAACAGCTTCTACCCCCAAACCATAAGACTCCTGAACACCTAATCGAGTGGCTACCCAGACTATTTACATTGCCCACCGCTCCCCGTCTTTTACACCGCTGCTACTCTCTGTTGTTATCATCTATGCATAGTTACTTTAATAACTCTACTTTCATATACATATTTCCTCAACTAACCAGTGCCCCTGCACATTGACTCTGTACCGGTACCCCCCTGTATTTAGTCTCGCTATTGTTATTTCACTGCTGCTCTTTATTTACTTGTTACGTTTATTTCTTATCCATATTTTTTTTAACTGCATTGTTGGTTAGGGGCCCGTAAGTAAGCATTTCACTAAGATCTACACCTGTTGTATTCGGCGCATGTGACTAATAAAATTTGATTTGAAGATGAGTAGGCCTAACAAACAGCAAATGCACTAGAAAGATGATGGTATCCTCCAATTTTTTTTATAGAGGCCATCAAAACTCTGTTTTCTCATGCAATTGCATAGCCTATAGAAATGTTGTGCAACATGATCTCATGGGCTCTCATGAAGTGTTTGATTTGATTTTCGAATACATTTACATTGATGTCAGAGTGATTAGAGGGACAATAGAGTCCTGAGTACCAGGCTGGTAGGCTGCTGAGTACCAGGCTGGTAGGGCTGCTGAGTACCAGGCTGGTAGGCTGCTGAGTACCAGGCTGGTAGGCTGCTGAGTACCAGGCTGGTAGGCTGCTGAGTACCATGCTGGTAGGCTGCTGAGTACCAGGCTGGTAGGCTGCTGAGTACCAGGCTGGTAGGCTGCTGAGTACCACGCTGGTAAGCTGCTGAGTACCAGGCTAGTAGGCTACTGAGTACCAGGCTGGTAGGCTACTAATGACCATCAGAGCTTGGAGATGCCTAGTTACCATGACTAAACGGTCATGTAGAATTTGACTGCGGTCATGACGGCCGGTGTGGCCGTAATACGGTCACCACAACAGCTCTAGACACAGGTGGCCTTTTAACACTACTGACCCGAACCGATCCGAACAGTGCTGGCCTGGTTCCGCATCTACCATCGTTGCTGGAATCATCCTAGGACTGGAAAAAATATCAGAACCAGCACATTAGGGTTTAGGTCGACACAATATTGT